>NC_141831.1:22668225-22980413 GCF_982586985.1 Callionymus lyra
CATTTTCAACAGGCCCATTGGCAACTTTTTTTGTGTCTGTGGGCTGTTCCCTAGTATAAATAATCAAATTATATCAGATATTTGAAAAGATATATAAAGGCACAAATTCATTTTTTTTACTGGATACAAAAATTGCTAAAAGTGTGCATTTGTTAGAACCTCCGGAAAGGGTTAGGTCATTACTGTTTAGTGAAATACACTTAAAATGTTGGCTAGTTTGAAGTACATGATGTTGTTAGATTACAGCTGACATTTAACTAATGTTGTATTCAATAAGAAAATTACCAATACTACCAGACTACTATTAACATAGTGTAAAGTGTAAAATGTTGTTTTGTCACAGCTTTCATTGTGTTTCACTCATTTTAAGCTACACTTACCAAAAGTAGTTGTCAGAGGTGAGATTTGAAACTATGCTTTTCCCTTGAGACCAGAAGCTTCATTCTTACTGTATCTGTTCCTTTAGCCTGAATCCCAGTAGATTACTTTAAACACACTGTGACCAACGTGTATGTTCTATCACCGATGTTCAGTAAGACGGAGGATAAAAGACACAGTTCTGAATCCTCATTTTAGCAGTCGTCTGCCATCACTCTTTCCCTCTTGAAGGTGCACAGAAATGTCAGGTAAAATAACTGTCAGCGAGGTGAAGGGAAGGCAGAAGAGTATGGGAATAGAAAAGTCAAGCGACTGGTGAAAACATCTCAGTTTAAAGTCGACTCAACCTTGAAGAGTCATTTCCAGTCTGTGAGGAAGTGGGCGGCAGGATCCGTCAACCTCAGGGCGACAGGGGCGACGTCACGAGTTCAGGCTCCTTCAATTTAATTTCCAACAGTTGGTTATTCGCTGGTTAATTATGTCGAGTCTCATCCGCACGTTTATGACGTTCTCTAATCTTTATGAGAGCACAGAGGCCAAGACGAGTCACCTGCAATCACACCCTCATTACTGTGTTTTTATTATCTTCTGCTCCACTTATTAAAACAGAGAAAGGAGAGCAGATGGTGCAGTTGTGAAGGTTGGAAACCAGTCATGCAAATACCTGAAGAAAATAAGACACATTTCTTGGAGGCACTAAACGTCTTCATGCTTTGGAATCATTTCTAGTGAGCCTTGAAAACAAACACAGAAAATTCGTCCATGTTTCCAAACTTTTCTTTGTCTGTCCGGTTGAATTAATCTGAAAGCAGTCTCTGTAAAACTTTATTATGGAGAAATGTAAGTGAACAAAACTTCATATGAGAGTGAAAAATGTTTTAGCTACATTCTATCCAAGCTAGCTACAGATGTAGCTTGTACACGTAAAAATAAATTCTTTTTTTTGGTATATTGATTAGATCATATAATTAATAATATTTAAAACTATAAATCTTAAAAATGATATATATTGCAATGTTAATAAAGAAGGTTTCACATGGGAACTATTTTAGAACAATGTAGCCAGTTTACATCTTTTTCAAGCAAACCGGAAGTAGATATCACATCTTCCTGGAAAATCTGTATACATATGTTTCCAATAAATATATTTGATTGGAAATGACTTCAATATTTTGGCACGTCTTAGAGTCTTTGTCAGTTGATTTTTGACTGTTTCAGGGTTAAAGAGTCAAGTTAGTAACTACTATCAGAATCAAAACAAGTTTTTTAAACAGAGCTCAGAATTGTTTGTGGTGTCGACAGTATGGAATAGAACAGGGCAGTATATTTCCTCAAGGGCCATATTATGTACTGTGACTGTTGTTAGGTAAAAAAAAAACAACGACTTTTATCAACAAAAATAAACCAAAAATTGGAAAAAAAATATCTTTATATATTTAAAATTACTTGTTTTCTCTTAATATGATCTCAATACCCAAATAAATTGTTTTAAGGGGCCATAAATATTCAGAAGAAGGATAAAGAAGTAAGTGGAAAAGCACAACATTAAACCAAAATTCTGATATAATGTTCAAAAAGCAATCAAATTATGCAAAATCACTTTTCATATATATACATATACATATACATATATTTTCATAATATAATCTCAATAAAATTGTTTGAGGGAACGAAATGATTCAAAAAAAGGAAAGAAATGAGAAAAAATGCCAGTAAAAACTAAAGTTATGAAGTAATAAATCTCAAATAAAATTGTTAGCTAACACTATCATTTTCTACTGTGCCCTAATAAGGGCCGCACCAAAAAAGTCAGGAGGTGTTGCCCAGGTCTGAAATAGATGAATGAAATCAAAAATAAATAAATCAATTGAGACATTAAGAATTTTTGGTCATGATTGATCTCAGTATGTCTCGACTACATTCTGAAAAACAACTCAAACCAGAACCTCAACACGCGGGTCACCTCCACAGTACAAGCCAACATCCAAATGAAACAAAGGCTTGTCCAGCAGATGAAGTGAAGTGTCTTCTCAGAGTGACCGTGCAGACAGTGTGAGTGTGTCAGCTTCAACTACGCCGAGACACATTTCCAGAACACTCTCAGCCTCAAGCTCCGTCTGAGTCAGAATCAGTTTAAGCAGAAAAACTGCAATACAGCGCTAAACACAGAAAAGTGTTTTTGAGACACAAGTTCAAATTCTTAACTTAAAAGCAAAATGTCTCTGCGAATTGTGATACTTGGTCTGAACCCAACTCATTTGGAAAAGGCAACTGGGTCATAACCATTTGGAGAGTGTTTCTCGCTTTGCTTGTGTGTTCTTCGTGTGTGTACTCTTGTCTGAATAAAGGGAAATCTTTGTCTTAGTTTTTAGTGATCAATAAGAGAGAGGTTTGCACAACACAATCTGTTGTGTGTGTATTTGTCGTTCATTGTAAGTCTTCTTCTGGAGACGTCCAGACCCAGTGACGGATCCCTCATTTGTCAGAACATCGGTACAAGTCGTCCGTGTCAAGCGCTTTTCTCAATCCGAACACTGTAAAGGGTAAATATAGAAAGCGCTCTCCGCTGCAGGGATGTTCACTCACATTTTCTGTGACCCGGCAGCTGCTGCTCCACCTTGTAAATGGAGAGACGTCCGACGCCACCGCAGGGAGCGCCGCGCTCGCCACGACACACCAGGCTACAATCCTCCTCGGGAGCCTGCAGGCTGCTGATCCGATTCCCACAGTGACATTCAACTCCATATTCGAGACCTGCGAACTGATACCCACTGCACACACACACACACACACACACACACACACACACACACACACACACACACACACACACACACACACACACACACACACACACACACACACACACGCCCACACACACACACACAGGGTGTAAGAGCCGATCCATAAAACCCATCTCGCCCTCAGGCTAAACTTTCCCACAGGACATTAGTTAACATTCCAGATTCATCATTCAAGTCAGGCGTGCCCGATCGCTCTCCCTCCTGCTCCCCTCCTGACCCAGCAGGCCTCTCCAGAGCTGCACCCGTCACCTCTGATCTGTGTCTTACACATCAAGGCTGCTCTGACTCATCCCTGGCGCTCGCCGTCCTCATCCTCGCCGGTTACCACGTTGACCTCATCAAAAGTGACCTTTTCATACGTGTCCTTTGAAGCCTCCGTATAAATTGCCTTGACTTTTTACTTTTCGCCGCTAATTGGGCCGCTCAGGTAAGGATCGGATCATGGCGGGGGCTGATGGGAACTTGAACTTGAGGACGGGAAAGTTTAACAGCTGAACTGTTCGGAGGCTCGTTTATCATCACACTTTCTGCCTCTATTTGTGTCAAAACATAATTACTTTGTATTTCCTGTGTTTGTTTTTGACTCGCATTGTATTCCTGGCAGGCTTCGCCTGCGACTCCGACGGGCCGAGTTCGGATCTGACAAGTAATGTTGCTCTCAGAACATGAAGTCAGTGATTAGGTATTAAGTGATTAGAAGTGCCGGACTCAAGGGTTTTCATGAAATAGTGGCCTTTCTGTCAAAGGCCACTTCATGGTAGGGATGTATGCAAATATCGTTTCATTTAAAAATCGCAATATTCTTTTTCACAATGTATATGATGTTCAATAACACTCATGACACGCATCACTTTATTTATTTCATTCATATATTGCTTATACTGTAATAAAGTGAAAACTATTTTAAAAAGCAATATATTTTCTAAGTAAAATATAAATAATCACCACGTATGTTCATGTTTGTGTCGCATTTAAACTTACGGCCACTAGATGGCAGCAGTCATAATGTCCTCCTCAGCTTAACAATTTAAGCTTAACTTAACAGTTAATCCCGCAAGATCCTGGCAATGACTGAGGACGAGAGGATACAGTTGACTCCAGCAGCTTTTAAAGCTGATATTTGGACTCATTTTGGTTCCAAAACACATTTTGGTAACAACTTCGTCAAGAGTCATGTGGTCTGTAAATTCTGCAACACCAGAGGGAAATACTAGGAAAATACTAAAAATATATCCTTGTTTCGTCAGTATTGCAATCTATAGTATTGTTGCCCGTATATCGTCTGATTCCTGCCAATACACAGCCCTACTTGATGGTATTATTTGATTTCTAATCCTTGGAATTAATTTCTACTTAAATAAAACTGAACGGTTTCATGAAACCAAACTAGTACTTTAGTGTCCAAATGGTGTTTAAAGAATGGATAATAAATACTTTTTTAACCTAAATAAAAGGAATATTTCTTAAATAAAGCACAGCCATTTCTAAAATCATTGTGTTTAATAAACTGTACATACATATGATATTACTATACATTTTTACTCCAATGGCTCCTAAAAACTGTTTCCCTTCTACACTACATTCATTACCACAAACACACTTGTGTGTGATAATGAAGTGTAACATTGGGAATCACGGGAGGGAGATATTTTCCCCAGAACGCGAGCGCCGGTGGATCGGTCCTGACAGGAACCATCTGTGCTCCTCTGCTCTGTGGCTCAAGACTAACCTGCTTCCTTCACTGTGAAGATTTGAAAAGGAATAATTCAAGCAGGTCAGTGCTTTGAAAATTCCACCTGCTCTCGCTGCCTTTTCACACGAGTTTAAACACAAGCCAGAGAATTCCTGCCGCACGGCCACAGGAAATGTAGCGTCTAATGGCTTATTTATTCACTCAGTGCTGTCGCCTCATTAGGGTTTTTGAACACACACACTCGCTCTCCTCGGCTCCTGCTACACATCGGACCTTCTGTCCTGGCCTGCACTTCACACTCACCCTCCCTCATCTATTACTGTCATCCAGCCACCTGGCTCTCCGCTGGCTCCCGACACACCAGGCTTCATGAATGAGAGGGAAGATTCAAAGCGTTTGCTTAAACAGCGGACCCTTTGTGCGCCCCTTAAAGCGACCCCAGGGGTGAGTGCATTACCTTTCCGAGCAAGTGTCCTGACACAGAGAGCTGGTCATTTTTCGCAGGTCGTAAAGCATGGTTCCTCCCAGAGCCCGCTCGCTGGCGTTGTGCAGGAAGCAGCCCATGTAGGTTCCTACAGGGAGAAGAAGACCAGATCCGCTCAAACGCAAGCAAATTAATTAACAACTTCTAGTTTGCTGAAGAAAAGAAGGCAGATGCTGACACACAAATAGCTCCATTTAACAACAGAATAAAAAGCAGATTATGACAGGAACAACGGCCTTGTAAAGAATTTTTAATGAAACATCTGTGCTGCCAGATTGGATGTAAGACACAACACTAACTACACTTTTTATATACTGATCAATTTGTTTTCACTAACTTCCTCCAATTATGGCAGGAATCACACTTCAGGCGAGCACACTCAAAATGCCATGTGACTGTTTTTATTTAGCAAATGTTCATTTAGAAACTGTTTTAACCCTTGTGTTATCTCTGGGTCAAGGTGACCCAGAGGCCCGATAATTACCTCCATGGCTTCCATAAACACATATACAGTGGTGGAGGTTGTAACCCGTGACCCAGAGACAACACAAGGGATACACAAACACATTTGTTCCCAGCCATAACAGACGGTTGGTTAAAGTTCATGTTGATATCTTGAACTTTGAAGATGATTATTCTGTGAAAGTGGTTTTCTATGTATAATTATTAAATATTATCATTTAAATATGAAGATATGAACGAAAAAATATATTTAAAAATATATTATTGCTATTATATATTGGTCAATGTTAATAAAATATGTGTGGAAAGAGTTTTATATACTGTACCGACCCAAAAAGTAACATTTGGAATCATCTGAGATCTGAGCTTGTCTAATGATTTTGACCAACTTGTCTCAAAGCTAATGAGACATCAGAGCATTAAACATATCATTACCCGTAACTGCTCACTGCCCACGTTTCTTTCTTCATCATCAAAAAAATCTCACGGCTGTTAGGATAAGACACAGAGCTTTTTTCTCATGTGTTTGTGTGTGAAGAACACTTTCACGGCTGTCACTCACACCAGGACATCCTCAGTGTGTGACGGACTGAAGTGGTGATCGGGGGACAGTTGTCATGTTGTCGATTGTTGTCTGGAGAAACTCTTCAGGCCTTTATCGTGGTTTACATGTGAGAAATCAACATAGGACCCGGAGAGTGTAACAAGTGAGAATCAAATTTAAGAACTTATAAAAGCACATATTTGACCAAAATCCAGCCCAGGGGCCACATGTGGCTGAAATGTTGCGGCTCTAATGATAAAAAAGTTCTTTGGCATTATACACATTTGACTTCAAATAGCTATTTTTTTATTTGTCGTCCTTAGATCGATAGACTTTATTAATCCCTATGTAGATTTAAAGAAATTTAAAGAAAAATCACATTTACAACTTTTAATCCATTGTATTTTTTATTTATTTAAAACATTAATTTAAAATTAAATATTATAGAATCATAATAATTGACGTGATTGTAGTTGCAATTCTAGTTGATATTTATTGTCTATAATTCCCCACCATTTTAGGAACTTTACCTTTGACACGTATTTTTATCTTCTCCTCCTGACCAGCTGTCTTGATAAGTGCTTTACACGTGCTTCATATTTCCTTCTGTCACAGTGAGGCTTGACAAACATGAGTGATTAACTGCATTCATTATGTATAGAGGCTGATAAACAGCGGGATGATCAGTGTCGAACATTTCCAATCAATGACTGCTTGTGTGTGTGTGTGTGTGTGTGTGTGTGTGTGTGTGTGTGTCAGGACGTTTAACACCAGCAAGTGATTTGCATTCAAACTGGATTATTCAGAGATTATCCTCCCATAAATGTGATTTATATGAAGGGTAAAAAGGGGATCTTCAAGATAAAGGATCCATATGAACCTGCGCTCAAACTTCATCGATGTGTTTTTGTGTCTCCACAGTTTTGAAATCATCACTCTGTGAGATTATTTAGAAATGAGGCCGATCTTCTGGAACTGACTATGTTAAAAAACTAAATTGACATTAGCCTTTAGCTCGTATAGCGTCATGCAGGGATTATGGATTTATTCCTGGGGTTCTGTTCTGAAACCTCCCGTCAATAAACAAAATCTACCAAAAAGTCACAGTTTAATATTTCTCTATTCAAATGCATGGTGAAGCCTCACAATCCCTGTGCGGATGTTTTATTAAAATGTTCACACTATGTCAAAATCCTACATAATTTTGACAACATAAAAATCTTAATAATGGTAAAGTTTAGTTTTAAGTTTAGGATTTTACACATGTCAGTGAAGGATCTTCAGTCAGAAAATGATTTCCTCCTGTTTAATAAACCATCGTTTCTTTGAAAATCAAGACACAAAACGCAGAGGCTGATTCTTACCCTACGACTTAGACTCACAACCATAAACGTGGAATTTAATTCTACTGTATTAATTGTAATTCAAGATATAGCAAAGGGACCAAAGTATTCCTTTTTGGTGGGATATTCTGAAGGGATCTAGAAATATGGATCAAAGAAAACATCTTTAATTCAGGTTTAGAGGTTTAGAAATAGGTTGTACTTACTAAGTTATCTTTTTTAGCAGAGAGAACAAACTGTTAAACTTTTTTTAATTATACTTTGCAGCATCACGTCCTTGACAAACTAGCTGCCAAAGTAGCTCACGTGGAAAAGAGAAATGTTGTTCTGAAATGTCTTCGCGGCTCCTGATATACCCACAAGTAGTTTTGAAATTCCTCTTCAAGTAAGACGGAAGCTAGACTGAGATGATGTCCTTGAACTAATCGTCCATTTCAACGAGAAAGAAAAGTGTCAGATTGTCTCCACAATAGCCTGAGATACATCTCACTCACAATAGAAGATTTATTCATGGAAAAAACTCCAACTCAAGCGACTGCTATTACCATGTTGTGTTCGAGCGATCCACTCAAACCCACCTCGACGCGGGAAAACAAGCACGTATATGAGAATTATAAATAAACAATGGGTCGCTTTAGTTGACGAGGTAATAAACAAGCTCAGAAATGTAACAGCGCAGATACGAGCTGCAGGAGAGGCGGAAGAAAAGTGCACAGATATGATGGAAGCGAGCAATGGAGCGTAGAATATCTGGCAAGTCAAGCATTGCCATATCCAATTTGTGATCCAATCAGTCAGAGATGTCTGCTGAAGCCTGTGGAGCCGAGGCTGACTCAGTGCAAGACAAACAGAGCACCAGCAACTTCTTCTCTTCAGCGACCCAACAACTCATCCTGGGGGCACATTAGTCGCCCACCCCCCGCGGTGACGTCCACACCCATGTGCCCATCCGGCTCAGCTGCACGGCGCTTTAATCAAAGTGGAGAAGGAGACGCCGGCGGCAGCTGCAGCTGGAGGTTAATGGACGGAAGCAACCAAAACTCCCCGACATCAGAGAAATGACTGCACTCAGGTCTGACACCGTGTCACTTTCTCCTGCCGTAAGACAGATGGCGCCGCCGCGGCTGATGCCTCCCCGCAGGTTTGGATGGAAGGCGAGTGACAGGATGACCAAGAGTGAGGAGACGTGATCGCGGCCCGGCTGATGAGCTCTGTGTGTGTCCATTAAAGTGGGCTGCGAGGGTCGTCTCTCCAGCTCTCCATCCCTCGCTCTTCGCCGGGTCCATTATATACCCCTCATCACTCACGGTGACTCATTTAAGCCACCGCGGCGCGAGGCGGCTGATGCAGGACTTGTCAAAGTACACAAAACTTCCAGGAATGGATCTCATTTTTGACCCTCAAAGTTGATGTGTGTCAAATATCTCACTTTATCAAACAAATCTCAAATATCCCACTATGGCCTTTGTATGTAAGTATGTCAGTGTCATCAGAGTACTTCTTTTTTTAAATAATTTAATTAAAAAACAGTTTTGTTTGATACTTCCCAATAAACAAGACAATACAAAAAAACTATCGAGCTAATCAACATTTTTATATTGATATAAAAATGTTGAATTAAGATTATGTGTAAAAAATCTTTAAACATTTTTAAATATATATAGATGTATAACCTTTCAATTTAGTGCACAGTGGTGCAGTGGTGGTTGGGGGATTTTTTGGGTCTTAGCAAGAAGGTTTGTATGTTCTTCCCGTGTTGCATGGGTTTCCCCCGGGCACTCCGGTTCCCTCCCACAGTCAAAAAACATGCAGAGGTTGATTGGGAACTTGGGAAAATTGTCCATAAAAGTGTGTATATGAATGGTTGAATGTCTTTGTGTGCCATGCAATGGATTGGCGTCCTTTCCAGGGTGTCCCCCGCCTCTCGCCCCTGCAACCCCCATAAGAGAATAAGTAATAGAACAGGAATGAATGAATATTCAAATCATTGAATAGCACACAAACACAACATTTCTGAAGGAATAAAGTGATTAAGTGATACTGAATCGTAAACTGTGATGATCCAAAGACTGTCACCTGTTGCACCTCATTGTTAATAGCAAGCTGACTCGCCCTCTATCGGTCAATTCAAATTATTTTTGAATGGTCTGTTGCTGCCGGAGCTGCCAGGCAGCTGTTGCTACGTGTCGCCAAAATATGAGCTGTGAATAAGAAATGAGATGGTATGGAGAGATCTGGCAAGAGAAGGGCAGACATTACACTCTTGTTTTGACAAGATTCTGTCTGACTTTTTATCGTCAATGACTTTCTCATAATTTGATTCCATATGCAGCTTCGTAAGCCACATTTTCTCCAGCAGCAAGCAAACCTATAATCAGATATTGATCACCCATTAAAGTCGATCTGCGACGAGGATTTATGAAAGAGAATGTGATCCAAGAGGGGCTCAACTCCAGGAAACCTAAGGCATTTTTAGTTTGCACTAATCTTTGTGACGTAGTCCCTTCTTTTGTTTTGTATTACCTGTCTTTCTTTTTTTCAAGAGACAAGGTTAGCAACGCTCAGCTGAAGTTGTACAGACCTGTGGTTCCGAACATAATTTCCATGATTCAAACACAATTTGCGAGTGAGTTATATATAGTATTCTAGACGTGGTTTTTCACTCGTGAAATATATATCCTGACTCAACGTGACTTGACTATGAATTGTATGTTTATGTGGAGTGAAGGAAACTTGTCGGCCAATTATTGTCGCTGCAGGTTCACGTCACATGACATCACATGTGACTCAACCCAGCAGTCAACAATACATTTTTCTACGATGAATAGTTTGAGAAGAATCCAAAATATGTGAGGCTGGAGTTCATTTTGCTGCTGATGAAAATGTCTACTCTGTAGAAAAGACAGCAGGAATGGACAGTCTCAGCACAATAGGCCAACAACTATTCACATTTGTGTAGATTATGAGCAGTGATTGTTACACTGGTAACTGCTGTAGAATAACATAGTTTCAGTTTTCCACTGAATAACTGTCATACCGGACAAATGATACATTCTGATACATAAATTCCTCTACTTATATTTTAAAAGATTAAAGCAGGAATTCTAGTGGCAGCACGAAGGAGACAACAGCATAGAAGTTCAGTTCCATCTTTAGAACAAAAAAAAAATGAACCAACTATACACAATAACCCCGACATAACAACAAAGAAAACATGTCAGAAAACATTAAACCGAAATCCAGAAACCTCTGTGTCCTCCCATTTCATTCTTTTAATTTGACCAACATATAAAGAAAACTGTTCAGTCCTGTTTTTACCAGCTTAAAATAATTTCAAAAATCAAACCCATGATCATTAAACCCGACATGGAAAAACTCACCCATACCCTCATCTTCTCCCATTTAGATTATTGCAACTCCCTCCTCTCTGGTATATCTCAAAAATCCCTCTCTCGCCTCCAACTGGTCCAAAACTCAGCAGCTGGACTTTGAGGCTGTGGTCTGGCTCCCTCTTACATCGCAGACATGCCGACCCCCTATGAGCCGGCTCGCAGTCTTAGATCCTCTTGCAGGGCCCTGTTAGCTGTTCTAACGTCGAGGCTAAACTCCAAAAGGGGAAAAAGCCTTCTCCATCAGGGCACCTAGACTTAGGAACGGTCTGCCCTTCTTTTAAATCTCTTTTAAAAACACAATTTTACAGAATGGCTGCTGTGTGATGTCGCCTTTTAACAGGGTTCATCGATGAGCTTTTACTCTCCTTTATTTTCAGTTTTTATCATTTTATTTAATAATACTTTCCATGAATGGAACGCGTGTTGTTTTATCTTGTTTTACTACTGTGCTGTTTTGATGGATTGTGTCGTTTTTAACTGTAGTTTTTTGCTTTCTAGTAAAGCACTTTGTAACTATGGTTTAAAAAGTGCTATATAAATAAAACAATATTATTATCATTATAACATGACAACATAATGTTGAGGAAAAGGACAGGTCGACAAGAGAAAATGGTCTAGAACTCTAAAACCACTGAGGAAATGGCAAAAAAGTCCAGGACAATGGCGGAGCTAATTAACCTACGGAAATTCAGAAATTCAGGAACTTCAGAAATAGATACAGGATAGTCCTATACAATAACAACCCGATCTTTTTTCACCATGATAACTCGCTGGAAGTGCACTGAAAACGAGACCAGGAGCATGTAAAACATAGCAGCCAAATGAATTTACCATGTACAGCTTAAAACGATAATAGAGACCTGCGAGAAGATCTAACCGACACTCACTGGTTATTGACCGGTTGGAGTGCGACAAAGTCCTTTCAGACTCTGGAGATCTTCATTTGTCCAAGGGCACAGTTTTTTCTGAAGTTCGATTTAACAGGTGCCACTTGATCCAGTATTTTAACACAATGAGTAGTGAATCTAACTGTCCACGTCAGGCAGTCATTGAAGAAAATAGGGCTAAACATAGCAGAAAAACTGTCTGCAGTATCAGCTGAGATAACACGCCTCAGAGACCTAACTTTCAAGGGCTTAGGTTCAGGGATAAAGTCCAAGTTAAACAAGATAAGAGAATGATCACTCAGATGCACATTATATACAGATACATTAGAAATGTCCAGGCCAAGAGTAAAAACTAAGTCTAAAATGTGGCCTTTTTGATGAGTGGGTTCAGAAACAACAAAATTAAAGGCTTCTGTTAAAGTCAAAAGTTCTTTAGCAGAGCAAGATGTGATGTCATCAACATGAAGATTAAAGTCTCCAAGAATAAGAACAGATTCCATCTGAATAATGGAAGATAAGAAGTCACTAAAGTCACCGCCGCAGGACCAGGCGGACGGTAGATTGACACACAATAGAAAGGACTTGTGGAACCAACCAAGATCATCTGAGACTCAAAAGAAGTTAATTCCTGTGTCTGAATCACTTTGCAAGAACAACTCTCTCTATATACAACATATTTTGAAGAGAACAGCAGCGGACATGTGGGTGACAGCTGTCACTCACGTTCAACTATGTTGTAAAAGCCGAATTAAAGAGAGTAAATTGAGACTTCACTATACTGTATATACTTCATGCTTCTGGACGACTTTAACAAGAAACTTTAGCAACTTATTCAATCATTTATGGACATGTTGAAGTGTGAACTACAATGTGAAGGCATAAATGTGAAGGCATAAATTAACAATAAAGCGGGAACGTTATTTTAAAAATGAACTTGATAATTGTGACTGTTCTATAGCGATGGTTCAAGAGACTCATTTCGATGTCATTGAACATAAAAAATTGAGAAGAGAATTGACCAGGTACAGGGTGGTCGGATTCATTCGGGACCCAAACGCTGCAGACCATAATATTTTATTATTACTAGCTGATAATGCAGAAGGAATTAATTTTGATTGAAGGTGATTTGATTCGTGATTTGAGACAGAGGTCGGACCGAATCTACACAGTACCACTAACTAAGGAATCAGATGGAAGAAATGGGATTGTGTCATCCTAGAGACTTTTCTTTCGTGTCACAGGTTAATGGCAGCTATTCTACTAGACTAGACATTGCTCTAATATGGGGTTTTTCTTCACCCCTATAGTGACCAGTCAATTTAAAGGTGGTGGAGAGTAAAGTGTGAAATGTGTGGAATAATTGGGGATCACACTCACATAATCGGGGACTGCCCAAACATAACGTCACATTGGGGAATGATGGGGAAGGAGATAAAGACAATAATGGAAAAAGACATTTCTTTGAACCCCCTGTTGTATCTTCTGGATGTTTTGTCTGCTAAATATTCTGTCCTTAACCGCAAGAAAAATAATAACAAATCACAGAATAAAAATAAAACATCACTTAAACTAAAACATGTTTACCAGGTGGAGAAAATGACTGCCCAGCATGAACCAAACTGCATTTGTTCATTCGTCTTGTCATTTAATAATATGACCAAGAAGCGGCTGGGTCGGTAAGCAGATGCTCAAATGTTTTTTAGATGTTAAGTCCCAAAATATAGTATTTTTGTTAGGTGTTTCTTCTACTTAGCTTTGTCTCTTCCTTCCATTATTTTCCTTCAGGTCAGAATGTTGGAAATACACAACATTTAACTAAAGCTATTGACTAACTGTGTGCTTAGTTTTAGCTTCATAACTTTGTTTTGTTGTGTAGCTGTACTTACCTGATGGTATGACTTGGATATACACTTTTTTTAAAGGTTTAAACAAACAAAAAAACAAGAACTCAAAGAGAGAAGATACAATTTTACTCTCAATGACAAATATGCCTGCTATTGAAATTGGACTCTATGTTACTATTAAAAACCTAGGTTGCTATTGACCCTTGTGTTATCTCAGGGTCAAGGTGACCCTGAGGTCTGATAACAAATCTGTTTAAGGTATCCCATGTGTTGTCTTTGGGTCAAGGTGAACGACCTCTGCCACTACATGTGTATTCCTAGGAGCAAGGGTGGTCGTTCATCCTGACCCAGACAACACAAGGGATAACACAAACGCATTTGTTTTCAGGGTTTGGGTCACCTTGACCCGGAGATCGCACAAGGGTTGAGAATAAATCAGAATCTGCATTCTGAGCTCAAGTAAACACAAAATGCATTATTGTGACTCTAACAAAATAAAAAGAACATACCGTCATATTTAGATTTAAAGACAGAAATTGTTAGTTAGAGTAAGATACGCCTTTATTCTTCCCACATTGGGGAAATTTATTAGTATTACTTTGTGAAGCAATTCGCCACATTTGACAGACACGAGGCAGGAGATTATTGTCTCTGTTTGATAACATCCTCAAAGACACGGTTTGACATTTCGGGAAGGCACTCTGCAGATTTGCTGAGCATCTAATGAACACAATTTTCTACGTGGAGCCTGGAGGTGTTTGACTTTGATTCTAAATCAGAGGAAAAGAACATGTAACTGAGTATTTGGTGCAAGCAGCAACCCGCGAGCTCATTCATTAAAAACCCATATCTCATTTTGTTAATCTCTATAAAGCAATGTCTTCCCAAGATAAGTTGCTTCCCCCCCGGAGCTGCGTGTCTTTTGGCAGAGAGCGTTGGCTTTTGCTGATTTGTCATTAGAATGAAGTCACCGGGCTATCAACAAGGACTTTACAAAGTCAGCGAGTGAATAAAAGAAGGAGGAGGAGCAGCTTTAGTCGTCTCTGGAAATCAAAAAACGAAACGACAGACACACGGGGAAAATATATATATATATATGTATATATATATATTCTGCAAATAAGACTACATGGTCTTTACTACAAGACTATTTTTCAAAAAGGTTGTTTCCAAGGTTAAAACAAAGAAAATGATCCAGCATGAATTCTCCCACAGTTGTCTAAATCAACATTAAAATGTGAAGAAGTCCTGCTCTATTATTTGTTTTTATTATCTTTTTAGTTGTGTTTAATATAACATCGATTATCCAATACTTGTTACAAGTCATTTTCACTAATGCACAGCAATATTTTCAGACTAGATTGTGATGATTACACATTTATCAAGCTAGCTATGATGCGTTGTTAGCATTCCTACGCTAACAAGCATGACCTAATGACGCAGCACTATTTTCATTTTGTGCATTTTTCTGTGAACTGCCAAATTTGAAAAACTATTACGCAAGAACATTATCCAAATAAAAAAAGCGATTTTCCTTATTTATCATTATTAGATTTGTAGGACTGAGCACAGATTCATGTTTTTGTTTTTGTGAAGAACGGCTAAAGGCTAAATTTAAGCTAGAACATTTTGGTCACACTGTTTTACACACTGTTAATAATGACCCTGCTTTTCTCTAATTAAAAACAAAATCATTAAATATTCATGTCATGAGTCAGCATCATTAATGTTCAAGAGGATAGTTTAAAAATAAGAAATAAACTTGCTTTCTGTAACCAAGCTGCGCACAATACGACATTTTCCATAGGTGAGAAAAAAACCTTCCGTACTTCCAGACGAAATGTTCCGATTGAATCACATTTCTTTCAGAAGGTAAAACACACTTTAAGTGTGCGTGTAACTCCCTGCTGCCTGCAACAGCTTTCATCTGCATCACTGAGTGCTTATGAAGTCTGCTTAACAAAAGGATTTAAAGCTCCTGCTGGATGTTTCCAAGTATGAGCCAAAGGAGGTAATGTTCCTCTGAAGGTAATTGCCACTGTATTCATCATCTCAACAAAAGAAAAGCGAGTGTTCAAAGATATCCTGAAGTGCGTGTTGAAAGTCTCTCTTTTTTTTTGTTTTACTTTAAGTAAAGAATAGTTTTTCTTGTTTTACTTCTTCGGATGCCACGACTGGCTCATGCACTCTTCTTTTGAGAGGATCAGTGAACACGGCCACACATCTACGACATCGGAAGCAGTGGCATGTAAATGTCACATAAATGTATAATGACGCTTTTAAATGTTCCTCAGTCACCATTATCTGCGTGTGACTGAGCAACGATGCCTGCTGTGAGCGTAAGACCAGGCCGGGCTTATGTCCGCTCCAGCACTTTGCAGGGAGGAAAAGAAAAATGAATATATCAAAACACAAGACGGACTTGTGTGTGTTCGCTCCTTCATTTATAATTTAGCGAGTGAGTCATTCTGAGTCGACACCGCTCTGATTTGTCTGCAGCTTCGGATTTGGGACGATGTCACAGTTAGTGTTGAGGTCAATCCAAGTGCCTTCGCCGTCGTCTATCGATCAGTCCACTGATTTAGTCTGTGCCCACCAGTGACATCCTGCGAGTGGATCAATGCGCAATCATTTTCATCATGTTGTGTTCTTTTTTTGTTACCAAACCTGTGACGTGGAGGTCAGACAGCACTGGTCAATATCTTCATGTTTCATGTCTAAACAACGCATATGAGCATTGTTGTAAAATAATATTCATCAGTATTAGGAAAGTAAATCAGTGCCTTCAAAATATTGAGTGATTAAATTTAATATTTCAATGAGGAAACTAAGCTTTGAATTATTCTTTTTAGTTAATAAAATCAAATGATTTCTATATTAAAATCTACCTTTATTTAATTACATAATTTAATGTAATAATTGGTTTATGTAAAGTTACATTTGGTTCTTGTTTTTTTAAATAAATTATTTCTTGTTTAATTATTCGATTTTTAATCCTTGTGTTATCTACTGCATTTGTATTTATGCCACCACTGCAGATGTATTTCTGGAGGCCAGGGAGGTTGTTCACCTTGACCCGGAGACAACACAAAGGTTAAAACATAGAAGTTGATATTCCAAATTCATTTTCCAATTTCAATATTTTTTCATTTTCATTTTTAGCCTTTTAAATGTAACTTTAATAAAACTGTTATTATAATAGTGCCACCATACAACACTGTTAGTTTGGAAATCCACCATGATGAACTGACACACTAGTGCATCTATATATTCAGATAAATGTTTGTGTTTCGCAGGATTGGCTGAAAATTTAAACCAGTAGCTCAGAACTTATTCTTATTGTCTGCTGGCAATATTATACCTAATATTATACCCTCTGTTGTAGACGTTATATTGAATTAAAAAGAAAACAAATGAAAAAAAACAACAAAGAAATTAGAAACTTTGTTTTTTAATTATTGGAATTATTTCAAATTATGTTTAAAAATGACATATTGAAATAAATACAGTTCTTCTTCTGGGTCAAAGATTGTTATGACTAGGATATGTTGCTCCAGAACAGTTGAGAACCACTAGACGAAGACTAGAAGGCTATTTAGAAGGATACATGTGGGGACTCCAGCAGAAGGTTGAACTGCAGTGGATCATAAATGATGTAAATGTAACTGCCTGTTATCTCAACACCTCACGATGGATGTAATTAGACGAAGCGGCCATCAGCGGACTCATGTTGGCCCAGAATGTGGCCTCGCGTCAGCCTGACCATCGCTGCATGTGAAAAAGAAGGGCGAGGCGAGACTTGTGGCTGATGAGTGGTGCTGAGGAGAGGAATGAAAAAAAGATGTGTGGGAGTGGAATCAGAAAGTAATGAGGGGAGCAGACAGCACATCTTGTCTCTGCTTGAGAACAGCAGCTGCAGGCTGGTTGTAATTCACGAGATGGAGATTTGAATGTTGGAGGGAGACAATAGCTTGGGAGCTGCTGCATCAATGCTGGGTCTCACCAGTTCAACTACTGGTTAGAAAGTTGGATATGTGAAGGCATACTGCGCCACAGAAGACGATTTACACCAGTCAACTTATTGACAGGATTTGACAGGAACATCTTAAAGTGTCTCGACCAACGATCACTCTTTCTTCATCTGATAGCAGAGACCTAGGACTTCACTCATCAATGTGATGATCATTTCTTCTGCAGGACAACCTAAACCTAGACCAGATATTTTCTAGATGTGTCAAGTAGCTTCTTTCACAATGACCCATTTCAAAAATCATACCCACCGCTCAGAATAAAAAGAAAAATACTATATTTGGGACTACAAAGCACACTTACAATACTTTAATTTTCTCAAAAATCTACTGTACACCTTATAATCTGCTGCGTCTTATATATAAATTCTGGTTGTATTTACTGACCTTGAACCAATCTTATGTGGTACACGATGCTCAAAAATCTGTCAAAATGATTTAGTAAAACTTTGGTATATTACAAAGTTGCACCCCGACACTCAGCAGTGTTACTCCTCAAGGTTCTGTTGTAGTACTCTGCGGTCTCGATGGTTTTACTCCACAAGGCCTCGTAGTATAACCGTCAAGGCTCTGTAGTATTCATTTGCAAGGCCTTGTAGTGCTACTTAACAAGGCTCTGTATTATTAGTACTATTTTGTCTGGCTGGTAGTATTACTGCGCTTGGATCTGTAGTATTAGTTTGTGAGGCTAAGCCTTATAATCACCTTATAATGTATTAACTTACATTGAGATTGCGACTTATAATACTTTTAGCCCGAAAAATGTGGTACCTTGAAATGAAAAACATGTACATTTTTTCTTCATCAAATTACCTTTGTGTCTGCTGGGCCTGGTGTGCGAGATCCCCTGTTCTGGATTGTCTGGTAGCAGACTGTGGAACCAGCGGCGGTGCAAATGCTGCACTCCCAGGCTACGGGAGGCCGGCCAGTGCTGACCGCTCCTGGCGCCCCCTCCGGACATGGACTGAGCGGCGGCCCATCTGGATCGCGCCCTCACGCCCAAACTGGTGACCCGCAGGGCAGTAGGTGGCGCCGCGAGAGAGAGCAACGGCGGCAGAGCTGGAAGGTTCTGCTGGTAGGGGACCCTCATGGTCGAGCGCTGCAGGAGCAGGATGCTGCCGGCCATCAGGTAGGCGATGCCCATGCAGAGGAGCAGCATCTGCGCCCGCTTCAACAGGCAGCGCAGCCTGTAGATCGGCGCCGCCATCCCCACGCCGGTCACTGCTCCTCATCAAAGTAGAAGACCATGGCTCGGATTCACTTCGAGGAGACCTACTTCATCACTCGCAGGATTCATCGAGACCAGATGCAGCGGCGGAACAATGGATGTGTCAAACTGGAAAAGATTTAATATCCAACAGCACGGTCACAGAGTCCAGGTTGATCCTTAGGGGGACCTGAAGCACAAGGAACAGAAGCAGCAGGATTTAGAGCGGAAGTGTATTTCACTGTTGGTGAGCACAACAAAGGGCAGGAGAAAAGGGGGTTCGCCGCGAGGATTAGACGCCGCCTGTGTTGACATGTGGGTTTCGTGTTTGTGTCTCCCAGCATCTTGCGGCTCATCCCCGGTGTCTTCTCTACTTTCATTCCTGCCATTTGTCTTCAACTCCAAACCCGCTTCAAGCTGTGTCGCATGGCTTTGTCCGAGTCCCCGTGAAGATTATTTTGGAGAAGAAATCTATAATGGCTGCATCCAAGTCTTAGGAGTGAAATCAAAACAGTATATCTTTCTCGTGACGTAATATGAAGATCTCTCGAGACACTTCAGCTTTCAGTCCCCAAAGATTTAGATATCTAATAAAAGCTGCTGTACACAAGGATACTCTCTTGTATCTTCGACTACCAGTTGAACACAGATCATTTACCAAACTCATGCTACTTCCTCTTGGCTTGGCTTTTCTTGGAAAGGCCTTTTTTTTTATTTATGCTAATATCACCCTGATTTAAAATGTAATTAAACAAAGAATAGAAACTGAGATCTGGTTAAAGTCACTCACTTTACATGTGAGAAAATAGAACAGTTTACATGTCTATGTGAATGAATCCCTTATGAATCACAGAGCTGTTATATCTCAGTCACAGTTTCACAAGTATTTAATTATCTTGCTGTTAAGGTTTACTTTTTCAGAGAGTGGTTCCTGGCACGAAGACATCTGTTATTCTCACATTACTTTCTCACACAAGCATGATAAAAAGAGACAGTTATACAGTTATAACAATGTTAAAAGTGGTTTAGTTAATTTGATAAACATACTTTAGCTCAGGACCTTTCCATCACTTAGGCATGCAGTATGACATGTAATGAAATATGTTCCTTCCTTAGACATACTGTACATCAGTATTAAAATGGTTCTTAACCACCCAGTTACTGACACATAAAATGTTCATCTCAAAATTATATTAGAAATTATAGCTTTGTTATCTAACTTTAAATGCATTATACAAAGAGAAGATGTGATACTGGCTGTGATCAACTAGCTGAGCAAGCAAACGTTTAATTTCCTTGACTTGATATTTTACAGTAAAACACCTTAAATCTTGATCTATTATTCGTCATAGGTGGTTAAGGTTAAGCTTAATTTTGTTAAAAGGTTGAAAATGTTATTTTATTCTTTCATTTTAAACTAAGTGTTAGGTGATAATCAATCATAATCATAATTCAACTAAGTTTATATAAAAGAGTTGTTTTTGTCAAGAGGCAGAGAAAAAGAGACTCAACAGGTAAATTCAGAAAAGAATATGAGTCTAATGACTCACAGTCAGTCCAATACGTTTGTACCAGAGTCCACTTTTCATCAGCTCCCTATACGTGGTCAGGTTGTTTTATTATGCTTCAATTAGCTTCACTTCGTGTTGACAGAATAATGGAAACCCATGTCAGGAGTTTGCAGCGGGGATCGAGCAGGTTCAAACACCACCATATTACCTCTTTAGATTTATCTCACTGTGCGGAAACTATTAGCCGCAATGCCTCATTGAAGCTTGTGCAATTTTACAGGGGAAAATTTGATACATTTATTAATTTATAATTTTAAAATGTTTTACTTCTCAAATGATAAATACAGTGATTGTATTATTATTATAACTTAAGACTTATTATTTAACCCACCATATTGTTTGCCTAATATTCCTAAAACAGGCACAAACGTTGCATCGATCTTGTTGCACTAGTCTAGAGGAGGCACTAGGGTGATGAATATGTTCGGTACAGTCCTGTTATTAAGGCAGTGAAACAAACAAAGGTGTGGAATTATCTCTTCATTCAATTTACATAATAAAAACCACAAGACTTAGCATGATGGCAGGCCACAAATTGGTTTCTGTTTCTTGCCAAAACAGTTGCTTTTGTTGTTTTAGGTGGCTATCAACAGAGAAAAAAAGGAATTTCAGTGCCCCATGTTGGTGTCTGTCCAATTGCAGGAAGCTGCAACATGGAAACCACAATGTGCTTGTTATTATTAATTTATCCTCTTAATGTGATGCATGACGGCTTAATTTATTATTGTTATTGTTCTCTTTCTCCAACATTAGGGTGTCATATTAACACTGTTCCCATCTGCAGAGGAAGTTCAATGAATGTTTAAAAAAATAAAAATGATTTAAATATTATCTGGACGCAGGAAACAAGGACTTTGCACTCATATAACTGTCATTACGGTAGTTCGGAGGATGCGTCAAGTGCTTCTGTGCATCTCTAATGAAACAGTCGTGAAGAGGGGCCACATTCAATGACGTGAAAACATTGAATCACACATGTTTGTCTGTTTGACAATAACCTAAAAACAGATCAATAAAGTCATGAACTGTGGAAAAGAGCTGATAGATGATTATATGTTACTAGTGTTTCATCTGTTTCGACTAAAACTGAAAGTGATAGTTCAAACTTCATTCATTTTCTACTCACTCTCATGTCAACTAAGGGTTGGTATTATTTTCAGAGTAATATGTTCCTTTTTAGAGTTGTAGGGAAAAATGTTTGTTCACTTGAATGAAGCGGAAAAAATAAACAAGTCTACTTTTAAAGATTGTTTGTGGAAGATGTTTAAAGAAGAATAATCCATATAAACCGGAAATACTCTGGTAAATATTGCGAGCACTTCCAGTGTAAACAGTAGACAGTATACTCTGGAAGCGATATAGAATAGAATAGATGAACTTAATTGATATGAGTGAAGTTTGAGTTTTAAATTTTAACCCTTTAACTTCCTTCCTTGTTCACTGTGTTTTGGTTTTTGGAATATTACCAGTTGCCATCCCACTAGGCTTTTCTTTCTTACTATTTGGGAGACTTAAAATGCTAATTCAAAATATATATTCAAATATGAAAATAAGACAAACATTGAGAAAAGATATTTGATTTTCTGAATGCAGGCTCTGCACACTTGGTTTCTGGGCTGGCGTGCCCCCTGCGCTGTGTCACGTCTGGATTACTTTTATGTTCAATTCAATTCAGTTCAATTCAATTTTATTTAAAGTTATCATAACAAAGTTATCTCAAGACACTTTACAGTTGAAGTAAGACTATAGTAGAAAGTTAAAACAGATCCCAGCAATGCAACAATGAGCAAACCACTATGCAGTGAGCTGTGTTGAGGAAAAACTTCCTTTTAGAAGGCAGAAACCTCGAGCGGAACCTGACTCATTGTTGACGGGCTCCTGCTTTGATGTTCCATATCTACTCTAGTTTTTTTTCCTTTATCTTGTTTTTCTTTTCTCTCTTTTTTTACAAACTTGGAAGTGTAAAAAAAATGTGGATATTACTTTCAAGAGGGAATGTTCTGTCTCAGACAAGCTCTTATTCCGGCAACTGCCTGTTGGCTCAACGGCTTCTAAAATCCCTGCATCAATGCTTAACCTTGTTGGGGCCACTTTTTGAGCACTGCCAGGAGCCCCTGTGGAGTCCAAACAACATTAGAGAAGTGCTCAGAATGCTTGTAATGCCATTAGCCCGGGATGGATGTGTATCTTAAAGAAGTCCTGCATGTCTGCAGATCCAGGACCAGGTGAAGTGTTTCAATGTCTCCAGTTCAAAACCTGCTGGTTCCTCGTCATGCCCTTCAGACCCACTTTCCCGTCTCGGGCCTTTGGTTCTGTATCATTGCACCGCGCACAAGTCAAAAAATCGGTTCCCCCGGTCCGGTGTCCCCCCTTTTTTCCACAGGACCGCAACAGTTTGCAAGAGGATGAAGTCGCATCTCAGCCTAAGTTAGGTTGAAGTTTAAACGTAATAACGCTTTTCTAACGGATCCACGCGCGGCTCCGACTCACGGACGGGATGAGAACGAAGAGTAAACACCTTCTGTTTAGCGACCCCTTCCGTCTTCGATGTGTCGCCACCATTTGCGCTGGAAATAATGCGTCTTACCTCCAGCGACGGACGGGGATCGTGGCCGCGCTGCGACGCCGCGTCATGGCCGCTCTGCCTCGCGCCTCAGCCGGCGTCTCCCGCCGCGAAGGTCCCGCTCCTCTGTCAAGTGTTTCCCGGAGCAGCCGTTATGTAAGCTCGATCGCTGCCTCTCTCTTCCTCCGTGCTCTCTGGACGGAGGGTTTTAAAGCCTCGCTGGTGTGTGTGTGTGTGTGTGTGTGTGTGTGTGTGTGTGTGTGTGTGTGTGTGTGAGGAGGGGGGGGGGGGGGGGGAGTCAGTCGCTCTCATTTGCATTGGTGATCCAAACACGTCACAGTTTCCTCCACCAGCGCTCACGAACCGAGCCTGGTCCACCACCAAAGCCCCGATGTCTTTAGAGCCACAGAGGACGGTTTATGGTCCACTTTGTTGTGGTGCCTTCGCAGTGGAACCCCGGGTGGGTGTCGGACTTAATTGACGAGACGAGTCTGAACCTTTATTTCAATGGAAAATAATGCCCTAAATGGTATAAATTGCTAATTTATTGTATAAAAATCATAATTTGTGGCCATCTTATGTACAATACCACGATATTAAGCTATGCAGAGACACTCTGTTCTTCTGATTCTTCTGTTTTTCTATTGCTTGTTTTTTGTGTCTTATTACATTATTTTATTCTGTACTGGCTACTGTTGTGTTTACAACAACACATGTTTCTGATTCTGATACAACACTGTTTTTTATAGCTATTAGGCAGTCTACTGACTCTTTCAAGATTATCTTAAAACGTTTTTATTTGTTCAGGCTTTTCCTTGATTTTGTGGAACTCCTGTTGTGTTATCAGTTTTATCTTGACCTTTAAAGTATATACTTTATTGAATATTGTTTTGATTGTTTAAGCGCTTTGTGACCCTGGTCTGGAAAAACGCTATATAAATAAAAATTACTTACTTACGTACTTACTTATTAATTAATAGACAGACCATGACTCAAGGTCTTAAGCACTTACAAAACTATGGCCACCACAATTATAGACTCGCCTCGGAAGCTGATCATCCAGAGTATAGAAACACTGGGAGACACCTACGACATATAGGTACAACAACGTTAGTCATTCTATCTAAAATAATCCCTTATCAAACCCAAGAAGTTCCCAAACTCTATAAATACTTTTTTTTTTTGGAACAATTCATCTCGTTGAGGCTTCAATACAAGATGCACATTACAGACGAGCACCACAACATCGTTTTAAAGTGTGTCTTTTTGAGAAAGAGATGAAGATGAAGTCCATTGAGCATCATTGGCTTCATTCAAATGGATAAACATTTTTGCCTATAAACCTAAAAAGGAACAGATTATTTTGAAAATAATCCCAACCTCTAGTCAACATGAGTTGAATTTGAATGTTGGGTGAACTAACCCATTTCTCCATTGTCTTTCAGGTTTTTCTTTATATTCCACAGAATCCCCCTAACCTCAATTTGTTTCTATTTGTGTAACTTTCCTGGCGGTGAGCTTGATCACATTAAATAAGTTAACTATCAATGTTCTAAACAAGTTTGAATTATAAAATATATGCTGCTTCTTCATAGTTACTACACAGTGAGTGGCTTTAGTACTGTGCATTTATGTATAACAATATTTGTAATAGAATAATTGATTAAGATTATTAAATAAAAAAGTGCACATTCAACCATCAGCAGACTGGATATTATGAAGCTAAATGAAGATACCCATGTGAGGGAACATCATGCAGCTCTGGCTTGAGGCAACACCAGGTGGCAACTGCAGCTTCTTTAATACATTATTCAACAGCAACTATTCAGGACGTCCTTTCGGGATGAAAAATAACCCAAGAGATAGTTATAAATTAAGATTTTAGAGCAGAGTCTCACATAAAACAGTCAAAGACGTATTAATTAATTCATGATAGTATTTATTTTCATTTTATTGTGTTATGTTTTCTGCTGAAAGTGTCATTTATCAGCAACACAAACTTGGACTGATGGATGTTTCTATTTTTAGTTGTTTATTTGAAAAAGGAAAACGAAGGATGCAACCGAAATTGAGTGGAAAAGATGTGATTAAATATAAATGACAGGATTTTAAACTGAGAATGAATAATAAAGATGAAACTAGAAACAGTGGTCATAAAATTAAGTCCTTGCATGTAGAAAAATACATCAAACTAAAGACTGTTTTAACTGGTTCAGCTCTGACTTGAATCAGACACAGAGTCGAGATGTGACTTCTCCTTCTGGTCTTGGCTATCAACCCAATGAGTCTTTTATGTAAAAGGATGTCGGTAAATGTCACCATCTGCATAGATCAACGTATTTCATTTCCTTCGGTGGGGTTTCTTCTGACTGTGCTGTGAGACTTCAGTGTGTTTCAGCACCATGAACAGCGACTCCACTGCCTCCCTCGAGGCACAGCGGAGTCTTTGACTCGGCCGACTGACCGACTTGACCTGCTGACCCACACTTGGCTTCAAATGTGCAGGTGCTGGAATATTTAAGAGGACAACTGTGAGCATCACTTTTTGGAGAAGACCTTGATGCATTTCATCTTAAAAAAGCGTCCATTTTTCTCCCTTCAAAACGGCAGCGAGAATGATTTTTGCTCAATAACACTTCACTGTGCAGAGGATGACGACATGTAATCATGAGACGAAACCAGAGAACTTCAAGTTCCACCTTGAAGCATCTGGGATATTATTTTCTCCCGTTTGAGGCAGGATTCTACCACTGGATATTTGATGTAAGAAGAAATAAAGTTTCATTTTGTTTTTTTTTTAATGTGGAACAGCAATGATATTTAACTAAATAAGGAAAACTATTTTTAACCACTTAAATACATTTTCAGTCTCAGGTTCTGGAAGTCTCCTGTTTCACATTTTCTCTTCCTGGAAGCTTTAAGGCATGCTTCTGGAGCTTCGGCCATGATTGAATTGATCTTCTCTGATGCTGTAACACAGTTTTGTGTTCACATGGACACTCCATAGCAACTAACAGATCCTTTAAACATCCTTATTTACAGCATCTGCTCACCTTCAACAGTCTTCATGCGAGTCCAGTTTCTCCACATCACGTATCCAACTTCAGAGTCGAGAGCTTTGGCTGTTTCCCAGAGTTCAAGGATAATTCCTGCTCATGTGACACAGACATCATTATGAGATGGTCACTTTAGTCGGCAGATGTTCATTAATGAATGTAAAACTGGATTCATTAGACTATTAAAACCACGACAGCTGCTTAAATAACAGCCGTAATGCAAACAGCTGAACTAGTGGACTATCAGGACACATCTAAATACACATCATGGATTATGTTATTGCTTTCATTGATCTGAAAAAGGTATTTGTGGTTAAAAAAATAAAACATATTTACCCCCTTTTGACTTCTTCCTGTTTTTATTTGGACTTTTAATGGCGTAATGTTTTTTAAACACTTTTTACTTTTTAACTTTTTGTTTTAATACTTAAAAACTCTAAGAGAAGATTTTATTCACTCTGGCAAAATGGATTCTCAACAGTGATTATTCAACCCATGAATGAGTTTTCTACTTCAATTCCCACTCGTGTAAATTAATTAGAAATCAAAACAGAAATAATCAAAAGTGTGTTTCCTGAGATATCAAGGCCAACGATCCCAAGCATCTTGCTAGTTTAAATTAAATAATTCAAGTTCTTTCAAATATCACTCTTTAACCGCAACGTGTTTACACTGATTTGAAATATTGATTTTCATGTTCCATTAAGGCTCCACCAACCAATAATTATCTTCTGGAAGTTTTCTGAGCGACGTCTGAAACCTTCATTTTGTGTGTCTTATGATTTTGTTGTTTGCTTCCTGCAGCAAAATATCTACGTGAATCACGACGGTCTGAGATGCTCCACTTGAATGGCAGCCGCAGATACGTTGGAGGATAATTAGCCAATTAGTCATTTGTTTGTATGACAGCGAGACAACCGCGATGCGTTTTTATCATTCACAGTGCGTCCGTAATATCTTTGAAATTCATGATGGCCAGTGTGCTGCAGACAACTCATGTAACTGCCAACACATCACGTGTCACACCAAACTGTCATCTGTGTTATTTAGGATTTTTAATACGGGAGGAAACTTGAGTGAAGTAACATGATTTAAAAAACAATCTCCAGGACATTACTGTGCCTGTGGAGTCGCTGCAGAGTCCTTACCTATATTGATGTTTCGCTTCATTATTTCCGGAACATCCCCTGGTGAAGAGCAACCGTCTTCTTATCCTGCAGCTGCCCCTGGTTCCCCCATGAACTTCCCCTTCTCTCTCAAAGCTCGCTCTGTCTTCTTCACCAGCATTGCTTAGCAGAACTACGGTCGCGACCTTATTCAGCTAAAAAGCAAGAATTAAATATAAGTAGAGGACACTGGGTGGAGCCCAGAAGAATACAGCAAACTAAAATGCAAAGAACAAGTGGATGAGCAACACTGAGCACTGTGGTGTCTTCGCAGTGGACCCCGGGTGGGTGTCGGAACTAATAGACGAGACGTGAAACCTTCATTTCAATGGAAAATAATGCCCTTAATGGTATATATTGCTTATTTATTATATAAAAATCATAATTTGTGGCCATCTTATGTACAATACCACGATATTAAGCTATACAGAGACACTTCAGCTGTTCCTGTGATTCTTCTGTTTTTCTATTGCTTGTTTTTTGTGTCTTATTACATTATTTTATTCTGTACTGACTACTGTTTTGTTTACAACAATACATGTTTCTGATTCTGATACACTTTTTTAATAGCTATTAGGAAGACATCGTCTGTTAAGTTAAGAGACAGATGTTGTGTTATCATTTTTATCTTGATCTTTAAAATATATACTTTATTGAATATTGTTTTGATTGTTTAAGCGCTTTGTGACCCTGGTCTGTAAAAGCGCTATACAAATAAAAATTACTTACTTACTTACGTACCATGACTCAAATCATTGTCGGAGCCAAGGTCTTAAGCACTTACAAAACTATGGCCACCACAATTATAGACTCGCCTCGAAAGCTGATCATCCAGAGTATAGAAATACTGGAAAACACCAAGACATTTAGGTACAAAAACGTAAATCATTCTATCTATAATAATCTGTTGTCAAACCTAAGAAGTTCTGAAAACTCTATAAATGCTTAAAGCGATATTTCCTGTCTGTTCCGTTTGTTATTGTTTAAACTTCCGCTACAAACGAGTGTAAACTTAAAGACTTTTTTTTTTTTTTGGAACAATTCATCTCGTTGAGGCTTCAATACAAGCTGGACATTACAGACGAGCACCACAACATCGTTTTAAAGTGTGTCTTTTTGGAGAAAGATGAAGTCCATTGAGCCCTTCTCTCTCAAAGCTCGCTCTGTCTTCTTCGCCGGCATTGCTTAGCAGAACAATGGTCGCGACCTTATTCAGCTAAAAAGCGGGAATTAAATATACAGTAAGTAGAGGACACTGGGTGGAGCGCAGAAGAATACAGCAAACTAAAATACAAAGAACAAGTGGATGAGCAACACTGAGCACATTTGCAAGGATACATCAAAACTTTCATCATTGGTACTGACCATGTGAATACACAAAAATAAAGCTAAAATAACATGTGAAAAGAAGAACAATATGAGAGGATGAACAAGACCATCCATGATTTAAATGTGTGACACTGTTTTTAACTATAGAAATACTACTACTGTACTACTACTTTTATCTACTAAATACATGCTTTGTCCAGTTCCAAATGATCGTTAATAAATGAAAGTAAAAGTGAAATACATTCAGAAATCCATTATTTTTGTCATTTACATGTTAATAAATGTTTATTTAACCTTATTTACCTGGATTAACTGCACAGCAGCTTCAGTCATGGGGATCACATGTGTTCAACAAAAATGTCTTTCACTGCCGTTTGTTGGATTAATTTTCACAAATTTGATCCGAAATCTGTGATCATCCGAGTGGCCTGGCTGAGTGGAGTCGAGGTGAACATTTTTTTCGGAGACTATTCAGCGTGACGCTTCTGGCCGAACGCATGAGCAGTCAAGCTTCAAGTGGGAGAATATTCTGCATGTTTATGAACTGCGTGGGCGTAAACTGCAGCTCTCCTGTGAGCTTCCCCGGAGGTGAAGGTTTGACTCACATCCACTTTGTGGAGAGCAGAGCAGTGCAGAACATGACTGTTATTACACCATCAAGTGTTGATAAGGTTTGGCTTCCTCTTCTCCTCCAGTGGCCACGGTCAGCCGTGTAACCTTGTGGAACTTTCTGCATCAACAGCTGCAGTTATCGTCTCCACGAGAGGCAACCCAGGAAGGACACAGTAAATCCGGTTTGTCTGTTTGTATTTATTGCTCCCGTGTTCACAGTCAGTACCTGCACTTCTTCACTGCGAGATCCATCCGTCCTCTGCTAGATGCTCCCCTACACTGTTGTTGTGTCTTCCTGATATTTATAAAGTCATATTATCATCTTAGCTATGGCATCAGTTCATGTGACAGTTTACTCCTGTTGAGTATTGCCTTTACTACAGTGACGTTATTCCCGACCATTAATCTGAAAGATGAAAGAAGGATTCCCTCCCTTTTATTTTAGATTATAGACTTAACTTCCAAATCCTCTATTATTGACCACTTTCTTCAGTACACCATGATCTGCATTATTTCTTATGTTTAAATATTACTATATTTACATACTGAAATGTGATTTAACTCACACGAGGTAAAAGAAAGGAGGCACACGTCATCTGACAAAAGACGTCATCCCTGTGTTTCTTCTTTATTTCCCTCCTTATCTCTCTTTCATCTCCCTGAGATGGACGACAAAAGCAGCAGCAGGATTTCATATCCTCTTTCTCAGCTCCTGCGCTGACACGTTCTGCTTCAGTCTTATTAAAATAGTTTCTTCTTCCCCATCCTACTTTTCTGACCTCTCTAAGAAGATGAAGTCAGTTTCTTCCTTCAACTAGAAAGACCCGTCCCTGACGAAAACGTCAAACCACATCACCAGGTGTGGGGAATAGACTATTTTAAACATGTTAATGCTATTTTGGTGGAGATATCATTAGATTATAACAAGCTACTGATACCTTTAATAAGAGTGAGGAGAGAAAATATGTCATATGTATATCCCTCCTTTTGTTAGGTCTTGATGTAGATGTGTCCACATGAAGCACTGAAGAAGATGTGAATTACCTGCCAGGCCTGTTTGTCGCAGTGCAATGATAATGCAACAAATAAAGAAGAACAGCTGTCCTAGCGTACAGAACTATGTAAAACTAAACAGTATTTGCCAACATTTTTAAGTCTCGGCACATATTTTACGTTAAAAAAAAAACACACAGACAACACCAAAAGAATGTCAAAAACAGAATATATAAAAAATATTTAGTCTTACTTGACTAACAAGGAACAGACTGTGAATGTGCCAAAATATAATTTGCTCTTACAAGTGCAAAGTTTGCTCTTTGCTCTTATTTAACAAAAACTTGTTTTTATGCCATGTTCAGCAGAACATAAACCTTCTTCGTTCTCAATCATTAATATATTCAAGATCTCCCGCTCTTGTTCACGGTGTTTTTCAATGGAATATACTCACGGCCAACACATGTAAAGCATAGCTCAAGGTAAACAATCTCAAAGGAGAAGATATAAACAAACGACTGCTGGCACCATTGATGTTTTTAGAAATGTTTATGCAACGCCAGCACAGGGACCAAACATTTACCGCTTTGGAAGTCGGTATCAAAAGTGACTGATTTCAATTGGTGCCGAACAAGTATCGTTGTTTTCTGAATAGTCTCTTAGAGTAGCAATCAGGTGAAATATGACAATTTTCCAAGACACACCTAATGATTTGAGAATAAAGAGTGGTTCGGAATCAGTGTTCCAAAGGGTTGATAAATAAAGTAAGTAATAGTCATTTGTAAAGCGCCTTTCTAGAACAAGGTCAATGTGCAATAATGAATACAAATTTTATTATTGATTAATTATTTTTCTTTTCTTCATAATCCGTTACTTAAATTTGTTGTTTGAGGCATTTTCAGGAATTAATTTTATCTTTTGATTTGTCCTTTTATCCAGCAAAACAAACTGATCGAAAATAAAAACGTTATTTTGGAATATTCAGTATATACTGTAATTATTTATTGATTGAAATATATATGCTAAAACATAATTATTTCTCTAACTTGTAGCATTTGGTATTTCATTTTTTTTCTGTATATTTGTACATGAAATAAACTAGATTATTTTCTTTCATTCTGGTTTGTTTGTGGCCCATTAAACAATCACGCTATACAATGTGTGCCTTTGAGAAATGTAACCCTTGATTGATTCTTTTTGTAGAATCTACAAACTTGTGTGTTTATCAAATCAATGTTTTCATACCAAAGGATTGCTGGTGAGTTGGAGTCGCTTAGGCCCAGGTATTAATCTACACAGTCACTTATATTTAGATTTATTTAATCCTAAAACAAAACCAGGAACACACTTTGTATTTGTTCGCCACCTCAGCCTCCCGTGGTTCAGAATTTAGTGACAGTGTTTAGCAGTGAAACGCCGATAACACAGATAAACGGGTCTATTTTGATTTATCTGAGAAACTTTCTTCACTTTCTCTCCAGTGGATTTATTTTTCCAGTGTTATCGCTGACAGGACAGAAAGCTTCTTCGCTTCTGTCTGACATCTCCAGCTGGATGTCTGCCAGGCACATCAGCATCTCCAACCCTCCAGCTAATGCTAGCCTTTGTAGTTGCCCTCAGAACCTCGTGTTCCTCTGTCCATGCAAGAATCTCTGCGTGAAGTCACGCTCGACAATCTCAACTCCCTCCTCTGACCTTGTTGGTGGGGATTTACAGCTCTTTTCTGGCTGCTTTCCCAACACCAGCTTCTCCTGCAGAATTCCTAAACTAAGTGATCTCATTTGAACTATTTCTCACCGACACCACGGATTAACCTCAGCGCAGGTGGGATGACCCGGCCCACCTCTGGCAGGTCCACCAAGTCCCAGTGGAAATGCAAGTGTCATGTGAACCTGCACCCTCCTGGGCTGCTTGTATCTCACTTTCAGAACCACTTCAGACAGCGGCTCACTCGTGCCAGCACGCTCTGCACGCATGAATATCAATATGTGGGCTGAGATTTTAGCTTTAAGCATAATGCATCTTCCACAGGAGCCAGACCTTTCAAACACCACTCCGATAAATTGTGGAGCGCAGATTTGTTCCCGTGGAGGATTTATGCGACTTGAAACAGGCTTAAGAAGTAAGAGGGTTGCAGGGAAATGTCGCACAGAGGACCGGTCCAAATCTAAACGGCTCTGGTGAGAACATCTGCGACGTGATCCGCTGCTAATGAGAGGTCGAGGAGATGAATAATATGATGTGTTTTTAGCACCAGATTTTTTATATATAATCAGCAGATGTTAAAAAAAAAACCACTAGTTTATGTGGCCAATTGGTTTGGCCCTTGTGTACAGAATTTCAAAGATAAAATAACATTTAAACACAAATTTAAGTGAAATGCTGTTGTCTTTTATGATTAAATATACATGTATATTTTCAAAATGTAACACTTTTTAACTAATAAGGATAAAGCTGGGCAGGTGGATCTGAAGAGGCAGAAAGAGAGTTAATTAGTCCGGTTTTCTGGACCGTGAGAAGGTTTACAAGTAGGAGAGGTCGGCCGGGTCGACCTCCCACTGAAGGTCCAACCATGATTGCCGGAGAGTATGGAGGAAGAAGGTGTGCTACTGGAGTGTGTGGTGACATTTCTGCCGGATCCCCTGGGAATAAAAGGGAATCCATAAATAAATACATTTATTCGCATTTTGCCCTTTTCACATAATATTATTGATGGTTATACATTTTATTATTTAAAGGCTTTTCTTCAGCACTCAAGGTCACCATAGAGAAAATGTGTGTGTAAAAGTAGATATTGAAACACAGAAAGAAGAAAAATAAAGAACAATATTTTAAAGTTTGAGAGGACATAAGCACAGAAATGGGTTACAGGGACAAAATGAAGACATTTTTTGGATAATTTGGATTTATTTAAATATTTTTTTCCTTATTTGATTATCATTATATATTTAATGTTAACACATTCCTTTTATATAGAAATATTTCCCATATCCATAAAATGATCTTTCTTGTGAATATGTTGTCTATATTATTTTGAATATGTCCTTAAATATACTTTATTGAAAGGCTTTATATTAAAATCTGTGTCGCTAATTCTTTTTGTAGCATTTTTGTTCTTTATTTATTCTCGTATTGTTTTTGTATTTATCAGATTATGTCAAATAAGTACAAACATCACATTATTGAGAATCAAGAAAAGAAGGAGGAGGGAAAGATAAGTACACAAAGAGTATAAAGTAAGTATACCTTTTTATATAGTTATTCCATTTAGTCGATTTTTGTCAATCACAGCTTTCATCATTGATGGATTTTATTCATAGTTCAATCTAATGGTTGCTTCTATATTTACTTCATTTTTTTCCTCATGGCATCAATCATGTGAGGTTTTCAAGTGGCCCCAGGGGAGATTCATTTTTCACACCTGTCACAGCTTGTGGTCATGTTCATACAATGTATGACCAAAAAAGAAATTGAAAAAAACAGTATTTTTCCCACTAAAAAAAGAGTTCTATGCAACATCCTTGATCGAGCTGCAGCAGGGCAACATCTCATCATCATTAGCTAATAAAGGACAAAACACACACACATACACACAATACACGCACAGTCGCAGCTACTCATTTGGCTCCTTGAGAGAATGAATTCTACAGCCTTGACTGAAGGCTGGTCTTGCTCCTCATCATCATTAAATGCTTTTTATGCAAAAAAGAATATTGCTGCAGCAGTGGGGGAGTGTTGACTGCTTTTTCAGGGACTCCTTTTGGAGAATGAATCAATTACCTCCCTGTCAATAAACTCAGTGGCGCCTTCAAAAGAATCCGACCAGAGCCAAAAAGCAAGATGAGGTGTGTGTAAAGAATAATTACTCCATAATCCATCAATGCCGGAGCCAGATGCTGTAACACAATTGATCTGTGAGCAATACTTTGCAACACCATTTGTCTTGAGGCGTAATCATTAAATTAATTTGCTGTGTAATTTTAATTTGCCTGTGTCTTACGTGATGGATTTTTTTTTTTTTGGATGACTGACGACCACAACAGTGGTCAGGGATTGGGAGGCCACATTAAGTATGTAACTGGGCCACCAGTGGTGACGGAGTGTTGCTCCCTGTCAAGCACAACAACACGCCAGTGAGCGAGAAGCGAAGAGCAAACACAGACTTGACTCATTGAATATGTGTAAAGCACACAGTGACCAACAAATTACTGGCGACGCCAAGAACGCTGATAATCAAAGTCAATTCAGTGTAACTGCGTCTGCAACAAAACTGCAAGAGAATATTAATGTTGATGTGCGTGCTAGAAAACTAATGCAAACATAATTATTTGTTTGATATGTTTATAGCTTGTAACATGTCTGCCCTTTTCCATGTTGTTTTCTACATGGAAAATACAAAACAGTGACAATATATTTTAGTGCTATGCCATGTTAAGGAATCAAGCTCAGCTCCTCCAAGTCTGAGACCATGGTTCTCAGTCAGGGAACGGTTGAGACAATTCCATAGTTCTATATATATATATATATCATGTATTTTGAAGTTGTATTCAAGAGTCAGGGGAGGATGTGGAAGGTGTCAAGTGTGGAAAGAGCTGAGCCAAAAGATGTAGCTCTCAATCTAGTGGTCGATCGACGCAAGACTTTTCAGGAATAGTGATGGATTAACGAAGCGTCATTTGCAAAGCTCACAAGGTGGCGCTCTCAGTCCATCAGGGCAGAGTTTAATGAAACCGTATCAACACATCACTAACTTTAGGTTGTCATTCTTAAACTTAATTGTTGCCTCCGTGATTTCTGGAGGAGGAGGAAGCCCTGGGTCAGACCAAGAACACATAGGACAGATTGTGGAAATATCCTAGTTTTAATGCAGAAGAGTTTTAATTACATTTAAGATCATTTATTTGGAAATATACTGCTTACATGAAATGAGTACCTTATGTCCTGATATCATGTGTGTATGGTTAATCTTTTTTGTGATCAATTGATCAATCAATCAATCAATAAATGACAATTTAATCTAAGATTTACTGTTTAAAAGATACTTGTTAAGTAGTAACTGTAAATGTCTGAAAACATTTTACTGATTTAATGAAAAAGATGAGATTAAAACAAACAAATTTAGTTTTAAGAAATGTGTTTTTGCCTGAGTTGAACTAATGACAAGTTAACAAAAAGAATGGTTTGGAATATGTTTGAACTTCTAACGTTTTTAAACTATGCAGAAATGGTTGAATCTAATTGAATCACAGTTCAGATCTTGTATTTGTGGCAAACGCAAAAGAGTTGAACGTTTGAACATTTTTTATTTTATTTTTTAACTCTTTGAACTCAACCCGTGCGGCTCTGGATGCTCTTCTGTGGTTGAAAGAGAATAATGATCTTTTTATTTTCCAAGTTTACAACCCTGTGGGCAAAAGTAACGGAAAGTTCATCCGGAGATTTAAAGAATAAGAAATGTTGATTAAATGATTTACAACATGAGTATTTTTTTTGACACAAAGATCTGTGAGCGTTAGCTTCAATGTATGGATTAAACTATTTTATAGTAAAGTTTATTTGTAAGGACACTTAGAAAGAAGTTTTTCCTACTTCTTTGAATTCTTGATATTAAATGGTTTGTTTGAGAAATATCAGAGTGACCAGAAGAAATGATGCCAACAATTAGTTTCATATTTTTATTATATCTCATGACATCACTGGTTGTTCAATAACCAAGTTATTTTAAATATTTATGAATACAACAAATGTCAAATAAATCCATATAAGTTCATTATTATTTGGACTTCTGGCCGAAAACAAGTCGATTTATTTGAAAGGTTTTTAGTGGCCACTCACCATTGCAGACTTGGAACAGTTTACTGGAGCTGCAGTTTTGACACAGTTTCAGTGGTGATAATGTTCATTTGTTTTGGGGTTCATTGCGGGGTCATGCAGTTGACACAAAGGTTTCCGCAGCAGGTCTCACTACACACCGCGGTACAAGTGTTTTGCATGAATGTGATTTAATTATTGGGATCATTAGCAGGCTGCCTGGAGAAGCAATGCTTCCCTAAGTGGGCTATTTGAGAGTCAAGGAAAAAAAGATGATTTCTAATAGACGCATAGTTTGTGACATTATCATTTAAATGTCCTGTTTTTTAATATTTTTCTATTCAGTTCCTCAAAATTGAGCCTTGTTAACAAATGTAATCCCCACAAAAGAAGACTGATTGTTGCACATTTGTTCTGTTTCTTCTTCAGTGTGCGAATGAAGTCTGAGTCACAATCAGTCATCAGATGCAGGGAGTCAAACGGATGAACTCTCAATGAACTGTGACGCATTCACTGACCCGGGCCAGTTTCGCAATCAAGTCAGTTAGACTTCTTCTGTCATGAAGATGTACTTAGTTGAACTTATGAATGATGTGCAGTTATATAATTTCTATTTTTCTCGTATCAATACGATTCTCACATTCACCTGCTATAGTTTTTGTTATATTATATATATATAAATATATATATATACATGTCGAGTATCACAGTTAAACCAATTTCTTCTATTTCTTATTTTAAGACTTAAACAGTATAGAATTATAAGGTTAAAGGTCAACTAATGTGAAAACCCAACTCTACTGTCTCACTTACATGTTTCAAATGTTGAAGTCTTCCTCTCCAAGATGCAGTAAGTCTCTCATTATGACCATGTTATTACTTTATAAAGTTCTCCCACTGTCTAAAATATCAGGTAGGTAACAAGAGCGAAGTCCAATATGTTATAATAATGGTCTTCACTCCTCCTGCAGCAGTGAAGAACACCCTGCTTCTTTCTTTATCCCTTGTGTTATCTCAGGGTCAAGGTGACCCAAAGTCCCGAAAACAAATGTAATTGTTTTATCTTGTTTTTTGCTTCTGGGTCAAGATGAACTTGACCCCAGATAACACAAGGGTTAAACACGTCCTTTGTAGATGGAGACTTCTGCGATTCACGACGCTGTATGACAAACCTCGATGTTTGACCGATCACAGCAGAATGGGTGTTGTAATAGTAACGAAATTTTAGCTTAAGTACATTTTCTAATATAAATACTTAAATGAAAATAATTTTGTACAAACAGACACATACTGATGATGATCAACAAGATCTATTTAAGACACACTTTAATGACTAATACAATAAAATATTTTTATTATTATTGTCAACAATAAATTGCATTTATTGTTATATTTACTTACATTATATTGTGTTGTTTTTTTTTACTTTGATTTCAAATCCTGTACACACTATTACAAATATTAACTAGTACTATTACTTACTACAAAAGAGCAGTTGATTGGTTTCATTGCGGGTGGAGCTCAGGACTGCACTTCTTTTTCAATGTCAGATGATAAATCATATCAAATAGCTTGTAATGCAGGTTGATTATATAGCCTTGATTATATATCAGCTCTTCTCCTCATCATCTACAAATCCCTCAATAATCTGCACCCCTCATATCTCACCGACCTCCTCCACCTCCACTGTCCAACCCGCCGTCTCAGATCCTACGATGCCAACCTCCTCACTCCCCTCAGGACAAAGCTCCGAACCCTGGGGGAGCGAGCCTTCTCTGCTGCCGCCCCCACACTCATGCCCTCAACCCATCAGGAACTCTGACTCACTCCACACTTTCAAATCACTCCTCAAAACTCACATGTTCAAAATTGCATTCTGTTATCAAAGTTGCGTGTATGTTTATTCTATTTAATGTAAAGCGTCTTTGTGTGTTCCATAAAAAGCACTAAATAAATATGATGTTTATTATTATTATTATTATTATTATATTTAAGATGGAACCCATTTAGATAAAATGAGACTGACATTCACAGTTAAAAACAACACATTAATCCACAATAACAACAAAATATCTGTGACTCAATGGTCACAAGAATTGATTTGGTGACTCTCCTTTATAGACTCAAAAGAGAGACTAGTGGACGATACAGGATCATTGATTTTTGCTCCTCATCACACAGATGTGATGAAATCATAGTAGATTATGGATGTGACGCTCTCATTGTTCTATAAATCGAATTATGTGATTATTTTCCTGTAATTGAAACAAGTGATAGAAATATTGGTACTTATTTTCCACACAGTTTCTCCTGCAGATATCAATGCTGCCCAAATACAAAGCAACCTTTCTATCAAGTCAATACGAGCAGCTTGGTTCCTGTTGTTTCTTCGTCGAATGTGTCACGTTCTGGCGAGTTCTTCGCGGCTCTTCTTTCTTTTCAGTGTTGGCAGAGATATCACCGCTTCAAAGTGCTCCACTCTCTGAGTGAACATGACTTATTAATGGTGGCAAGTGTTTTAAGTTTATATAACCAGTGAAGGTACAAGAGCTTTCTTCAGGTTGGCAGGAGGAGTCAGAACGTGTCACAGACTTTCTTTCAGCCATGACAAGGATGTCCAGGTGTGGAGGGAGGTCTACAATTTCATCAGAAGGTCGGGAACAAGTTAGTAAAAACACAAGATAATAAGACATGGCGTTTCGATGACTATTTAAGGTTTCAGATGGTTTCCACTCTCTCTGGTTGTTGTGACTCTGTCTAGCAATGCGCTATGCTAAGCGAGCGCTCCTATTAATGCTCGCTCAAGGTCAGCGTACAATCAAGAGATTGGCAATGAGTAATCTGGCTGCCTCCGCCTCCGAGGGATCAACTGGATTAAGGTATCGGGGATTGCGGCGGAGTCAAAGGTTGAGAGATGGCAAATACAATCAGCGCGTCTCTATGCGTTCTGCTTCTTCCCATCATTCACCAGTAATCACGCCGCGGACCCGTCGCCACCGTGAGACCATGAGTGGTTGCTGAGGGATATGATGCTGGTGATGATTCATTTGCCGCTGTATCAAATTCTCATCTGTTCAGCTCGGGCTCATCTATTATGCCCTTTGTTTTTTTCCGTAAGCTTCTTACAACACTTCTCCATTGACAGTGTCAATTATCGCTCTGGTACTTGGATAATAGGTTTTCATCACATTATTTTGGGGGGATTAGAAGATGGAGAAACATACCTGAAATAAGACACTTGCACACATAATCTGGGTTGGATGTGCATTTTCTACGTGCATGAATGATCATGAATATTATAAACATATCATGAGATAATATACTGTATATCAGTGGTCTCTAACCCACAGTCTGCTCAGAAAGAAAAAAATATTTTAAATTAATTTCTGTTATAAATTATTTAGTTTAGAAAAAAAGTTTTTTTCTTCAAGTTGTTATTGGCATGTGGCTCTTGACACAGCAGGACGCTCTTAGTCAAGTTTACTCAAAAAATGAACTTGTAAATTATTATTGTAAATTAACTATTTTAAAACGAAGGTTGGTTTATGAAAATAGTTTTGAACTGGTCAGACCTAAGTTTGGTAAACCCTGCTGTAACTCATAAAATGTCCATTATACCTCAAATCAAATCAATACTGTGAATTCACATTGTAATTGTCGTAAGAAACGAATTCATAAAAAATTGTGTTACAATGTTTTTTTTAATGATTAATGATGGGTTAATAATTTTGAATGAAACAAAACCTTTCATCTGTCTGACTTTAAAAAAAAGTATATCTATCTATCTATAGTAAGGTTGTCTGTAATGTGAGCTTTTACTCTGAAAATATAATTCCAAGATTGGAGTTGATATAAAAAAAAAGTGGGTTTGACAATAAATTATAGTAACAAAGGAAAGAAAATGATGAATAAAAATTACAAAATGTAATATTTCTGTTACCCAGAGATGCTTGTAATTGATTGACCGTTAAAGGTCTTTTAATTTGTGGCACATATTTATAAGTATATCCCTACATTTATATTACATTTATGCAACTAGCACACCCCTTTTTACATAGCGACTTACAATAACCCATTTAAACAATCACACGCCGATGGGAGTTGGACGTGACACAACCGACAGCTCAGGAGCAATCAGGGTTAAAAGGCAACTAATGTGTTGATTTTAGTGTGTCTTGAATAATCTTGGACCTCCATTGTACTCATCAGTATTTGTCTGTTTGTACAAAACTCTCTTTTCATTGAAATATTTACATTAAAAAATGTGCTTAAGCTCCGCCCACTGAAAACACTTTGTGGAGAAGCTGTGATTGGTTAAACATCGAGGTTTGTCGTCGTCAATCCCAGAAGTCTCCACCTCCAAGGGACTCGTTGTATTAACAAAGCAGGGCGTGATTACAGCTGGCTGGAGGAGAAGTACTATTATTACATCATAATGGACTCAGCACTCGTAACCTCTCGTTCGCCAAGGTTTTAAACAAGTACTGTTTAAAGTATTTTCTTCAAAACATGGTCATGATGAGGCACTTTGGAGAGGAGACTTCATCATTTAAAACATGGGTTTTCACATTACACACAATATTATCCAGAGCCACAACCTAGTTAACGTCTGAGCGATGTCACATTTTAATCGTCAGTACCTATGTGAAGCTTTTCCACCATTTATAAAGTCCTAGAACCTATTTTGTCAACATGTTTGCTTTTCTGAGCGAGACAAAGGAATTAGCATTACAAGGCCGACTCTATAATTCATTCAGCGTCGATAATAAAAAGCACAGATGAAAGGAAAATGCCAATATGTTAATAGATGCGGGGGAAAGGAGCGTGTGTGCGAGAGCTTATATGGAGCCGAGCGAACAAGCCCGTCAGTGCTGCCCTAAATACATTCGAGATGTAAACACACTCACTGTCGTACCTGCCTGCTGCTGCAATTATTCACCAGCTCGTTCATGTATTAATCACAATCAGACGTCACCGCCTGGCGATTATCGCCGCTCTTATCGCACAACTTTCTTTCAACTGGAAAATGTCTTCCGCAAAAATGTTCCTCCAAATGGAGCAGACTATTTATATATCGTCTCAACATACCTGTTGCATCATCTCTGAATGAGGCTCTCTGTTTCTGCTGAAACATTGATGAGATCTTCATCCTTAAATACATCTGCGTGTGTTAGTGGTGGCAGAGTTGGTTTAAAGAGCTCGCCTCGGTGTCTGAAGATCAGCACCACTCCTGTTTTGCAATATTAATTAGAAAGCTGTGCTCATGACTCGCAACTAGTGCGCCGCAGGGCTACACATCTGGAGGCATGGCGGCTAAATTTAGCCGCCACAAACCAACAATTGCATAAATTAAAGCCTGTTTTCGTCTCTCAAGGGCAATCAAGAGGCTGTTAATCTTCCATTAACAAGCATGCTTGATGAAATGATATTTAAACACATATTCATATGTTAAGCTCAAATACTGCTTCAAATCATAACATTTGAATATTGTAAATGAAAATATCACTTTTGACTTCTCAGGATACACACTTTAACCAATATGTTGTCTCTGGGTCAAGGTGACCCGGAGACCTAAACAAAAGGGTTTGATGTATCCCTTGTTTTGTCTCTTGGTCAAACCTCCACCACTGCATATGTATTTCTGTAAGTCAGGGAGGTTGTTCACCTTGAACCAGAGAAAACACATACATGAAAAAAACTGGGAGCCAATGCAGAGATTTAAGGATCGGGTAAATGTGAGTTCTTCTACTAGAGTGGGTCAGATAAAACAAGTCATTACTGTGAACAAAATGTTGTTATTAAAAAAGTTCAAAACAGACTTGGTCTTGATACCTCAAACATTTTGTTTCAGGCCTTCGGGTCACTTTGACCCAGATATGACACAGAGGTTAAATGCATTTTGGCAGTTGAGTTTCTATTCTATGGTATTGTTCATCCTCCTTATTTTGAGAAAGGAATTTGGGAGTACAGGTGCCTGGAACTGGACTCTGAACTGACCTTAAGTGTAATAAAACTTGTTAAGAACTGTTCTGAAGGTATAACAGAAGCCCAAAAATGTGTCTTTGAATCAAGATCTGATTTCTCATCATTTTTTAAAGCGTTAAGTCAGTTTTTAATCTGACACTTAGTAAATTGAATCCCTTAATGTATTTTATCCTACAATATATAATACACTATAGCCTATGAAACTGACGTAGCACAGTCACTTTTAAACAACATCGTAGACAGTAGACTGTATGTGCTCTTGCGAGTACGGTTTCCATCATTTGTTATTCTTTAAACAAAATTACAAACAAGCGTAAAATACAGACTTGTTTAGTTTCTTCCAGAACAATAGTTTTAGTATGGAGGTTATTGTAATGTTTTTGAATGTGTCATTTTGGAAGATTATGAAGAAGTAGACAAGTAAGCGTCAATCGCTTCATTAAAATGAACATACAGTACATCTCAGAACCAGCAACTGTTGGATAAGAACTGACTTTAAACACAAAACAATGAAACATTTCTATAAGTTAGCTTCATAGTTTCTCACAGACATTTTGACGACCGGATAAATTCAGGTTTTGGTCTCAAGATAGCCCATGAGCTACACATTTTCCCCGCTCGTCACATTCAGACCTGAAACAATGTTTTTCGTGAGTCTGATTCCAACCATGAACGACGATTCTGATGTCGTCGTCAGGTAAAAAAAACATCCCACTCGGCCTCCAACTGTGAAAAGTTTTGCTTCCTGGTGCATGACTGTGTTGTGACACAAAACTCATCCCACATTGTTTTTACTCTTCGTCTGCAGGGGAGAATACCCAGAACTATTTGGCTTTCAGTGTCACGCCTTGACCTCTCCAGATGAATGCTGAAGGACATTTTCTGAAGCCTGGGGATTCGTGGCTCTTTGTAAAGGCCTCTTTCATCCGTCCTCTCCATCCTCTGCAGCACATCTCTTTATTCTCTGCAGAGCTGCAGCAGTAGCCTCAAGTGTTTACGTGTCATTCTGCATGACTTATACATGAAGAAACTGCTCTTTATTCATCTTTGGGACTCCCACTGTGCCAGCGTGCCTCTCCACTCTCTATATCACTTCAGCTGTTGTGTTCTCTGCTACCTTTTCATCTCCATGCATGCGCAGACGTTCACACTCAGTTCATTTCAACCTGGCAGCCCCGTGAAGTAAAACAGATAGAGCTGCCCCACTTTTTACTGCTCCACATGCTGCGCTTGAAATTCCTTTTGCACTTGTGTGTTTGATGATCAAGCGAATCCAAATATTGGCTGATTATTCATCGATCTGATATTACAAAGGAACAAAAAAAAATGTAAATTTATTGAGAATCCTATTTTTGTTAAACAACTTTTTCTCTTTTTCATGCGAGCAAACTAGTTTGAATCAATCTCCACTTATACAAAGAGGCAACATACTCTGGTGGACTCTGGAGTCCTGTTAGCACTTCACCTTCAGCCATATTCACCTATATCTCAATGTTCTGAAATGACTCAAGAACGAAGGAAAATATTTAAATGACCATTTAAGGACATATTTATTTATTTATTTAAAATAGCTGATTCTGGAGTTCCATGTGGATTGACGAAAGATTTGAAGGTTTTGTCGGATCAACACAACAATGCTTTCTTGGTGGCCTGTTGTCGAACTACGAAACCTGCTGTCCTGTTGAGCTAATCGCTATCAATGATATCTTAAATACTTGTCCAAAATATACCGCAAAAAAAAAAAAAAAAATCCTTTCAACTACTTCAAACTACTTCCACTATTGATATTTTCCATTAGATCAATCCAGAATTTTCAAAGACATTTTTTTCTTCTTTTTTCTGTTTTTAAAAGCATTTTGTCCATGATAATAATAAGAAACTTCATTTCACAGTGTCCTGATGGTTGACTAGGGAAAGAAAAATCGTATTTTAAAATTCAAGAATTCATTCAAGGTTTAGATCTTAGAGAAACACCTGCGACCACAAAATAATCTGCTACACCGAATTGGACAATGACAATATTCAGAGGTAAACCAAGGGCAGATTCTCACATTTAAATAATGTTTTTCAAATCACTCCTCAGTGTTCCTTTAAATAACATAATATTGTGATTGAGTGATGTTCTTGTCGTTTATATATATATACATACAGCAATAAAAACAACATAAACAAACTCATTGATTTTATTCTTTTTGTTTTGGAAAGTAAAGGGACTCGGTTGGCACACTAATGTTCAGATCTCGCCAACACAACTGCACTGCTGAGGCGTCTGTACTTTTTATTTTCACACTGATTTATCTGCGCATTGAAGTTGTGTTCTTTATTGTCCTCTGTGGATAGATGCTCATCGCTGGTATTGAATCAATATCTATTACAAAGCAAGCAGATAACTACCTCCGCAGTATAAGAGACTGTAGATTATTTATGAAGATTGCCTTTAAAAAACCTGCAGCTTTAATGATCTGAACTTCCAGCATTTCACAATGGTGGTCGAGATCAGTCCTCCTGCTGGTTCTTTTGTGAGCAAATTTAACTTGCTTGTAGTAGTGAGTGTGTTTGTTATTAACCACTTTTTTTTCTGTACACAGTCTGTCAAACTGTTTTCTTCAACTGAGAAAAACAACATGATTTCGAGCTTATAATCCATGTGTTTGTGTCTTCTCGTTTAGACTATTTTAACAGTTTGTTTTCATGTCTTAACAAAAAGGAGCTGTCTCGCCTGCAGTTAATACAAACTCTGCAGTGAGAATTATGACTCGCTCTAGTAGAAGAACTCACATTCCCGATCCTTAAAACTCTTCACTGGCTGCCAGTTGCTGTCAGGATCAATTATAAAATTCTGGTTCTTACTTTCAGATCTATTCATGGTCAGACTCCTCCTTACATCAGTGAAATGATCCAGCCTTACACCCAAGCTCAGGCTCTGAGGTCTGTGGATCAGAATCTACTGATTGTTCCTGAACACGGTTTCTCCCAAGCTTTGAAATTATCTTCCTCTCCCTCTGCGTTTGATGGAGTCTACTCACTTCTTTGAGAAGCATCTTAAGACATTTTTATTTGTTTAGGCTTATATGCAGACTTTTTCTTAATTATCTTGGGGCTGCTGTGTTTATCTCTATGTTATCGTGACCTTTTAAAGTATATTTATTAACTGTGTATTTTGTTGATTGTTTAAGCACTTTGTGACCCTGGTCTGAGAGAGCCGCCTTACAAATAATAATTACTTACTTACTACTTTAAGAAACATCTTAAGACGTTTCTATTTGTTCAGGCTTTTCCTTGATTTTCTGGAACTCCTGTGTTGTTCTCAGTATTATCTTGATCTTTAAAGTATGTACTTTTTTGAGTATTGTTTTGATTGTTTAAGCGCTTTGTGACCCTGGTCTCCAAAAGCGCTATATAAATAAATATTACTTACTTACTTACTTACTTACTTTATTAGCTGCAGGTTCCAATTTGAGACAACCAGAACTAGTGATGTTAAGATGAGGCCTGAACAGCTGATCATGATACGGTGTCTTAATTTTGAATTGACACTAGATGGCCCTCTCTGTGTGAAAATGATGCCCTGTTTAGTTAAGGAGCCAAGAATTATAAAGCAGAGAGTGACATCTAGTGGTCTTTAAAATGAAGACACTGTATCATGATTCCATATCAGATGTTTCATTAAATCGATCACTACCTGAAATTATGGACATCTATGTGAAGAGTGTACGTTCTCCTTTTGCTTGCGTTGGTTTACCTTTGAGCACTCTGGTTTCCTCTCTTTAGAAAAAAAACAAACAGAGGTGATTTATTATAATAAATTGTCAAAGGTGAGTGTGAATGTTTTTTTGTCTAAGTGTTTTGTGGGGACGTGTTCAGGGTGTCACGCCACATTTATTCTTAGTTAAATTAAATGTATCATATAGCTGGGAACATGCTAGTACATCCTGTGCTAATGCTAAATGCTTTTTGAGATAGTGGAGAAAAGGGGCACGAAATTAAACCTATTTTTAACTCCGCTCTCGTCACTGTTGTTTCATTATAACCGCTCAAATGGCTGCATTCACACCTGAGCTCGTGCATATGAGCCTGCTATTTTTGTCTGCGGGGCGGCTGTCGTGGATTCACGTAAACAGGATGAAGCGAGTGTTTGTGACAGGCTTCTTTAAATCAGTAGTCTGAATCATGACTGTTGATATGCAGCCCGAGCCTGCATCATCGCAGGAAGGTAACAAAAGAATACATTTTGGACAAACACGCTGCCAACTGGCTGCTTTGCCAAAGGATAAGAGTATGATGAAATTGTGAGCTGTGTTCCACGTCCTTTCCTTTGACGTCACCTTTTGATTTAGGGATGGCTGCAGGCTTAAAAGGCGGTGAAACAATTTATCTTTCCTCACCAGTCGATTATAAAAGCCCCTCTTATTGCTTTGGCTCTTTTGTTCGCTGTCATATATTATGTTTTTGAAGGTGAAGCACATGTTCGTGCACTGATAAGCTCAGCCACTAACATTTCAAATAAAATAATCTAACTAGGGAGATTGACTTTTGCTTTAACACATGATGAAGTATTGATTTGAAACATGGAGGATTTCAAATCTAATAAACAGGCTGTCTCTTGATACACACACTAGTTATTGCTTTGGTGTGTGATGAGTCAGTTTACTGAAGATTAGACCGGACTGTTAAATCAAGTTGGTTAATCTCTAATTTTATTTTATTAATTATTGATTTTAACTAATTTATTGAGCTTCGAATGCATTCACATTTTATTGTAAGCTAAAGGTGGGGTGGATCATCTTCAAAACGGCTGTATTTTGCATTCAAAAGTCTAACCACCTTTTCATAATGCTGACCGGTGTTTCACGGAGCACAGAGGGGGGAGGTTTGGCAGTTGAGTTTGATTGACATATCACTATGCAATCATTTACAACATACACCTACAGTAGAGGGGACCCAAGGGGCTGGAGACTATCCTAGCTTCAGCTGATAGGCAGTGGTCACCCTGAGCAGGTCAAACATAGACGCACAACCATTCAGACACACACCTAAGTACAATTTAGGGTATTCAAGCAAGATTAATATGTTATAATTAATATAATTATAATTAAAGGTATAAAAGTGTAAAAGCTTCAGTTAATAAACACAGGTTATATGACAGGAATAACTTATGCCGAACCAGCGATTCAATCACGTTAATTGAATATGCAGCTGCTATTCAATTACATCCGTCTCCATAGATGCCGTTGTGAGACGATCACTTGTGATTAGCATTGTTAAATACCCTGTTTCAAATTACAATGGAGACACTGTGTTAATTAGAGTTTGTTTCTCATTTAAGTCTTTCGCCGGGATCTGAATCTCCTCAGTATAATTTCATTCCGCTTCAGTCCTGAAGGAGGGCTTTTATTTGTCGTTCAAGGTTACAGTGACGCACCAAACCTTCTTCCTCTTGGTACCACGGAAAGGTCATCCTTTCAGAGGGTTTCTCACTCATCAGCATATAAAAACCAAAAAATACTTTCTGCATTCCCAAAAGCCTCCCTCAAAAGAATTTGACCTTTCCGCTTTGCGCAAGTCGAATTTGCAAACATTAATGAAGAAAGAAAAATGTCTTTGTTGGATTAAAAAAAATGGACCAAAAAATACAAGGCAGAGTAAAAAGTTTAAACAAGTTTAAAGTTGATTTACATGGTTTGACAAAAAATATCATGATTTCAATTCAATGAATAGTTTTTAGAAGATATTGGTTGCAAACGTAAGGGCTTCTTATGTTTATTAACAGCACTGTCGATTGGTTTTAATTCATTCTTCACTAGAAACTCTCGTGCGACTCACACACTTGACTTTATTTAAGTGTTATTAGAGTCCAGCTTGAGGAGCAGCTTCATCTGCTTTCATCAAATAAACCACAAAAATAAATTCAAGAACATGCCGCTCAGTATCAGAAACATCCTCACAGGAAATCTATCCCAGAATCTCCATCCTTAAGTTTCAGCAGAGTAGAAAGAAGTGGGCTTCAATCATTCTTGGAAATGCACAAAATCTACGCTTATTGGAGAGGATTGGGTTAGTGTGGGCTACTGTATCATTATTGCATTTGGTCTGGTATAAACTATTGTAACTGTAGCAATAAAACATGTTCATGCTTTATTTTTTATTGTTATTTAAGGTTTTAGATTAACTATCCCAAATTCTTGAAAGTAGTTTTCTCTAACAGTTGTGATATCTCTGGGTCAAGGTGAAGACCTCCCTGGCTTCTTCAAATATGCAGTGGTGGAGGTTGTTCACCTTGACCCAGAGGCAACATGTGGGATAAAACAAAGGATACCACAAACACATTTGTTTTTGGGCCCCTTAGATAACAGAAATGTTAACCATCATTTTAAGCACTGATCAAGCACCGTTTTCAAGTACATACTATGCCTAAACCTAAACAATACCTTTTCCCAGTTTTAATGATTAAATATATTGAAAAAATAGATGCAGTTCACATGAACTTTGTCACATGGGCCTCGGATGTATTGATCTTCTCTCTGGCCAGTTTTTTGTAGAAAGAGCTGCAGTGACTGTTGGACTGCTGAGTGGTTTCTCTTCCAAGTCACAGAACGGGCTTATCTCAGTGAGTCTTCCTGTGCCTTCTGTGATATCCAACCAGACGGCCAAACTCGGGACGTACTGTATTCTCTTTGTGCTTTCATTCCGACACCAGACTGGAAACACAATGATTCGATTGCACCTCCCACAAAACACCTTCTATTTTTCTCAAGTGTTTATTTGTGCCCGTCCTGTTGGGCCTTTTGTTATGTCTTGCTTTGTCTTGGAATCAATCACAAGCCCCCTTTTTTCAGTGTGCATCGCCCACAGATTGATTACCCGTCAGGGGTTCAGTGTAATGACAGGAGGCCAAGCTAATTCTGAAGTGATGAATGGCAAGCTAAGCAGCGACAATCCACTGGGAGGCAAATGGTTCTTGAGCTGCTGGACGGGTTCTAAAATAGCCTCTTTGATAACGCGTGAAACAAAAGACAAGACAAGAGCTGTCGCTGCTTAAACATCCAAGAAGCTAATGTAATCAAATCAGACAAATACAAATCAGTGCTACCTCTAATCCACCCTTCTTTTTCCACAGTAAAGCCTCCAAAGCTCAATTAGACATGGCAGACTGGTGAATGTTAATGAAGCAGCAGAACATTAAGAAATAGTGGGGAGTTTAAACAGAGCCTGTCTGATTTAAAATGTGCATAATGATTTAATTTGAGGCAAAGTCAGAGTCATAGCTATAACAGATAAAGGGGGAAAGTGTGTGCAATCAATTCAGAAGGGAAATAGTTAATTCAGGATTTTATGTTGATCTGTGACGTTTAAAAAAAGAGGTTTTCTCCCGCATTAAAGGGGATTTGATGCGTTTCACCTGATGGACTTTATTTATCATTTGCCTTTTCCTATCGACGCACATTACAGGCGGCAAAGTGACAGGAGGCTATGAACATGCAAAAATAAACATTGTCTGCAACTCATTTATTACCTGAGAAGCTTTTAGCAAGACACGTTGACAATGTGTAACCTTCAGGTCTTCTAATGACGTTGACATTTTATGTCTGTTGTGTTCTTGTGTCTGCTTGTTACCGAAGATAAAAGGCGAAGTGATGCATTAAGCAACGTTCGCAAAAAGAAAACTGAGAACATTCTAAAAGCCTGGACAGTTTGCGTTGCAGTACGATTTGTTGGTCCCGATGCACAAACTTTAAATAATTAATCAAAAGACTGAAGGGGTTGAAGAGAAAGTGTTTTAATTTGAGAGATATATATATCTTGGCCGAGTAGAAAAACCAACATCTTGTGGGTGTTCGTTTCTTTTGCCACATAGGACAGTAAGCCTAGAACAAAATACATGCGCAGTCTTTGAAGAAAAGCAAGTGGCTTAGAAAGTTACATATACACTTGCACCCTTAATAAAACATAAATGTTTCCTTTAATCAATTTCAGTCTTTTCATTATCAATCTTATCTTAATGTGTCCTCTTTAACCAAACACTCAAATTCCTTTTCATCATTTCATCAGATCCTTATCTTATCTTAAACACTGGCCTCTGTAAAGGTCATCGACATGAACATTAATTTATTTTGATTTCAAGCCAATTCTTCTGGCAGGCCACATTTAATGACTTTGTGGTACAGAATTGACCCCAGGGCCTTCATTTTGACACATTTTCCCCAACCCCAAGTCCGGGGACTGGTACCGATCCATGATGCATTTGTTAACAGGCCATACAAAAGGAAAAAAATACTTGTATTTTTCATTATAACAGTAAATGTGTTAATTTCTCCAAAGTAAAATTAGCTTGTGGTTCAAGAAAAGTGGAGGTGCTAGTTTAACTCAAGTTTATTTCTAAAATGGACCTGTTAATTAGTGAAAATGAGTGAAACACAAACTCTATACGATTTATTATTACTGTTTTTATCTGAAGGCCGGTCCGTGTATATAATGCCGACATAATACCGGTCTGCGGTACAAAAAATGTTGAGGACTCCTGGTCTAGATTATCATTTATTCATTTTCTTCACCGCTTAATCCCTTATGGAGGTCGCAGGGGGGCTGGAGCCTATCTCTGTTTCTTCGGGTATTAGGCGGGGGACACCCTGGACAGGACGCCAGTCTGTCACTGAGCACACAAAGACAGACAACCCTTAACACAAACACATTCATTCCTATGGACAATTTTCCCAAGTTATCAATCAACCTTCGTATGTTTTTGGACTGTGGGAGTAAACCGGAGTAAACCCAGACAACACAGGGACAACATACCAACTCCACACAGAAAGGTCACGAGTTAGCTCCCTCCCGACCTTCTTGCTGTGAGGCGATCGAGCTAACCACTGTGCCACCGTGCGCCCCTGGTCTAGATTATTCATACGTTGTCTTTAGGTGAGTGCAGTGGTGCGGCACAAGAATCCACCCGGCTCCCCCCAAGAAATGTCTGGGATTTTTTACATTTATATTTGTTTTAAATTGGAAGGTTTATGTATGTTGTATCTACGACCCCTGTGTTGTTTGTAGCAGAATGAGTATTGTCAGTGTGGGTGTGTACATGAATATACTTAATTTTACAATTATCTTTTTTCACCAGCACGTTTTACTGAAAAAAAAGCTCAACATAAATATATAAAGCCACTGAACCACCTTATATATTATTAAGCTCAACAAAACGCAGACCGGGGCCTGGATTGTGCTTGACATTAATTAACCACTCTGTGTCTAAGCAACATTTCCCATTTCTTCCTCCGCAGAATCAATGAAAGATATTTATGTACCACAAATGTGATCAATGTAATTACATGCTGATGCTCGCCCCTGCTTCCTGTGGTTTTATTGCGGTCGCACAGACACGTTAGCAGGAAGCTTACAGTATCTTATTATTGTAGAAATAGAAGTGTTTATTAATACTTGTGATTCATGCGAATCAGTTTTGGGTGTTTCTCCCTGTCGCCACATGCAGGATGGAAATATCCCGCAGCATTAGAGTCAGGCAGTGGCGACACTTAGCCAGAGTTGTGATTTAATTATCTGCGCTGAACGTGTCCTCGTTAGCAAGCCGTGTTATTGGTACTCACTTCATGTTGCCTTCCCATAATGCCGGCTTGTCAGGCCTCCACAAATGAGTTACAAAAGTAGAACTCAATTACAAAACTCACCTCAGCGATTCTCTCCGGTTGTTACCAGGGCGAGCGGAGACTCTGAAAAGATCACAGCGAAGCTTAGGATCGCCTGGAGTGTCAGTGAGAATTAACTCATACAATAGAGTGGTGTGATCGTGGCTTAGAAGTTGCTGGTTCAATCCCTGCTCTGGATATAATTGTGTCGTTCTGTCCGTAACCAAGACACTCAAGACAGAAATCCGGTTCGCTCCTGATGGTGCTGCGTTTGCAGCCTACTCCCATCAGTGTGTGATTGTGTGCATTAATGGGTGACTAAGTCTAAAGGCTTTTATGAGTAACAACCATTTACTATACAAGTAAAAAACATTTACTTATACAGTACAGGCCAAACGATTGGACACACCTTCTCTTTCAATGCTTTTTCTTTGGTTTCATGATTATTTACATAATGGATTCTCACTAAATGCATCAATATGAATGAAGGATACTGGTGGAATTATATACCTAACAAAAAATTGTGAAATAACTGAAATGTTGTCTTATATTCTAGTGTCTTTTCAGGGTTACTTAGAAGAACTTTTAATTAAACTTGGTTGTATGTTGTATGTAAGGTTGGGTATTAGCAGGAATCTGGAAATACGATGTGTATCGTGATGAAAGGGGCAATGATACAATATATTGTGATACCGCAAGAACGAGTATATATTTGTAGTATTATCGAGTACTTGACTCTGTTGTTGCAACATTTACAGACCACATGACTCTTGAAGTCGTAACCAAAATATGTCCAAACATCAGCCTTAAAGGGCTGATAGAGTCGACTGTATCCTCTCGTCCTCAGTTATTGCTGGGATCTCACAGGATTTTATGTTTCTTTAGTTGTTGATGACATAATGACTGCTGCCATCTAGCAAGCAAAAGTTGAATTGCAACAGAAAAATTTACAAATGCTGTAAATATTAGCAATCCAACAGGTTGAATACATGCACATTATTGAACTATAAACATCAAAAAAATAGTTTAACACATAAAATATGAACGCCGGAAATGAAAAATACAAACAAATAATCAATATAGTGCTGTCGGATATCAATAAGGTATCGTGAAAAAAGATATATATGGTGATATATCGCAATATTTATATTTTCTAACACCCCTGCTGTACTGTACACACCAGTGTCTATAACAAAAGTGAATGTAAAACTCAAAAGGATATTGAATTGATATGGACAGTAAATACAGCATGTAAACGTTAAGTTGATTCTACAGTTATTGGTCTGCCTGCTTGGAATGGGTGGTTATTTTTTTTCGTATGGAAGCAGAACAGATGAATACAGTTCATAGTTATGCTTCTTCTGCTTCCTTCTTCTCAAAGATTCTAGCAAAGGCTAATTTCACTCATGTTTGTTTTTTTATTTGTTGTATTTGTTACTGTAGCAGCTCTCAAAAACATCTCCACTTAGAATTGTTCTCTCAGTCCCATCCAATCAGCTGTAACGGCTCTAACAACTATCTGACATGAACTCAGGGATCCGTGAACAAATGAAAATACTCATATTTTCATCTCATTCTATTTTTTTTCATCCCTTAAATGTATAGCTTTAAAAGAATAATGGTGACACTATGTCGCAAAGAAGTGACATTTTAATCTTCATACAAACCAAAACTGTTTCTATTCAATTACATTGTTGACATCAAAACTGTGACTCAATTCGATAAACTCTATATGTCGGGGTTTGACAGCAGTAAGAGTTGAAGAAGATTGAACTGGAAAAAAGCAATTACAGATTCAGCAGCAAGAAAGTCTCTCAGAGACTTTGCAATTTTCACCCGCTGCCAACTTTGGTAACAAGAGATGTTTTATACTTATTCTCCCTCTTTGTTCTAGATGTTGTTTGTTATAACAAAGTACACAGTAACATATTATATTATTTCGGTTCGAATTAAGGGAAATGTCTGTACAGACGGAAAATAATTCTATGGCTAAAAAGCGCCAGTACAACCGTTCACTGTAAATCAGACGTGCACAATACGTATATTGCGATCTTCTGGTCGATCTCAAAGCTGTTGTGAGTAGATCGTGTGACATAATAAAATATAAGAAAAGAAAAGAAGAGACCTCAGATTGCCTGATAGTTAGGTCAATCAAATGGATATTGCGACGATTGGTTGACAGTTTGATTGACATGTACAGAAGTCTATCTGAGCTCCCGCCTCTTCCAGTGTACGCATAGCAAAGTTCATATGAATCAAGAATAAAAAGATCAAAAAGTGCGGACTTCCCGATACTCATTTCACAGTTCAGAAAAAACGAGAAGGAATTATAAGCTTTTTTTTTTTTAAACATAATGAAAAAAGTCATGCGCGTTGAACACTTTAAGTTATGAAACCAATAACTTAGAGGTTCTACGTCATTTGGTGCTCCGCCATCGAACTGCTTCGCTACTGGTTTAAACCCTGGTGAGGGGGGACAAATCACCTGAATCACGTGACGGCAGATTGTGTGATCTGAAAATCTCTAAATTTAGGAAAATGCTGTCACAGCATAATCTGGAGTCTATAATCCATGCATTTGTGTCTTCTCATCTGGACTATTGCAAACATTTGTTTTCATGTCTTAACGAGAAAGATGTCTCGCCTGCAGTTGATACAGAACTCTGCAGCGAGGATTCTGACCCGCTCTAGTAGAAGAACTCACATTTCTCCGATGCTTAAATATCTTCACTTTCAGGATCAACTTTAAAATTCTGGTTCTTACTATCAGAGCAATTCATGGTCAGGCTCCTCCTTACATCAGTGATCTGAACCAGCCTACACCCCAGCTCGGGCTCTGAGGTCTGTGGATCAGAATCTGCTGATGGTTCCGCGTTCACCTTTCCCTCCAACTGTCACAGTCCAACGTCCTAGTACTGTCAGACAGCTGCACCGCGGTGTACGTGAACCACCAGGGTGGAGTCAGATCCCCAACCCTTCTAAGTGTGGCAAAGAAGATTTGGCTGTGGGCAGATCGTCATCTGCTCTCGCTCAGAGCTCAGCATGTGCCAGGCGAGCTGAATATAGTAGCAGATGAACTTTCGAGGGGGGCTGTCCAGGATGAATGGGGTCTTACTGCGTGGGTGGCGGCCGAGGTTTGGTCTCTGTTCGGTCACCTTGTAGCTGCCCCCCTTTCTCAGCTGAGTTTTCAGTAGGAGGGGGTGCGACGGGATTCCCCACCTTTTATAGGAAGTGGCCTGTACCCAGCTTGGTGGCAAGTTCATTAAGCTTTCTCAGACGAGGCCTCGAGGGTAAACCAGAAGCGAAGCAGTTAGAGGGCTTCGCACCAATTCGTAGAACCTGAAGTTATGAAAACAATAACTCAGGGGTTTTCCCTCATGTGATCACGTGTACGAATATAATAAGAATACGCGTGTGTGTTGTGCAGGTGAGCCACAAATTCTAATCAGAGAAAGCGCTCAGTAGTGATGATGATGATTTTTAGACAAGCTTATGCTTAATCCTACTCCTTTTGGGACCTGTGGGTTCATATTATTATTGTTTTGACTATCGTTATCATTGTTTTCACTAATCTCATTAGTTTAGTTTGTTTGTCTTAAGTTCATTATTATTATGTTCGGAATAAAGCATTCAAAGCAAAGCAAGTTTCAGATAAACAGTTTTATTCTCATTAAACCTTATCTAAAGATGTTTAAGATTAGATTAGATCAGATAAACAAGCCATTGATCATCTCTCTAAATACAGTATAATTGTTAATAACCGTGCATTTAACATTTACCCCAGGACTGTCATTTACGGAACTCATTTAAAATAGACTGCTAAGTAAATTATTAAATCCCACAATATCACAATCATTCAGTGCACGTCATCTGAAAAGGTATGTACTTACTTATGTCGAGCAAATCTGATGAAGGTAGATCTTTTGGACCGAAAAAGTGTGGGCACCCCTGCTCTAAATTTGCTGCTTTTGAGCAAAAAGTAATCTTATTAGGTGTATACAATAGCAGTGCAGTATTTTACGTTCTCTATTAAGAAATAAAAGCAATAGAAAGACGAGCAAAAGGCAAATAGAAAAGTTCTCTTAAAGGATATAAAGCAGTTTGAGGGTCTCAGACAAGTCCTGCACGCTGAATATCTACAGTGACTTCTCTTCTGTTTAACAGGCCATTATGATGTTTGTCACCACATCCAGGGGGAGCTAAAGTTTTCTCTGCATATTAAACACTATTAATGGAGCCCAGGGAGCTGATTCATTAGGACGGGCCTCTGGGTGTTCCCTTTATCTTTAAACAGGCACCAGTAACCGCCACTCTTGTGATTCTTCAGCGGCTCCACCAGGATCAGCGGCTCAGCTGTTGCAAGCTTCTCAGGTCTTAGAATGTGGGCGATCACCCTCCGGCAGCTGCTCAGACTTACGGGGTTTTTTGCTTGAAGGCTGCTGAAAATGACAACAAATCCTTTTCAGACCAGTGGGAGTTGTCTGGGTCTTGTTGGATAGCTTTGTATTCAGCACCTTGGGTCAGACTTAAAGGATAGTGGCGTCATCTGCCAAAGTTTTGCTGAAGAGTGGACGCTGAGTCTAAAAGGGTTGAATTTCCTTTGCAAAAATGCCAACTTAACATAACCTGGATTTTATTGACCCACCAGGATCTGTTTCTTCATTCCTCCAGGGAGACAAGTGTATGAATTGAGGTGTGTGAGGGAATTAGAGACCAATGCTTCATATTCATATTTTCCCACCTCTGTACAGATTCCTGGCAACTGACTCCCCTCTTTGAGAGACAATGAATTACAGAATTATAAATTTGTAAATAAATAAATACATGTCTAAATAAAATTATGATAAAAATGGCAAAATAAATTAAATAAGTCAAGTTTAAAATGTAAATATGAAATACATGAATAAATAAATGTTGAAATAACGAAACACAAAAATTATTAAATGTACAAATAAATAAAAGTAATAATGTGTAATTAACTAAATGTATATATATTTACACAAGTCATTTATTAATTTATTTTGACACTTATATATTGATTTCTTTATAATTGTGCACTTTATCATCCATCATATCCCTCAGCCCCAGCTCTATCTCATATAAACTTCCTCTCCTCCTTATTTATATCCATATTCCTGATATTTCACAGTTGCACAAAGCTCCTCAGATCGAACTCGAACTCCCTTTTTTGTGCATCCCGACCTGCTTTTAAGACAATCAACGAGCTGAAAATTTGTCTTTGAGGTGAAATATAAGTGAAATATAAGTGCAATCATGGTGCAATTATTTGATAGAAATGGTCAAGAGGAACACAACTGTTGATATTTCACTCTGTGACTTGAGATCAAGAGATCAGCTGAGCAACAATCTGACGGGGAACATGTGATTGCAGGAGTGGTCAAGGTTCAGTAAGAATTGGATTTAATATCAGATCCAGAATTCCACCTGTTCGGACATTTCAATGTCCTTGAGCTAAAACTCTGCTTCCAAGCCGTGCTGCTGGGTATATCCAATCCAAAGGTAAATACAGTATATAAGGTATATATGTATGTACCTTTTTATGTAATAAATATAGTACGTAATTATGGTCTGAATGTTTGAATCACTCCTTAAAATGAGTATTACTATATTATTACGATTTAATGGTTAAATCGTAATAATGGTTAATGATTGTTGCATTTAATTTGTCTGTGAATTAGAAACTTTGCTGAACAAGATGTTTCTAGCAAACATATCAACTATTCTCATTGAAAACATTTTTTTTTTTATGATGTCATCTTTGAAATGTATGATTTTAAAGATAAAAAGCCTAAACTAGCACCAACACAGTTGTAGTAACTTCAATCCTCTACGTGTTTTTGTTTCTATTTTCCCTGAGTCATCGGTTCATAATAAATAATTCTCCTGTCCTCACTGCAAGATTGTTCTATTATTCCTTCCATGCCGCCTGTGATCATTGATCCTCAGCCTCATTTTTCACCAAAACGTCTATCTCGTCTAGACGTTTCACATCACGTCTACTTTCACATCCCTCCTGCCTTGGACCTCAGCCACATGAGTAAATATGACAGATGATATTAAACTAATACAATACTATTCTAAGACAGAAACACAAATATGTTCAGATTATTGATTTATTATTGCAATAGATGCTCCAACACATAACTGCAACATTGTGCTCTATGAGTAGAACCTAAACTTGCATCAGATATTCAGCAAGAAAAATCATCAAGTGTTTTGAGATAACTCTGTTATCAATTGACACCTTTAAATACATGAATTAAATTGAAAATTAATCTGTTAGTAAGTCCACAATAACAGTAGCTCATTAAAGCCCTCAAGACGGTCACGTGTGGTCACATCTCTTCACACCTATGAAACATCACAGCTCTGCATTATTGTCAGTTTTAGGACCTTCATCAAAAACAGGTTGCTCAGATTGAAAATCTTCCATCTTGCAGTGGCCCCTGAAGGCTTTATAAAATAATAGCGCTGTGAGCTGTGACCTCTTATTTTGGTCATGGATGTGATTAAGTAGCTCATATACACACAAGTGTTTTATTATTGTATTAACCAAAACAAATGTCACATCTTTCAGGCTACAGTCTGCACACTAAAAAAAACGATGGTGGAGAAGTAAAAGAACGTTTTAATCAAAAAAGATAACCGTCTTTGAATGATAGTTCTATTCAAGGCTGCACTCCAGCGACTTCCAAGTAATTCAAATTTTAATATAAAATTTCAAAAAACCCATAGAAGCTACCAGGAGGTTTCAACAGAAATAGAGGAAACACATGACAAATCTGGAAAATATAGACCACTTGCAATATATATATATATATAGACCACTTGCAATATATATATATATATATATATATATATATATATATATATTGCAAGTGGTCTATATTTTCCAGATTTGTCATGTGTTTCCTCTATTTCTGTTGAAACCTCCTGGTAGCTTCTATGGGTTTTTTGAAATTTTATATTAAAATTTGAATTACTATATATTACTATATATATATATATATATATATATATATATATGCTAAAATAAGCTTAGGAAGATACTAGACAGCATATATAAATTAAGGCCTTTAAAATACCTGATAAAAAACATAAGTGATGTACCTACTTTTTTAGCATTTAGATTGGACTGGGCGGTAGCATGCTGGAATTTAGACACCACACCCTTATAGTGAATGAATTAGGAAGAATGGAGTTTTCTTTCAGACAGTCATGAATACTTCAAAAGATTTGTGAATCCAGGTGGAAACCAATATATTATTGTCTTTCCCTTTCCCGAGGTTTTCATTGGAATCCTTTCTTATAGCTTTTGGGGTTAATTTGCTAAAAGACATAAATACTCTATTTTTGGCCACAATGTTATACATTATTATACAAAACTACAATATCCAGATCAAGGACTTGAGAGAGATTTTGAAAATCATATGTATTTATTCAGTATGAAGCAATTAAACATATATATTTAAACTTTTTCCTGAAATGTACTGTAAGCTTCTAATGGGTCAAGTTGTTTCCTTAGATGATAATAAATAATTCCCTACTAGGTAATTACTGACGTCTCATGAAACACGGTCAAGACCACTAGGTGGCAGTCTCTTTCATTCAGTAAAATTCAATACAAACTGTCGGCATAATAAAACTTAGAGTGCCATCTAGTGGACTTTCAAAATAATGACACTGTATCATGATACTTGATGTTTCATGGGGCCTCATCAACCCATCACAAGTAAATACACTTATGAATCAAAATAGTTACTCCATTATGCACTAGTCTTTATTTATTTTCCACTTTTCAACATCAACATTTGAAACTAAATCACACTGTTAGGCAGTTGGGCAGTAAATATTGTCATGTAGCGTCTGCTCCTCCCGTAATCATCTGTTTGTTCTTTCTGTCATGACATAAACATGCAGAATCCGTCCACCCAGTTAACACGCCACCTTTCTCTGACACATGTGATCTGCCACAGGGAGAAGGTTACCTTGAAGACTAAATGCGTGTTTTTTCACAAACTCTCCTGCCACATTATGTGTCTTCTCTTGTTTCTTACTGCTGTACGCTGGGTCGTATGGGGCTAATTGCTTTGCGGTTGAATGCTTTGCGAATCTATGGCCATGTTCCAGCGCGATAATTACCTTCCTGTTTAATTGATGTCCAGGGCTCAGAAAAACATTTAGTATGCTGCAAGTGTTGAGCAACAACAGTTGCACTTGAGTATTTCCACGTCATGTCATTCCCTGCTCCATTTCTACCCCCAAAAAAGCAACACATTTTTCATTTTTAATTGTATTTAGAAGATCGTTATCATTCTGTTCAAACCCATTTTAGTCTCTTGTATAGCTGAGAGAATATTTTATGAGCTGGCATGAGGAAACTAAAAAAAAACAAGTGTAAAAATAACAGAGTAAGTTCTGAGTTGGCAAAGAAGAAATGCTTCTGTGAATTCTATGCGTGTAAACTTGGACTCTGTGACAACCCAGCTGGTGAGTTGGAAACGCATCCGAAAACCTCTGAGCCAAATTGGCAAAACGAATGGATAAGCGACACATTACACAGTATTCGAATAGACCATGGCAAGCGTCTATTAGATTAAGTAAGACGGTGTTACGTCAGATGTCTCAAATGTATGCAGAGTCAATGTGTCACACCGGATTTGATCATAAACCTTTAAAGTACTTTTTTGGACATACACAGGAGAAGACAGTAGTAGAAGTAGTAGAAGAGGGAGAAATGAAGACAATGAAACGAACGAAAACAAATGTCCATCTTGGCCCAGAGACAACACAAGGGTTACCACAAACATGTTTGTTTTCGGGCCTTTGGGTCACATTGACCCTGAGATAACAGTTAAGGAGGAGGATACAGGAGTTACTGTGGCAACATCTGATTGATATTGAAGAAGGAATATTCTCATGTCAGGTGAGGAAGATTAGCACTGATAGACAATTTAAATTAAGACGATTATCAAAACTGTAAAAATTGTATTTCCTTTTTATGCGTTTGTTATCCACAAGAGGCAGGCCGTGCATTCAGCCCTGGGCCAGCAGTGACGTCATACCCAGTCAAACCAAAATGAATACACCTCAAAATAGCATTAATTAAAACTGAATCCCAAATACATATTATTAAATATAGAGTGTTAAAGAAACACTTCATCAACGGAGCAGATCAATCAATGATTTCACATTCACTATTAAGATTAGGAAAAACCAAGATCAGAGACGAATCTTCCAGATCTCAAAAACAAAAGACATTTCATATTAAGCTCCAACAAGGTGAGAATGAAACAAACAGTTGATTAAAAAATGAAAAAGTAAAGCAAACACATAAAATTTGCATTTGTTTGGTGAAAAATGTATCAGAAAAACAATCAAACATGTTGGCGTACTTGTGTGCGCCTTGTTATCAGCCCATAGAGGGCGCTGTAGCGTCGCGCTCCCACGCTTTTGGCTGTGTTTTTTTTATTTCTTTATCTTTTTTAGTTTGAAATTAATCACCAACAGTGTTCTTCTCACTGACAAACTATATTGGATTCACGTTCTGATTATAATCTTGATTTGTGTCATCATTCGTCATATCCGTTCTATCTGGCGGTTGCTTTTTGAAGAGCCCATCAGTGACGTCATGTTTCTGAATCTCAACCAATCATAAAGCGACCCTGATAGTTGCACTACATAACGATGCACATTCACTCGCTTACTTTTAATTTCTTATTTGCAGCGTCTTTGTGTCTGTTTGTGATTTAAAAAAATAATCAATTTGGTTGATTCTGTATGATGTAAGTCATAGTATAATTAAAATGTGTTTGCACCTTCTATCTAAACAAGGAGCATAATAATAATGATTGATCAAGTATTGATTTGTACATCAAATGAATGTTGTTAGTAATTTAGGACTATTACCGACGGATTCTTTCAATGGTATAGGCAGGGAAATGAACTGAAAAAAGAGCCCTACCTAGAATATTTATCACAGGCCGCCACTGCTTGTTATATACATAATAAATTGCAGTGGATAAGTGTGTGTTTTTTCATTTGTAGCATTTTATCATTTTATGAAAACTTCAGACTATATATAAAAGCTTGCCTACTTGATGATAAAATCCACTTTACTTTCTCAAAAGGACCTCAATGTTTCTTTTGCAGTTTATCTGTTTTCCAAGACCAAGTCTTTTTCTATTTCCACAACCAATTTTTTTCAGTTATGCTCCTTCAGCCATGGTGTATATTTTGAAATATTTTGTGCCACCAACAAAATCTTATCCAATCACAGAAGACAACACTATCATGTCAATTCATAGTAAGTTGTGATTATCCAATCAAAGGACACGTACATCTCAGGTCATTTGTTTAAAGGCCTGCTAGCTGATGATTGACAGCTCTGAGTATGTTGAGGCCAGCAGAGAATAATTTGTGAGCCCCGACATTTCAAAGGCTGCTGTCTAGAATGTGAGACTGTAAAATACTCAAAAATATATGGAAATAATATATTTAATTAAATTAAGGTTTTTGAGAAAATATAATAGTGTTCGTATTATCACTTCAAAACAACACAATATAATAAAGAGACAAGGTCACCAATGCTTGTCACCCACATTTCCTGTTCCACTTTAGAATCCATTTCCCATCCCCGCTATTTAATTGCATAAAATACAAGATAAATATCTGTCGCTCATATATTGTAAACTGTCAATCAGAGCAAGATGGCGCCATCTAGTAATGGAGCCCATAGCAGCCGACATCAGAGTACAAGAATGCATTATTTTTTAAATATAATTTATCACAAGTTTCCTGATGTTTGCAGATTGTTTGCACCTAATAGCAGAGGTTCCATTAAAAAGACGTCTCAAGGCTTTTGGGGAAAAGTAATGGCTGAATGGAGTTGTTTGAGTCTAGCTCAAGTGCATTCAATTTAGTTTTGCTCTATAAATATTAGTAATAAGGTGCTTTGAAAGAATAGAGAGCTCGCTTTAATTTTAGAATATCTCAATATCATACTTCCAGCTTTATGGGTTTTTAAGTGTTTTCTTTTATGTGGGTATTTCAACGCAGCTTTGACTTCTTTATCATTCTTATCATATAGAGCCTGAGGCACCATCAGCGGAAAGATCAATTTTAGAAAGAGTTTGTTTGGCAAATAGAGGCATGCTATTTATTAAACAGCCTGTTTTAGTCTCCATTGCAGGATCCTCTCTTCTGACGCCCAGAGCTTTGTACAGTATTCTGCTCAGCAATCCCTATGAATTGTCTTTTCAAGATCATTGAACAAAAGGCTTAGTATTTGTAAAGAAAAACAATTTGACATTTCTGTGGGATCAAGTACGCAAAGCACATTAGTTCTGCCACATGTACACTTTTGAAGACAATTACAGACCAGCAGGAACCGAACGTAAAGTGAAATCAAAGGGATTGACAGATCATACAAAGTGAACCATCCTGAGGGGGTCAAAGAAAGAATGTTATTGTTTATTCAACTGGCCTCACCTGAAGCACAGTCGAGTGGACGTGGTAAAGCACTTATATCCCTGACGCTTTATCATCATTTGATGCTGGAATCAATCCTTTGCTGGATGGATGATCCTCTGGACAAGAAAATATCAGAGCAGAAAAATAGCACCGGTCAGATGAGGCGGCTCAGAGAAGTCCATCAGTCAAGATGGCACAGTTTATGCACAATAAAATAATAACTAAAAGTAATGGTGTCAACTTTAATTCACCACTTGTTGTATAGTATAAGTGAAACTCATGGATGTGTAAAAAAAACAACAAATATGTTGTGTTCTATACTATATATGCTATACTATATTTCATATTTGTTTTTTGCTTTCGTCAAAATGTTGATAAAAAGAAGTCAAATTCAATACCTGTATACATCTATGACCAGCAGATGGCGCTGTCCAAACCGGTAGACATAGAATATCGGTCAGTCACAGTTGCGTAGAAGCACATTGTGATATATTAAATACAATAAAAAGTGACCTATTGGGTAAGTTTTACACATTTGTTGTCTGAAGTTTTTGATTTGGACCTAATGTGTCGTGCTTTTCGTTGTTTGCTGATGTTTCACGGAGCTATGATGCTAGTTGATGTTCTGCAGCTAGCAAGCGAACAATATCAACTTTTGACCAACAACAACAAAGTAACTGGTTCATTTCGTTATTTTTATAGACCTTCTTAATGTTTTATTCATTCAGTATAGCAAGTAGTTTACACATGTGTGAAAACCTGCCTAAAATACGATAAGTAGAAGCATGGATATATTCTTAAAGATGACACATAGTTGTTTCTTTCGTTGTGCTGTTGCATACACACTTTTTTTTCCTCTATAATAAATAGCTACAGTATTTTTATATTCCCCACCTGGCATATAAAAACAACATCAGTTACGTGTTTAACTACTACTAAATTCTATTATAAACAGGATATTTCGTTTGTATTATTTCGTTGTTTGGCTTGACATACAAGAATTAAATCTTGCAATATTCAAACGCAATTCATTTTTATAGATTTTTATAGATTATACATTTGTATTTAACTAATTACTTAACTATACTAAATGAAGTAAATACTAAAGGAAAATAAATATATTATAGTAAATCACGTGGGATATCTGTTTGTGTATTTTTGACATGTCTCTCTCAAACTTGTGTTTCCCCTGTAATGTATTGACTATATTTTTACTTTTCTGTACCAGCTTTGTGCACATATCTGAGAAGTTGCACACAGTTTAACACTTTCTTGACTCTTTATTTGTCAGGTCAAAAGAGATTACAAAAGGATAAACAAGCACATGCATTTTTTGCCAAAGTGATAATTAAATAATACATTGTGTATGAATGAAAGACATAACATTGATATGAAACAAACGAAAAAAAAAAGTACTGACTTACTTACTCAATTCAGTAAATACTGCTTTTTAATAATTACAATTAATATTCCATGTTATATAAATAAAAACAAAACAAGTGGGGTTAACTAGTAGACATCAAAGTTCAAAACAAAATGGTTTCTTTTGACTTAACAAATACTGAATAAAAGTTTTTCAATACTAGAAGTGTATTCTATTCAAACACAAAGCTCTTCTCACAATGCTTTTTCCGAACATTTGGTTCATTGTAACAGTGGAGACTGAGTTCAGCCTGCTTCAGGTGAGCCTTGAGAGCCGGTTACCTCACTTACTGGATTTTCGCCCTTTTTTCCTCTAGATTTATTTCCCTGGTCTCAATAAACATAATAGATATAAAAAGATTTGAGACAAACACTGAATTCAGTCTCTAAAATAAGAGAACACATGACCGTTTTACACTCAAAACAGTCTTTAGAATAACAAGCTTTAGCATTGTGTAAGCCAACGTGATGATGAAGTTCCTGAAACCCATTTTTCTTCTTTTGCTTTTCGACTCGGACTCAGACATAGATTTCCAAAGCTTGCCGTGATAATGTTTGGCTTTCATTTTCCTCTAACCACACGGTAAATATAAAGCCAGTTTGACTTACCTACCTGAACAAAACTAATCCATCTTCTTTTGACAGTTGGGGCTCAATTCTTCAACCTTATCATATTTTCCCCTTCAGTAATTGCCTTTTCTTTCTGTTTCTCAGGCACAGGAAAGGGAATTGATTAAATTGTGCATCACAGCGGCAAAGCAGGACAAAAAGAAAACCTCAGTGGCAGAGTAATACAGTAAAGCCCCAGAGGCCAAGTAAGTCTGGCATATAATGTATCTTTATCTTTGACTAATGACACAGCTTCTTTGGCATTCTCTGTGCAGCTGATTCCTTCCCTATCTCTCCCAGAGGACGTTAATTTGAACTTGGTCTTATAAACCTGAATGAAAATGTATTTTAACATCCAGAGTTGAAGGAAGAATCATAGGAGCTTTATTCATCTTAGATAAGAAAAGCTTATGCCATAAAAGTTATTTGTGTACTTCCTCTCCTACTACGCTCCTTCGTACCGCTCGTCTCCTCTGACATTTCACACACTGTCAGTATAAAACACATTCTTCACGAGGGAGAAAATCAATCCATTAGAGCTGGGATTGAGAAAAGGGGGGAAATTAATTCATTAGGGCCTCGGCAGCAAAGGTAGCCGCCGAAACAAACCCGTCCAATCACTTAACGGGCTGCCGTTTTATATTCCTGACATGCGGCTCCATGTCAGAGAACAGATAACCTCCTAAAAGACCAATTTACTTTACAATTATTTAGCGCCACTCGGTAAACCAAATTACCAAGTTAAAAATGATCTTGCCTCGTGCCCTCCTCAGGTCGGTAAAAGGCTAAGGGCCAATATATTTGAACGGATGTGGTCAAATTGGAACGATATTTAACTTGTTATGAAATTTAATTAGAGATTTAAAGGTTAAAACTATCTTTTGGAATGGTTTTATTTTTAATTTTATCTAGTTAATATGACTGGATGAAATACATAAGTAACCCTGAACTTTGTCTTTATTGTGAGTATTCCTGTTTTTGCTGTTGTATATTCTTCACTCTGCTGGTTTGTGTTAGAACTTACCCTGTAGCCTCTGACTAATTAAACATTTCCATGTATTCCCTTGTTGTTGATGAAGGTTGAGCAGCTGAACTATGCAATAAGACGTGTGTTAGCCAAGGGAAAGGATTGATTAATTATGTTTATTTTCTTAATTAAATCTTAATATAACTGTGAGAAAAAACATTTAAATGAAGAATTGTCTAATTAACATTTAATGTTTCGTACTTAAGTAAAAAAATATTGCACAAAAAGTCACATTTTTGAGGGCATAATATTCCATGCTATAGGTTTAACAACCATTTGATAAAAAGTGGTTGTCCTGACTATTTATTAGTTATTCATTTTTAATAATAACCTCACAAAATTAAAACTTATTTTGCCATTTCATAGCTTGAACTTCCGTCTGTATGAAATGTCAGTTTTCCTGCTCACATCTTCAAAGCAGCATTCTTTCTTCTCCATGTGTGTGTCATCTATTTCCATTCTCGTCAAGTTACACTGCATTAGGCTCTGTGGGTCGCATCAGAATTCCCTTTCACTGTGCTCAAGATTGTTTGGGGGTTTTTTTCTTTCTACCGCGGCTAATTCAATGTCCCTATTCTTGCTGACAGTTATGAATAACACAATCCTTCTACAGAGCGAGCAGTCGCAGCTTCTGCTGAGAGAGCTCTAAACAGACTTCTGAAGAGTTCCAATCTGGACACAGACATTTTGAAACATGCCTCAGATGTTTCTGCAGACAGTGTGCTTGTTTGATCCTCCACTTGCATTTATGATGCAGCTTTAATTGGAACATCGCATCCGCTGAAGCGAAATTGAAGTGGAATCAATGGAAAAGCTGAAGGCAGCAAACAAAAGAGACGAGGGATAGAATGACAATGATATTTTAATATCGCTCAGAAAATACAGAGCTGGCACTGAATACATCAGCATCAGACATGACATAAGGGATTTGTGTGTGTGTGTGTTTGTGTGCATGTTTGTTCACATGGAAGTATGTCAAAGTGATAATGAGTTTAATCAACCGACAAACACATTTGAAAATGTAAATCATGGCTTCAAATCAGATTTAAATTCATGTGTAAATACACCACCTTGCATTTATTGTACCACATCTGTGTTGAAAGTACAGTGTTTATAAGTTAGCGTCATTTGCCAAATTATAATAGAAAGCAATATTCAGGTTGAAGGTTATTTGTTTGATTGTTGGTTAGGATTTGGTTGGTTTCATTTTTGCCAAGTGCAACCGAAGCACAGATGTTCCAACTGGTGTTTACTCTGCATGGATAGCAGCCGGATAAATGTCAAGATCTTTTACACATCTTTCCTGCTGCATAACAGCAAATATATGAATAGGTCTCTCTAAAAAACACTCATCAACCCATTTGTCCAGCTAATGGATAGGCATTAAAAAAATGTCATAAAGTCTGTTCACTGAGTCAAAAAACCAGGTTATATGCCAGCCTCTACTTTTTTCACAGTCATGAATCGATAAGATCTCGGTGCTGGATCCAGACCCTCAGGTTGTTGAAGCCAGAGCTGCCAGCCTCTATTCGCGGCTCATCCTGTCGTCTCTTTAACCTCGATGTCAGTCGAGCAGGTTATCCTCTGCAGACTGGAAGATGTGTCATCTTGTCACTTTGGCACCTCTGTCCTCTCTCGCCACAGCCGACTGCAACTGAGCTGCACGCTGACTGCAATCTTGCTCGAGGGTTTACTGGTCACGGCCCTTCACTCCTGCTTTTAAAAAATAGAATAAAGACAGCTTATTTATTCACATCATTTTTATGCAAATATTGTTGTTGAGATAAAGGGTTAAGCCATTTGGAATATAAGTATATTTTAACAAACTTTTCTATACCTTTTCTTGGTTTTCAGACTTTTTTTGTGTCAAACTGTACTAAACAATTACACTTAACTACTGAACTATATAAGTGGTGCTTTAAATCGTCTGTTAAAAATTAATATTGGAAGAGCCTCCTTCACCTTGTCATGCTTATCATCTTTATCTTCAGCATCTTCATCTGCATCCACTGTCTCTGCTCTCAATTTCTAGCCGTGACTAATTGTGTGTGCTTTATTTTAAAAGCAGACGTCCTTCTTGATCAGTGTATAGATTTGACAAAGATATACCATAATCACTGAAGAATTAGTAAAGGGTTGCAAATCCTTTTAAAACAGTAGATAATCTTTTTGCTATCATAGATTACAACCGTGAATATTTCCTTGTGTAATTATCATGGGTAACTAATCCATATAAACACTCTCAGGATAGTTTAAACATGACGTTGAATTCATGTTTATACATGGCGTCTGTCAGCTCACTTAAATATTTATCAAATATGGAACGTTTTAGCTTTAAAAATATATATATTTTTACAGTTAAATACACATTCAGTGCATGTTTAATCACATGCTGCTTAAAACTGTTGGATATAAAATCGGGTCAATGCAGTCCTAAACTAGCAAAAACATTTGTACTGTGGTCGATTTCCCGTGTGATGTAGCTTTCAAATAACCTGAGAAATCACACCCTTGCACTCCACGTTCACCCCCCATCTGTCATACAATCACCTGCTTCAACAGCAAGACGATCAAATTCTCTTCTTGGAATTAAATTGCTCCTGCCAGAGCTCAGATCAGCAAGAAAAATATTAACTTTGATAAAGAATATGTGGCTTCATTCTGTGAGAGTCTATTCAATCCTGGCCTGCTACTGCAAACGAAGCTATATAAAGCGACATTATTACACTATCCTGCCTAGCAAAGCAATTGCTGAACAAAAAGTCGAATATCCTCTATTAAGTGAGGGATGAAAAAAAAAATCCTTAATGTAATTAGGATTTCTACGTTTTTCTTAAGCAAGCTAATTTCAATCCAACTATAATTCCTTCTTCGCTCAGCAGAAAAAAAAAATGGAGGTACACAACTGCAACAAGACATTATGTTAAAGCTGAAACGTTTTTCTAATTTCCTTTTCTTTCTTTTTGCCACAGATTTGTTTGTATGTGACTCTTACATACATTACAGATTGGAGCTTTTTAATAAATCCTTTATATTTCTGGTTACAATAGCGTTTATAAAGCTGTCAGCGTTTCTTTTTTTTTCCATTTCTGTTTTTCTACCTAATAAGCAACGGTCAGAACAACCCATTGTGCTGCTGCCATCTAGTGTTGACCAGCGGTAATGCTGACAGCTCAGTCGATCCTACCGTCAATAAAACGAGCCTGATCATGTTTTATTTGAGAGAAGAAAAGGCAGTGAGAACATATTGTGAATCATTCTGCCGGGAGGGAGAAAAAACGGGGGAGGCAGTGGTGACAAAATCATAACAAAACATAGCAAGATTTAAACAAAATATCGAAGTATGATTGAAGACAAGGGATGAAAACAGGTGTGAACATTGAATAACTTGGTGGATAACTCTTATATATGTCCGACTAACAATGCTGGAGTTGTGATGGGGTTTACATCCTTCAAAGACTCAAATGTAACATATTTTAAGATAAACAACACATCCACATCACCTTTACTCTTCCCACCTCAACCAATGATGTCATTTTTACATCGACCCGCATCACGACTCTGTCGAATGATTCATTTCCATCAATCACACAAACACGCCCTTGTGTCTTGGAACTGCTTCGCTTATGTTTGGTTGTTTTCTTTTCCATCATCTCGGCAGCAGAGAGTGTCGAGGAGGCGTAACTGGCGGAAGACAAGATGAATCACTGACAGACTTCCATTTCGGAAAAATGAGGTAAATCCTCAGATGAGTCACAGTAGAATACATAGTGTCTGGCCCAACTACAAATCCAGCTTCCAATCATCTCTGATGCGTTGTATGTATATATAGTATATAGTATTGTCTTTATACTGCGCAGTCATGCAGTGAGCTTCATGGCTGGTGAGACATTGACTCTTCTGGAGTCAGATTTACAATTCAGAACAGACATAATTAAAATATATACTTTAAAAACAGAAGTGAAAGATACATCTTGTTTTATTTTTTATCCAACAACAACTGATAATGCTTTATATCCCATCATCATTAATTATCTTTCATTGAAACTTACACCAACAAAGACATACACTGAAGATTTTTCTCCTTAAAATGTTTTTTTTTTTAATATAAATGTATAGATCACCTTCTTTTAATTTAATTTTGGCCCTCAGTTATTTTTGAAAAGGCTAACCTCCCACCTTTCTCTACAAAAACATGTAACAGTTCTACATAGTTTCCCTGATTAGAGGAGCTCTAGGAACAGGTTGCATTAATAAGGTCTATTAAATTCTCTCGGATTTCTCTTACCTTATCATTGTGGATGCTAATGATTATTCTCCATTGCTCATCCAATGCCAAATCAATCCTTGAATTTCCGAAGGTTTTTAAATAAATCTTTCTTTAAATATTCTGATTCAACATGTTTAATGAGACTTCAGGTCATCGAGCAAGTTCAGACATCAGTAATAAGTATTAGTGGATGTTTCTTGCAGGTCAGCCACACAGCAAGTGTTTTCACTTGTGCAACTCTGTTTAAAAAAGACTCTTTGTTACTGCCGTGCCCCACCAGCTGTTTTTTCTCTGCTCTTTATTGAGCGATCAGCAGCAACAATTCTCTAACGAATAAATGTAAGACATTATAAAGGCAGTAGAGAGTTAGGCTGCATAAAACTGTCCAGAAACTGTTTTCTTCAACTGAGAAAAATCTCTAAAATGTTGTCACAGCATGATCTGGAGCTTATAATCCATGCGTTTGTGTCTTCTCGTTTAGACTATTGTAACAGTTTATTTTCGTGTCTAAATAAGAAGGAGCTGTCTCGCCTGCAGTTAATACAAAACTGCAGCGAGAATTCTGACACGCTCCACTAGAAGAACCTCGGATTTCCCCGATCCTTACAACTCTTCACTGGCTGCCAGATTCTTTCAGAATCAACTTTGAAATTCTGGTTCTTACTTTCAGATCTATTCATGGTCAGTCTCCTCCTTAAAACAGTTATCTGATCCAGCCTTAAACCCCAGCTCTGGCTATGAGGTCTGTGGATCAGAATCTACTGATGGTTCCTGAACACACTAAAGGACCAGAGGAGAGAAATCCTTCCAGGCTGTTGCTCCTAAGCTTTGGAACGATCTTCCTCTCCCTCTGCGTTCTATGGAGTCTACTGATTCCTTAAAAAAAACATCTTCAGACATTTTAATTTGTGCAGGCTTTTCCCTGATTTTCTGGGACTCCTGTGTTTGACTTATGTGTCTTGACCTTTTAAAGTATATATTTTAACTATGTATTGTTTCTGATTGTTAACGCGCATTGTGATCCTGGTCTAGAAAGGCACTTTTACAAATAACTATTACTTACTTACTTACTTACTTACTTACTTACTTACATAACAAATATTTCTGTAGAGTTTATGTTGGTGAAATGTTGAGCAACAGCAACGGATACTGTTACGTGACATATATTGTTATTGAGATATATTGTTACGTCGGTATCGGACCTCATAGTCGTAAGCTCACAGCTCTGCCGTACCTTACAAGGAAGTTTATGCCCTCTATTTCATCGCAAAATACTCAAAATGTCAAAAAACTAAATATGACACAGAGCATTGTAAAATATTAACATTATCTTATTAACTTTTTTTATCATAATGGCACTGAGTAATACTGTAGATGGTCACTTGGGGGATACTTTATTTAGTATTTTTAGACCCCTTTAGATTTAAGCTTATAGCCTTTCTCTAGGCCTTTTTATTAATAAACAAAATAATTGATCCACAAGTATTACCCTGTAGTTGAATTATGTTTATACACTGGTCCCTCGTATATTGTGGCAATTGTATTCTAAAACACCCTTGCATTGAACCGTCTACTAAAGTAGTCACTTTTTTTAATTTAACAACATTAATTGAATATACAAATTAAACATGGAGTATGAGGTGACATCCGTGTTAACAACTTTCTCTGTTACGGTGACCTGAACAGCTCCCGATCACAGCTATCACTTTTAACATACCATCACTATTTTTATGACCATTCAACCATCACTAAATATAAAGATATTATGGGAATAACTAATGTGTGTGTGGTAATTTGTTCCTCCCACTAAATTCAATATGTTTATTAGATGAGCTATTATTCAAGGAGCTGTGTTTATCTTGACTGCAGCTTGCTATAATGTATTTGAACATGCTATACCCTGATCTAAAAAAAAGAAATGAGGCACCACTGTGTTCAGAAAGAAAAGTTTCTATAAAGTAAAACATAGACAAGGTGTTCACTCTAGAGCACATATGTCAAGATCAAGGCCCATGGGTGAAATCTGGCCGCCAAGTCACTTCATGTAATATATAAATATATATATATTTAAAATAAAAGTATATTGTTTATGTTGATATGGTGACATGAGAAGATGTCAAGTGTTTCAGATGAGACAAGGACTACGATTGATGTCAAACACTATACAGAGACCTCCGATAAAACCTATTAACATCTTAACAGGGAAATAACTCATCATTATTAAAATATTAAAAGAATATTAAAAAGATACGTTTCTGTTATACAATGTATATTTTATAATAACCACATTATGATAATAGTTTCTATCTTTATGATTTTTGTTTATTATAGAAAAGTTAAAATGTCTAAATAAATGTACGTAATTTGTCATCTTGCAGACGCATCTTTTTGGTATAATCTCAAATGCTAAATAATTAATCTCTACATTGTATTCCACTAAGGCAATAGTTCGTATTTATAATCCACTTAATTACAATCAATTCAATCTCTTTACAAGTGTGTTTTAATCACAGATTATGTAAATGACAAGTAAACAAACAACTCAATATTCTATCAGACACTAGTTGAACTAAATATTGTCTGAAGGTACTGAAAACACACTCACGTCACCTGAGTCTACGTAGATTTGACATTTTTCTGCTTTGTTTTAGTTTCTTTAACCTACAATATTCCAGGGACGGAACCGTCCATACTTGTCAGCAATGATTGATTTCTCTGAATCATCTCACTTTCTCTCCGAGGCGCTCTGAGCTCGATGTGAAAGAGATAAAGTGGCACTGGACTCAGTGAATTTGTGTGCCAGATAGGGAAGAGAAAGAGACATGCCGTCACTGAGAGCTGTCAGACAAACTCATCTCTCACTCATGACTCAAGGTCTTGCAGTGATTCACGTCTGTATAGAAGCTGAGAAGTAGGCTGAGCTTCTCCTCACATATCCACCTCTACCTATTACCAGTCCCCTCCTCTCCATTCATCTCTTTGTCCGTAATCCCTTTCCTTCCTGCCAGCTAATTGTTGAACCCAGCCATTTATTTCAGTAACAAGCCTGCAGTACTTTCCCCAGGCCAAGATTTGTTATGTACAGTGTCCAGGCACTTTGCTGGAAGACCTCCAGGAGGTTCAAAAAAAAAACTCCCACTCCCAATTCCACCTGCAGGGTAGTACAGCACGACAGGGGATTCACCGTGATGATGACGGGGCACAGGCTTCCTTCCTGAGACTACATAAATCTGTCTGTGGGCTCCGTCCTATAGTCTAATATTAAAGCTGTTTTCCATGACAGGCAGCTCAGCAGGGGAGGGAGAGCTGTTGTTGACTTGAGTTTGAAGGGCGGGGAAGAGAAGCTGTGGTTTGAGTTTACACATGTTGACCTATCAATTGTGATGCAGTGACTCAGTGATGCCAATAAAGTCACTGATCAGCACATGTTCGTGCAAAACACTGAATATTTATTAAATGACTAAACAAAAAAATAAGATAGAAATCAGGGTTTTATTTTCATTGCACCAAAAAAAGTGACTTCTTCCTTTTGCCTTATTTTGCAGTTTGTAAATTGCACCTTCCTTCGACACGAAAAATGACAAGAATGGACTTGCAAGGACATTTTTTTCTACTGAGGGACCTCTGTCATCTCACACTCGTTGAGGGTATTGACCTCAGGCTATAATCCAACAAACACACACATGCAAACACACATAAGGGCGGTTTAAAATACAAATTAAATTCTATACATTTCAACAATAAAAAGCAACATTGCAAGAGCTTTGTTTAGAACAGTTGGATTTTAATAAGAGAAAACAAAATAAAAATCTTTACATATTTACACATTATGTATAACAGACATCAATATTTTCGGAAACTTTTGAGGATGTTTTGCAATATTAAAAAAAAAACAAAAAAACTGCTCAACAGTGTGAGAAATTAAGCGCATATTATATGTTTCTTGAGAAGAAATAAGTCTACAACAAAAACATATGATCTGAGTTGAGGTTTGAAACATTTGCAAAGATTTACACAACATTCTCAGTTTCTTGTGATTGCACTATTTACGTCAGGCTTGAAAGTACTTTGGCTCAAGTTATTTTAAAGACACTATACAGTAACACTATAGGAATAAATATAAAGCAGCTCTGAACCGCTGATCTCACAGTTGAAGGTGTTTTCTAGAGTATGTCAGAGCCCTGGGACAGACTGTGATCTTGTTCCTGCAGGTAGCCGACCTGCCATGAGAGTCCCGCTCCTGGTGAAGACTCCACAAATGTGTCCATGTATCCCTGCGTGCAGGAAGTCCACATCCCTGGCTGAAACCCCAGTCCTTCACCGGACTGCGGGTGGTTGTGCGGGCTGGCACAGTGTCCACGAGAAGCGTAAAGCTGCCCCTCAGTAGGATAACAAGGGTAGTGTGGTGAGGGGGGGCATGAGGACACGCCGTTATCCATGTAGACGTGTTGCTCCATCGGCATCCTGTGCACTTGTTGCGGCTGCATTTGGTGAGAGATGGGTGCGTGCCAGGGAAGGTAAGTCTGATGCTCCAGGCGGGGAGCCGTGACCCTGGCCTCATGTCGAGATACTCCCATGGTCGTTGGCGCTGTAGAAGATCTGTTGCACTCTCGGTGAGCACAAGCTTTGCTAGGAGGGTTGGAGCTGAGGAAAACAGAAAGAGCAGAAATGCGGTTGATGGCCCGCTGAAGGGTGGCGATTTTGGAAAGCCGTTTGCCACTGAGGTCGTGGTTCAGAGTGACTCGTAAGGCGTTGAACGCCTGGTTGTAGTCCATGATGCGCTTTCGCTCTCGTACGTTCGCAGCCATACGGCGAGCCTTGGATCGAACCGGACGATTCCGCTTCTTGGTCTGTCCGTCTTCCAGGTCGCTCGGGCTGCCGTTGGAGCTCTCGCTGTCTGGAAAAGATGTCTTGGGATCTTCATCATCATCACCTTGACCGAGTTCTCCGAGCTCCAGTTCCTCCTCCGAGAACTCCGACCCCGCGATGCTGCTGCAGCTCATCTTGTCTGTGACTGGTAGAGTGAGGTTCGGTAGATCCGCTGAAGATTTCCACCTCACTCAACATCCAGCCACCGCTTGATTTGTGGGGCTGTCGGTGTTTGTTGCTGTTCCGACAGCCCAGGGACTCTCCACCTATGACTCCTCTAAGGTGCTGTGATTACTTGTATCTCGACAAGACAGGTTAGCTGGCTTTTAAAGCTCTACAGGTCACATGATACAGTCACCTGTGAGGAATGGTACACTCTCTCCCTCTCCAGGTTTATGAGTGCCCTGCGGCCAAATGGCACTGTCACCTCCTCCTCCTCCTCTGACTCTCCCTCACATCCCAGGATCTACCAAAATGTTTGAACACTTTAGCGTTACCTGCTAACACATTATTCAAATAGATGTATAATAACTGAGTTGTTCTTAGCATTAAAACCGAAATAACTGATTATTCTGGCTAGTCCGTACATGAAAAAACATATCCTTACACCTACTACTCCTCTTTGTTAAAACATAATAACATATTTAACTTATTTTACCATACAAATCTATCACTTTCTACATCTTATTCTTGTCACTGGCTTAGATTGGCACACATTTCTAAACCAAAGTCAAAATCCACATTCATATGTGTCTACTTCAGGGGCTCCCTAAATTGTTGATCTGAGGGCAAGAAATAGTTTACTTTTAAAGCATTGATGATATTGCAACTCTATTATTTATCTATTATTTATTTCTGTTAGACACAGTTACAGCCCTCCTTAGAAATAATTTAGTTTTAAAATGTATCATTATTCATTTGTATTTTCATATTGATATTGTGACCTATAAGTGTTTATAAGGAAGAAGGAAAAAAGATGATCTTTGTCAACAATTATAAAGAGACTTCCAGTAAGAGTAAAACTGACGTTGAAGGAAAGACAACACAGGATAATTAAGACAGATTGCACATCCAAGAATGAAACAAAATAACCTTCATACTACTGTTAAATAATACTGTTAAAGACAGTTTGGCTAAATTGATGGATGATGTCGATGTTCGCCCTAAATGTTATCATGTTTGACACCTCTTTTCATTTTAATTTGTTTTTATGATTATTATCTTCTGGAAACAACAAAATGAAATCTATGGTATTCTACACATCCAAGTGTTATAGTACACACAAAGATAATTTTCAATGTACACAGATTTTTCAACACAGGTTGCTTATCTTAATAAGGTATCATGACTGATCACCCCGACGGCATGACATCTTGCATATTTATCTATGTATTCGGATCCATTACACACATTTCCCTTTTTCTCAGGTCTGGGAAGAGAGGAACTCTCTTATCTGTACAGATATGTCCTTGCAATTAGGCGTCTCTGGAGTGACCATTCTCAGTGTCTTACTACTCAGCTTTAAGGGCCATGTAATTTAGAGTAACTTCCCTGCTACACGTCCCCATAAATCAGGCCCAGGCAGCACCTGAGGACAAGAGCGCAGCGAGCCAGAGACTTCAAAGAGAGGGAAAAAACAAGGGCAAATATTTTACAATTAGAACCTGCAATTTCTGCAGGTTGAGGCTATCGATCTTTCCCACTCGAGGAGAGGTGTGTAGCCATTTAAAGATAAGGCATGTTTTCTAATGGTTCTGCAAGAGGAAATAACTTAACTATTCTTAATTCGTTTTTTTTGTAGTTGTGTTGTGTGACACAAGTTTAAATTCCTGAGCTGACTTTAGCTTATCAAAGGAAAAACGGAGTTCACTTACACGATGTGAACCTCACAAGTGTTGGAAAGCAAAAGATGACTGCACTGACCTTTAGCAGAGCTTCTGGCCAAGTCCAACAGGTCAGGTAACTAAAGGACAGGCCCTGAAAATACTGGTCCAGGGGTCGTTGAGAAGCATTGCTTCCTTCCTGCCCTCAGTTTTATTGTACTTGTAGCGTCTTTCAGACGCGACCCTTTTCGCAATTACAGCCCAGTGTTTCAGGCCGGAATCAAACTGAAATGTCCATTCTTGTACATCATATCACGTTTCTATATCTAATGTTTGTTTGTATGATTGTCACGGTTTGCATGGAGTAAAACCCAAGTGTAAATATAAAGCTGACAAAAGAGCAGTAAAATAAAAATATGCATTTTTTTTTTTTTAAAAAGTCTAACAATCAAAGAAATCACAATCACTTAAACAATAAACCAGGAGTCAAATATCTTACAAAATATCCAAATATTAAAAATCGAAAAACACCAACTGAACTGGGAATTTAAAAAAAAGGAAAGAACCTGGAAAAAAAACAGAAAAGAAAACACAGAGGTCAAAGCACTACAAAAACAAACAAGTAAGGCACTGAGCCAGGAAGGCCTTATACTTTATCCTAAGAAAAACCGGTGACAGCCAGAAGAATCACATCTATACAAACACATGATCTGGGACAGTCTGGAAGCCGGGGGTTGATATGCCCAGATGATAACCAGCTCCAGCCATTTGCCATTGGTCATGATCATGTGGGGAGATTGGAAGAAACCAAAAGCACAAAAATATGAAAAATATGTTCAGATTGTCATTTAGGCTACTAACTTGAATGTAGTTGCAATCTAGAAGAGAGAAAAGGAAGGTAAAGATAACTTATTTACACCTACATTGAGTAGGTTGGTATTTTCCCCGGTCTGCCATAACATAACATATATAACCAGCCGTTTCATGAGGCGTTCTCATCAATCCATTGCCATCGGCTCCATTGCTGGAGGATATCCCGTAAAACGTCTTACTGTATTTGTTTGTATGAGAACCATGGCAACAAACTTGAAGCTGCTGATCCGATTGAAGCTGCATTACTGTTAATAATTGTAAATTGCTTGTTTGGCCTAATGTTGTAAGTCTTTATTGAAGTAATTGTTTCATTCAAAGTTACTTAAATGGGCATTAACCTGCAAGTTTGCTAAAATCTCACTGTTTAAAAACAGTTTATGAATCATTATGTGTTTCATTGTTGTGTTTGTACCTATGCATTCCTCTGGAGCTGTAAAACAATCACTTGCACAACCTCGCTCGCCACACCTCTCAAACAACCCCGCTGATCTTCTGCATACTTTTATTGCAAAAACATTTCCAAACGCTTAGCCATCGCCGCCCCGCGCCGTGGAGCGTGCTTCATCAAAAGCACTGATTTATGGCTTTACAAACATGTCAGATTTACTGCCGAGGCGCAAAGAGCAAGAAGACTACAGACTCGGACTCTCCCCGTCCATTCATTTTTGACAGGTGACAAGAAACCAGCAATTATCAGCCGCCAGGTATAAATCACAAGATTTTATCACGCCATTTACCGTCCTCCTTATGGAATAACCATTTTCCAGCGAGGGGTCCAACCATGCTGAACCTAGGATTTGTAAATCTCCTGCTCAAGCCCCCATAATGAGCGGTTGTTAGCCGTTCGTTATTAGAGGTCTGTGTGCCAAACGTTATAGATGTGTATTTCCAAAGAGGTAGTTAGGGCTAATAAGTGAGTAAGGTCCGGGTTCGCTAACCTTGGCTTTGCAGTGGTATGTTAATGCATGTTTTTGGTGTCTGCCATGGAATTTTTCTCACCTCCATAAAAATAGTCCAGTCCAAAAAAGGCGATTGCGGTCCCTCACATCATCACCCGACAAAAATCTATGTAAAAACTGTCAATGTGTTTTCATCATCTTTTAATCTCTTTTGCGCGTCAGTTGAATTTGTAGGTATCATACACTTACAATTTAACATTTTTCAACTATAATTAAACATCCTCAAATCTAATGAACCAATTTTACAATAAGATAATGTCTTTTTTTAAAGTATCTTAAAACTTGCTAATAATATTTTTTAATATGTATAGAATTATTTGGCCAGAAACCTTCCTAATGTACTCAGTAGTGTTGGTCAATGTAACTCAATGTCAATTTACTTGAGAAAATATGAGAGATAAACAATCTTCACTACACTAATCTGTAACTCCATGTCTAGGTCTGAAGCCTGAAAAACTTAAAGAAAATACTTTTCAATATGTGGAAGTAGCATAACTTGCTTTTCTGGTATGAAGGCTCTACTCCATGTCTCAGGGGGACAAAAGGTAGGGAACACTATTTCTTTATAATACAGTCATTAAAATAAATATAACATAGGTCTTGTTTTCTTCAAACAATCCTTATCAATCCAGTAGAACTCCTATGTGTATAAATAACATGGGATGCCTAAAAGCACTGATTTCTGTCAGTACAATGTCATGACTATTACTAGTTGTTATTATCAAGACATCTTGGAGATTGTCTCGATATCAGATCCTAAATTAAACTTTTATGAGCCTTTGTTCTTCTTATGATTATATTTTTACGTAAAAACGTAGCTGAATTTGTGGCAGACATTTAAAACAACAACAAATTGAAAAAAACAAGCTGCTTTAATTTTTTTTACATGACTGCGACTGCAAGTACACATTAGTTTTTTTTATCATTATTTGTTTACTCCTGCTTCCTTTTCCTCCTGCTCATAAAAACACATAAAGAAGATATTTTCTTTAGGCTTTTATTTGAAAAGGTGAAGAATGGTTTTGTCAGCTTTTCAAGTCTCTATAAATACTGTCAATGGGCTGCATGTTGCCCCCAGGCCGCACTTTGCCCAGGCCTGCTCGAGCTTATTCATTGCCAGATCGCTCCATTACACAAGTTTGCCAAAGTCACCGAGCAACAACATGACCACCAGAATGCATTACAACAGTGGGTCAGAGTCGCTGGTTCAATTTATTTTGCATGTTACCTATGGCGGTGGATCTGAAGACTGTTCAGTTTCCACTGTTGCAATCATCCTAACACTAGGGGGAGTCGGAAACAAACCTTCCGTAGAGCAGCTCTAATCAATAGCGATACCAGGACCAAATGTCACATGTCACTGTAAATAAAATCACAGAAACACATGTGAAATTGAACTGATCTCTGATGACACAGTTCATGTTTAATCACATACGCAATTACTTTTTCAACCCAAAAGTTGCAAAGTTGTTGCAAATGTATTGAAGTTCTGGTGATGGAAAGATGACGTGCTGTGAGGCCTTCTGTGCAATTTTAAAACATTAGGCTGAGACTTCATTTGCTCTATGGTGCCACCAAGTGGACATAAATAACAATTTACCTTAAAAAATACAGGTGTAAATTGGCAATTTTAGTTGGTATTTTGGATATTTGTCAATTTCTTTTATGTCTTTTTATACAAAGATTTTGCTATTGTTATAATTATTCATTATATTATATAAATATAATTAACAAAAATGGCCATATTGCTTATTTTAAAAATCCTAAAAAATGATTTTTAACTGTAAAATGTAATTAAATATATTTATATTCAAACCATAGTTATCATTTAAAATATATTATATTAAATTATGGATATTGTTTAGTCTCAATTCTTTCTTTTTTTAAAAGGTTGCAAGTCTTGGTATAAAACCTTTCATAAAATTGACCCATCCTTAGACAGTTCCCAAAAAGTACTGCTTAAGGTTTTTCGTCAACTCTGTCCGCACAGTTCAAAAGAAAAGCTGCAGGGTTGTTTACTATGTCTCTTCCACCAGCTCTCTTTCTGTGATTATCCCTTTAGCAATTAAATTAACAAGATAGAAAGACACCTTGACTTCCTTGTTTAACCCCCACATGACAGACTTTATAATGAAACTGGAAACGTCTCAAAGTTTTCTAACTATTTTTTTTACCATGTGCAATAAAATATTTACATTTAATGCTTTGTACCAGAGTTATTTTGAGTTGTGAACTGCAGTCCGCCGACAGGTCATGTATAAAATCTAGAAACAATGTACCAACTACTTAATTTCAGATGACAATTACTGTGATTACATCATTGTATTTTGTACCTGCCTTCTCTAAATACAGCATGAGACATGTAAAACAGAACCAGACATCAAAAGTGTCCTATAAAACACATTGAGGTCTAGTCTACATCTGTATGAGTCGTCAAAGTATGTCAGCAAGTCATGTTCACATAACGTAAGAACGTCTCATATCAGACTCGCTAAAAAGTGTGAAAGAGGAAAGTCTGAAAAGACTAACACGGTAACACAATTGTGAATCACTGTCTGAAATGACTGGCAATTACGCGTCATTGGCTGCCGTAATCCCTCTCAGCAAACACGACGGCTATAAAATCTCTTGTCGGCTTGACGAACCGCCTCAGGTGCTCTGCTGTGCATCCACAATGAAAGTGTTATTCACCAAATATCTGTCATTGTTGTGGTTGTTAATCACAGAGATAGAACCTGCAGCATTAGATCTCCAGCTCTGTCACATATATAAACTAATACATGATTGATTAATGAGTCGTTCTGCTTCAAATGGGTCATGGGGTTGTCGTGTTATGGAAAAACAACACACTCAATGTTCATATCGGTAACCGCTCTTCCACTCTCTAATTTAGCCATAAGCAGAATGTTGCTATAAGCTTTCTTCCCTGTGATTTATACCTTGTAACGAAACCATGCAAATCTGTCAGTACTGATGTCATGACATGTCTAACTGTTTCCTCCACCTAGGAATGTTGGCACGCTTCCTCCCCCGTCCTAAATTCTTGAATCGTGGTATGAATCACTCATTTCACAGGATCGTTTTTTGTTATTGTTGTGCAACCTCATTTGAAGAGTTATACAAGCGTCTCCTATGCTGGTTTACCACTAACTTATAAAAACACATAAATTAAATGATGCTTGTGTTTTTTCTGACCAAAGAAGATTATCGAGAGAAAAGAAAAGGACGGTTCATTGTACATTCCACACAAAGAGCAGTCAGTCATTAGACTGGGGGATCATTAGAGGGTCTTCTGGGAGTGTTGGAACATGTGGTCAAGGTTAACTATCTGTATGCTAGTTCCCACACAGACCATAGTAGTTAAAGTGATGCCCTCTGACTCCACAAGTGTCATCACAAAGCCTGGTTAAATGATTCTGTTACGTTTACAACACTCTGCTAAGTGGACGTCTGAGAGGAGTCTGCTCCCAGGGACCAGGATTGATTGACAGGTTAAGTGAGCATGTAGTGGATATTAAAGGCTGGCGAGACGTTTGCATGCAATAAAACGTTTTGCACGAGCAGGAAGAAAATTATGTTTTGAGGTTAGTTAATACAACTAGACTAGTTCTTCTTACTATATTTGTATTAATTCAATATTTCTCCCATCATTAGTAGAGTTTTTAAAATATGTGAGGAATTAACATTTTTGCTAGGAATTAATCTTTTCATAGGAATAAACTTAAGACATGAAAATAAATGCAATGTATAAAATAGATTGTTATACATTATATGCATGCAATATAAAAATAACAGAAGCTTTCACTGCTCTTTCTGTATTAGTTTATTCATTATTCTGCAGAATCAAATTAACGTTTTCTTTATAACAATAGTACCAGTTTCTTTTAAGCCGGATCTTAAAGGGCAACTAATGCGAAAACCCAACTCTTCTGACTCACTCACATGTTTCAAATGTTGAAGTCTTCCTCTCCAACTTGCAGTAAGCCCCTCACCATCGTGACCATGTAAAGTTCTCCTCCGTCTTAAATCTCGGCGAACGAGGGGTTTTGAGAGAGTAGTCCGTTATGACGTAATAATGGTCTTCACTCCTCCTGCAGCCAGCTGTAATCTCAGCCCGCTTTGTTTGGACAATGAGCCCCTTGGATGTGGAGACTTCCGGAAATGACGCACAGTGATAAACCTTGACCAAATGCTTGACCAATCACAGCAGTGTGTTTGGTTATGGTAAAAAAGATTGAATCTCTGGAAAATCAAATTATTATTTTTCCTTTTTCAATTAAAATATAGTTTTGTAAGTAAGTAATAAATATTTTTAAAGTGCTTTTTACAGACCAGGGTCACAAGGCGCTTAAACAACAAAATAATACACAGTTTAAAATACACAAATTTTAAAAAACTAAAAAGGCCAAGACAACATAGAGACATACGCCGAGAAAATTAGGAAAAAATCTTCAGATGTTAAGATTTTTCTTGAAGGAGCCAGTAGATCCATCAAATACAGAGAGAGAGGAAGATCGTTACAAAGCTTAGGAGCAACAGCCTGGAAGGATTTTGCTCCTCTGTGCGCAGAACCATCAGTAGATTCTGATACACAGACCTCAGAACCCCGAGCTGGGTGTAAGGCTGGATCAGATCAGTGATGTAAGAAGGAGCCTGACCATGAATAGCTTGACAAACATACACATACGGATGAGTTACAAGATCAATTTAAGAGACACTTAAGTCAACACATTAGTTGCATTTTAACTTTTAAATCTGCTTTCAAACAGAAAGCTGAAGTTTTTGACACCAAGAATCAACACGGTAAAACACATATTGATTTAATTTAATCTACATAACAGTCTCTGAACACACAACCAAACACATATGGGAGTATGATAAAAATCATAACAGCGGAAAACCTGCATAGGAAACTAGAGGTTCTCTGCTGTCCTCTGTCTTGTCACACTTGTACTGCCATTTACAAAAGAAAACATTTCAAGAAAGAATATTCTTTGCATATCAGTGAGCACTAGGTTAATAATTAATGTTTGGTTTTGTTACTTCTATACTTTTGTTTTATTCTTAATCAGCAGTGTTTTTATTTGTTTCTATTGTTTTCTTCAATAACTTAAATTATTGTTCCATTTTACCAGATACCAATGAAGTATATTTGTTTCTAACAATTTATTTAGTGAGCAAAGGAAAACGTAGTATTTTGTATTTTGTTTATCAATATGAAAAAACGGAATATAAATGAACGAAAGAAATTACTTACTAACTGTACTTACAGCTATGAATAGATATTTTTTAAATTTCTTTATATGTTATTTGACTTTCAAATTACAAATTTAAAGAATTTTATGTTCATCAGAGGTTTAAGTAATACTATGTAAGGCACTCTCCTGCACTGCAATCTCCTTATTTGCCAGCAGATGGCTCTGTAAGACTGAAGTATAAAACAAAGCGCCAAACCAGCTCAGTTGTATGTTTTGAGCATTTTACATTTCATAAGTATATTTAAGAATTTAAGATGTTTTTTAATGTATTACACATTTGTTTCAGAAGTTGGAAGAATCAAAACAAGGTTTAATTTTCTTATTTAATATATTAGCTGTTGTCAATTATATGCAGTGTGGAAATCAATATTTCTATGTGGCATTTATCATCCATGGGCAAATGTAACAGAAACCGGAAAATGTATTTTTGTCATGTGCATTAACGTTTTTTATTTTTGGCGGATCTATTTATTGTCATATCTTTTGTCTATGTCAAATTTGGTTATTGTCTGTAAGTACACACAGTATATACCAGTAAGTCATGTGTTTGGACAGATATAAATACAATTTTGTCGAGGAATTGAAGAGGAACATAATAAATACTAGATTATTGCTCCAAATTGAACTCATTGACCTGTAGATGTCGCCATTGAGCCACGTTTGAGTTTCAGCCTATAGTTGATGCCAACATGTATGCACATGCAAGGACACATGATTTTATTGTAAATGCCAGGAGGCGTGTGTTTGTCCTTGATCTTTCCATTGATCCTGGAGATCCACTCAAGTGTGTAAGAGTTGCTTCGAGCACAATTTTGATCATTCAGGACCATCAAGAGTGCTTCCAACCTAATGGTAGAACTCGTGCAACCGGATTTCATCCAACACACAACACTATGTAGTACATGATGAATTTACAGTATGGAGTAACTCATTTGTCATGCATTTGTAGATCAAGATCTTTGTGGCAGCAATTCCAAGGAAATGATGCAGAACTACAGCCTGCTAAACCGGTTGACAAGATTAACCTGTATCACCAAGACTATGTCAGAGCACTTTATAGCAAAGATTAGACTTGTCTGAATTGCCCTTTCCTCCCCTCACCTTGGTTCTGGATGCAAGTGGCCAAAATATTTGTCCTAGGAATGCCCTGATGTTTCCTGTACCTCTAATGAGCAGACCTGGCCATGTTCAGTATAACTAGGATCAGGGTGGAGGTTGTTGCGGTCGCATTCAAAGCTCAGTCTTAAAGCCATTAGCACTTCACTGCCTGTTGACCATAAAAATGGATTATGGGGGTCAGGAATGTGGTGCAATTTAGGAAGCGAGATGTAAAGCAGGTTCATGAAAAACCATGTAGAAAACTTAGGTTTGGTAAATAATAGGTCGGCAGTAGTAGTAGGTCAGTGAGTCTTTAGTATTATTCACTTTAATAAAAGTCACCACACATCTGCCAGAAATACCCATCAAGAAGTTAAGGCAGTAGACAAAGAATCTGAAGTTTCTGGTGGTATCTGGTTATCTTTCAATGGTGATAGCATTCTGGGTGAGGGATGGTTTAATCACCAACAGTTAAGTCACAGCAACCGATTGGTGAACAATCCTCAAGTGTCTTTCTTGTGAAAGTAGAGCAGAAGTTCTAACATCTGTCTGAGACTCTGTAGCCAAGGTTTACGATGGTGTCTTTACCTCTCATTTCCCTGGCACGTCCAGCTATAAGGACATACCCAGGTCAAGACAAAGAACATCTTCACTCTGGCGGAGGAACGTCTTGGATGAAGAATCGGTGAATCATTTTCACTTTGGATTTATGATACATGGTGCTGATGGGAACGCCACGAGGAAATGAAACTCAAAAATAAACTTTGTGGATTTGAGTGATGTCCGTGTTCAGGAGGAACTTAAAATCCTGTTCTACGTGTTCAGGTGTTTCATGCGCGAGAACCGGTTGTATTAAAGATGAGAGGCTTTGCAGCAGCAGACCCTCTCAGATGCTGCCCAGAGGAAGGGCATGCAAACGACGATCCACATCAGTCGGCTGCACAGCGATCCATGCGTGCATGCGTCCTCTTTCTCTCCCATTCAGCTGTTTTTAAACGCCTCCCCTCAAAAATCCTGCTCCTGGTCCCGAGTGCAGTCATTTCTAGTGCAGAGAAATGTCCCCGGTGACACTGAGGGATGACGCAGGCACTCTCCTCCTTTCTCTGTTTCACTGCCCCCCCATCTCCTCCAACACCATCTTTTCCCTCTTTTCAATCCTATGCTTCTTTTTTTTTTTTTGTATTCCTTTTTTGCTCCGGCGCTCCCCCCTTTCACCACTGCCTCTCCCTGTCTCTCCCACTCCTATTGCCCTCCCCCCCTACACCTTCTTCTCCCCCACCTCTTCCTTCTCGCTCCCCCTCTCGCTCACTCTCTCTCTCCCTTACTGCTCCGGCACTGCAGTGCTGATTGTGATTGCACACACACTCACACACACACACACACACACACACACACACACAGGAGCATAGCTGAGAGGCAAGGACTGCAGCAGCATGCACCAACTGCGGCTGAGCTGTTCGGGGACATGAGGAAGGGGAGCTGAGGAGAAAATCGAGCGTGTTATCACACACCAGCCTTGTGTGTGCATCCTGCAGTGGTGGGAAGGAGGCTTTTCGTGAGAAGATAGCTTATGTTATCTGGCCTCCTCTGCACTGCCTCTGCATCCCATTCACCCTGCTCCTCCCACACTAACTCTTCCTCCTCCTCCTGTCTACAGCTTCATTAAACAGAGCTACAGATTGACCGGGACCTGGCGATTCTGGATGGTCCGGTTTGCCCCGGCTGGACGACCGTTCTCCGTGGCTATGCTACCGCTGCTCCTTCAGTGACGGCTGGATTCTAATCAACGTTCCCGGGCGTCTCACACTAGGAATCTTGGATGTGTGCATCTGCCAGCGCTTTCATTGGCGCATCTCCTCTTTTTCACCGGCTGTTTTTTTTGCATTCCCTGAGACTGGCTAGCAGGCACTGCAGCATCAGCACCGCAGGACTCATGAAGTAGTAGGACATGAGGACCCAGGGGCGACCCGAAGGAAGGGCTTGAGAGCATCCATTGCTACCAGTGCTGCTGAGGTGCTTATCTTGATTTTTTTTTTTCCTCCAGAAAAGGGTGTCTGGTGGGGGTGGGGTTGGTGGCGACAGCACAGGTACCCGGGCCCCTGCAGAGCAGAGCCGGTGGCTCTGTCGTAGAGGAGGGTGGCAGGACGTCCTGTGGGAAAAGGGGGAAGAAGGGCTAGCTCAAGCTCTGGGCTCCTGATGGTGGCTATTTTTGTCTCCCCTAGCTGAGTGACTGGGACAGCGGGTGGAAGAGAAGATGCTTATGGCCCGGGACACGGCGCGGGATGAAGCTCAAAAGCTACACAGGAAGTGGCTGAAGCACCAGGCCTTTATGGCAGAACTGGCCCGCAATAAGGAATGGCTGGCCAAGATAGAGCAGGTGAGTGGAGGTGAACATGACGGAGAGGTCAGAGGCAAGTCTGTGGGCGGGGGGTCATTTCTAACACAAAGGTTGTCAAAGTGGGTGTGGTAACCCGAATAAGCAAAGAGTGGGACTTATCGATCATTTTTCCTCATATTCTCAAGGTTATGGCTGTCGTTGAATCACAAATGTTTGCTGACAACTTCAGAATTAGAGGGCAGGGACGAGGCAGCGAAGGCCTCGCGTCCACGAGCATCTGCCTCCAACAGGCTTTCGTTTCTAATCACGCACCTGATGCGCGATCGAATTCGGTGATGTAAACATCAGGTTCTTATGAGTTTCTGGGCTCCCATCATGCTTTGCTGCATGGACGGAGCAATGTCTCATCCACGCTCACTGCCCACTGCCTGAGAGAGGCACAGCTGGGCCGCAGTTCACTGAGTCAGCGAGGTTCAACCTGGTTATTGGCGTACAATAGATAAATATTCAGGTATTCGAGGGTAATGTGAAGGTGTGTCTTCATCATATACATCAGTGTTTGGCTAAGTGAGCTTAACACCACGCTTATTGTTCAATATAACGCACACGACACTTGCACGCTAAATATTTCATTTGGCTTTCATATTCATCTTTTATGACTTAAGAACATTGTGTAAATGTATCTTGTTCAGCATGAAGCCCTAGATTGAAATCCTGAAGGAAACGCTTTTGAACCAGTGTTAGCATGTTAGCACGACATGTTTCTATGTGATTCACAGGGCGTTTATTATCTGCTATCTTGTAAAAATTATTTTGATGATGGGATTAACATTTACAACTTTTCAAGTCTTTCTTAATGATATAAATTGACATTCATCCAATGTTCTCTCTCATCTACAAATGCTTTGTGAGAAAATGGTTTGAGTGTAAGTTGAAAAGAAACGTTCCAACCTGTCTCGTCCAAATATCGTCCATGTATTGAAGCATTAACTGCAATTTGTTTTCAATCCTACCTTAATATTTTACACCATAAATGTCATAACGTTACAGGTTTTGCGTTAAAAACAAACATAATATTTCTTAATTTAAGGTGCCATATTGTAATGTTGGTTGGAATTAAACATACTTCTTTGCTTGGGATTGTTATAATCTGCCTTTGCTGGATATCAGTTAGAATTACAGTGTACAGTAGCTAGTTGTTGTTTTTTTTAGCTTTTTACATTAACTAAGATGAAGACACAAATTAACAGATAATAAATATACTTCAGATATTATGCTATTGTGGCAACATATGTGATAATAATTCAGTAATTTTATCGCCCGGCAGATAGAATGTTAAATTGCAGGCTAGTGTTTTTGTTATATTATTTAATTTGGATTGTAGTGAAAATCTATCACGACATGCATCAAAAATAATAGAATCCTTGAACTCAGTAAATCCTAAATTTGTATTCTGTCCTACAAGTATTTATTTGCTTCATGTTAAACCAAAAGTATCAGTTCAGAGAAGAAAACAACACGATTTAATTTCCTGCTGAGCTGCTGACCCAAATCAGTTGCGTCAGCACTGAAGTCATCAAAGGTGTGAACCTATCCCATGTAGACCTCCATGGTCCTACAAAAATCCCATCTTCTTACCCGCTGTTATCTCCACCGACACCTGAGAGACGGAGAACAGATGACCATGCATCCTGCTGTTATCAGGAGAACTTTGTGTCCTTTTGGGTTGGCCCCTGTTGCTTGTCATTGCATCTATTCTCTGTCGTTTCTCACCTCGATGGTGATGATCGCGCTGTTATCTGCATCTTGAACAAGTCTGGATTCGTTAATGACTCATCCTTTACTTCGTGTTGAGCCCTACTCTGAGCTTAGAGGTCATATGTCAGTCCTCATTCTTACAATGTCGCTGTTCATTACTTGGAATTCAAGATTTTTATTTTTTGTTGTCTGATTTATTTGGTGATTAGAGATGTAGACTTCCTTTAAACCCCACAGTACGAGCTCTCACACACTAAGAACGTGAAATTAGAAGCTTCCCCCAAAAAATGTCTTCTCTAAATGCACAGAAAGCCTACTGTACCTGCTTAAGAACTACATTTTATTTCTTAATCGCCTTTCAGCTCAGCTCTTATGAATGAGATCTTAACATAATTTAACTTGGGATAACTACTAATTTGTCAGCTCGAGAGGGGTTTTCTTTTTTTCTGCCCAAGACTAAAAAACCCTTTAGCTGTTTGTAAGGTGTTCCTAGTAAAAGAAAAAACTTAAAGATCATCTGGTGGAACTTGAGCAACAAGAATACTTATGATGGAAATAGTTGAGGGAGACGATCAAGGTCCAGAAGGTTGTGGACTTGCCTTATTATTTATTCTATATCATTTGGATTAATATTCTCTATCAAATAAAAAGACTCTCAGAACTGGAGAAGACTGAAGACTTAAAGAGATATATTTGGATCATATGGGAAGATCTAGTTTCAATAGCTTCAAGACAAATAGAATGCATCGTGAAAGGTTGTGTTATATGTTATTCAATGAATTGAAAGGTCCGGAGCAGAGAAAAGACAACTGTTGTGTTACAAATGTCTTGAAGATTGTCTTGTGATTTTTAATAATATAATTGTGTTCTGTTTGTACATGGAAATAGTAGATCTGGTTTCCCAAACAATGTCCTTTTTATATGAGTGGAATTGATCGTCTTTAAAATATATTTTTGATTTCTGGTGGAGTTTGTTTTTGAACTGCTCATTCATAGAAGGTAGAATGTTTTATTATAATCCACCTTGTTGAATCAGAGCGCAATACTTTTAAAGGGATGGTTGTGAATTTGATACGGATATAGTTCACTTAAAAAGTACTGAGAAAGTGCATACCTCAACCAATGAGCAAAAATAATACATTTCTTAATCTCCATGGAACTCCGAACACCTGTTTCTTTAATTATTATCAAATTTTCCTAATTATTTCATTAAAATGTTATTTTGGGTAACATTGACGCTGAAAAAAAACTGTGGAATTAAAAATCGTAATGGATTTATGATGTAGTGTGAGGACAAGATGGTTGCATAACTATATGTTTTTGTCTCTTAATTCAAAACCCCTGATGTGAAAACTACTCTTGCCTGTCTGTGTCAGCATTACGCCTGTTTACGTTCATACTTTAATGGCTGTAGTTGTCCAGTATAATTCGATTTGAAAGGTCTTTGCACTGCTAAAATAGCAAGCCACTATTCCCCTCCAGCTGCAATTAAAGCTATGTTTAAGGTTGGGCTGTATTTATCGCTGGCTATTTGTAGATTCATAAATATTTCCACCAGCAGGACGGTGATGCGCGGAATCGACTCAAAATCAATGATGACAGTCAGGCACATGCTAAAGAAGGGACATTCTAGCAGTGCAATGTTTTATTGGTGTCGATTTAAGGTCAAACTGAATCCTGACTTAACAGGTCATGATTCTACAAATTCTCTGTGTAACTAAATGTGTTGCGGAGGATTGAGCTCCTAGGAAGGATTATTGTATTTTAACTGAAGTGCTGTATGAATTCAGGGTGTGTTCAAAGATGGAATTGGTCAGCTTTTTTATTTTTTCTATGAAGCTGCAGTGTTGGTCATTGATGGAGCAGAAGCTCATGTTGGCTGCGACATTGTAGCTGCGACTGTGAGACTATCAGATGGTGTTAAATCTGTCCAATACTGTTCATGCTAATCCAGTCTGAGGGCAGATTTTTATCCCCATAATTACATCGTCCCAGGATTCAGCGTAGTGCAAGTACATGTGTATTTTCTAAAGCTTTATTGTTAATAAATGTTGCACTTTGCCAGACACTTTGATGATATTTGTTGGGATTTTCTCTGCTCACATCCGTCTATTATCCTGCTGGTTTGCTCAGGGACAGAGGAAAAAAGGGAAATATTTTAATAATTTGTAAAGTACAATAAAGCAAGCCTTAACCTCAATGCTGGATAAAAATAATAGCCAATAAACCATCATCTATTCTAAGGAACAAACGCAAACCTTGTTACTGTTCTCTACGTGATTAAAAGATTATGACCATCCTTACTTTATATAACATTGAGCAGCAGAAGGTCATAGGATCAAACGTTAGGGTTAGGATCGACCTCCAAATTGAACATGATATGCAAGAGATTATACACAGTGTTTTATTTATTTTTAATTTAAAACAAAAGAAATTCAGATCTTATTGAAATATATATTACAGAGATTTTATTCATTTCTGTAGTTTCAATAGAAAAAACAACTTTGTAACTGGATGACAAATAACACACTTTTAATTTAGTTTCCAATTAAAAGATGAATTTAGGTAATGTTGAAAGAATGTTTTTTAATAATAAACAGTTAGGTAACTCATTTTAGGATTATTTTCAACAGGACTAGTTGCTATAGATCTGATAATTCTGTCATTTTCGTTAAATATCCAACTGTTTAAAATGGTGTATACTGGGCTGTTAATGAAGCTCATTTAGACTATTTTCAAAAATGTTTTAAAGCAGCATAGATGTCTATAACATGTGTATTACATTTACAAAGGCTGTTGATCTAATAGGCTTCTAAGCCCTTGACGTCATCTTAGTATATTCTATAGTAGGGTAGTGGTACAGCAAGGACGATACACACATTCATGTGAATCATATAATTAAATTATAATGTATTTAGGTACAGAGTCACGCTATGTCTTAATCCATGAAAGTATTCACATCTCAGTGTGATGATGTTCGAGCATCTTTATTTATGTGAGTGAAACGAACAAGCCCTTGAATCCCACCCATTATCCTGCTGCATCAGCATCACAGGAAGCCTGCAGAATTTGGTAACACAATGCTGCCATGAATCTGTGACTCGCGTGTGTACGTGTGTGCGGTAGCGGTGAAAAGCCGTGACTGCTGTAAAAATACACCTCACAGTTGCCCTTCGTATCCAACTGTGCCACGGCTGTTCCGCGGCCGGCAAACCTCCAGTCCTATTCCTCTTCCATAAACCTTTTTATTCATTTTCCTCCCTTCTTCCTTTTTTTACTCTGCCTTTCTCCCCCCTCTTCCCCACCCCTCTCTGGTTTCCTCTGCCTCTCTGTGTGTCAGTAAAGCCAAGCAAGGGGGTGTGGGGGCACTTTCTGCTGGCTCTGCATTACAAGAGGCAGAGTGAGGCTGAGGGACGGTGGGATGCGAGCGAGTGAGTGCTAGCAGCAGTTAAGCAAAGAGTCTGTGCCAAGAGGTGGAATGCAGCACTGCATTATGAGCGCGGTGGAGGATCAGTCCAGCACAGGACAGAGAGATGAAACCTAGTTTATTATTAGTATACCCAGTTAATAAGAACGTTCCCCATATACGCTCACAGAAACAATGTTTCTATATTTGTGTTATCTGCATCATCGTGTCTCATTTTGACTTCAAATATCTACATCGTCATTGTTTTCAAGAGGTATGACCAGAAAATACTAAACATGGTTTATTTATATGTTTTGCATTTTACACAATACTATACTACTAATACTATACTATACAATATCTACTAATAATATACGTGTGTGTCAGCGGATGCGCGTGCTTTGTGTTTTTGTCATACAGATACACACATTTCGATCATCTTTATCATTTTTACAGCGATTGTGATGATCTATGCAGCATTCATGCACTTAAGGCTTTTCAGGGAATATTCATCTGGACCCATAACACTAAACCCTTGAAGCTAAAGTTGACATTTACACATGAAGAGCGAGAAGTTGCTCAGCCAGGAAATGGAGCCGTAATGTAATTTCTGTGCTAAACCATGTTATTTGTGGAGTTCTGACGAGTCCCTGGTTTCTCCAGGAGGGTCTCGAGCTGATCCAGGAGAAGCCGGAGCTCCAGTCAGTGGTGCAGCTGAAGCTGGAGGAGATCCGGGAGTGCTGGTCCGACCTGGAGACCACCACCAAGGCTAAAGCCCGACAGCTCTTTGAGAACAACAAGCCGGAGCCGGTGGTCAAGAGCTACTCCGACCTGGACCACCAGCTCTCACACTTGGAGCGGCAGCCCCCCCAGCTGGAGCAGGCCCACCATCTGCCCACCTTCAATGAGCAGCTCCAGAAATTCCAGGTGAGTCTGACACTAAAATGAATGTATTTTTCAGGCTTGGTTTTGCAGTTTCTAGTCAGACCTTTAAACAGTTAAGCACATATGTCATGATCAAGGCTCAGGAGGCGTCCAATAGATCAATGTTCATGTTTATGATTATTTAGATGTCAGTGTTTGTAATAAGAAACAAAGATTAAGGATCAACAATTATATCCAGAGACAACAGTAAAAGTTGTTTAGAAGGATTAGTTGAAAGGACAGTTCTTTCCACTCTACAATAAGACTCTAGAACACAAATTTAAAATAACACACACTTTAATTTCTTAATCTGCACTGTGTAAATAGTGTTACTGTATTTCTATTCATGTTTAAGAACCAGGGATTTCATGTTTAATATTGCACAACTCTAACAAAGCAAATTCATATGCACTGATAATGAGGATAAAAAAAGATATTTTCGATAGATAAAATCCCAATCAGACTTATAATTCATCTCACAGTTTAGTAAATATACATTTAGTTTTAACCACTGCCTTAACGGCTAAAATATCCTGGTCCCGTGTCCCTGTATTGCATCACTTTGTTGATGATTTGCTCTGTATTTCAATAGCATGTGATTTCTGAATTAAATATACATTAAACATAAATTATGTAGAAATAAGTGACATTATTAAAGTTAAAAAAAAAAACTAAATGTTGTTTTAGGGTAAGGTTGGATGAATTAAGTACAACCATTAAAGAAAGGTTAATTTAGCCTAAGGTTTAGGTTAAAGTCAAAGGGAAAATTAAATGTATTTATTAATCAAAACATTTTAATTTCGAAAGTTAAGCATATTGAGAAAATCTTATTTTTGAAAACATTCATGACAAATACTATTTCATTTTAAAATACAGGACTCACTGGTAACAGTAGATCTGAAAAGACATGACTGACCCGCTCTGCTGTGAATTCAACCCATGTCCTCTTAGAACGTGTCACATGATCCACACATCTCTCCCTGCAGGCTATGGAGTCTCAGATGGGGGACTTTTATAAAGAGGTCGGAGAGCTAGAAGGCTTGCAGGGGGTCTGCCTTCCCCAGCAGAATCTGCTGGCCAGTGAGAAGGAGGGAGAGGAGCAGTCAGCCATGGTGGAGACCCGCATCGTCCGCCTCATCGAGCCTCTGAAGGAGCGCCGCCGCATCCTGCTGGCTTCCAAAGAGATGCACCAAGTGGCCCAGGACCTGGAGGATGAGATCGTGAGTAAAGATGAGAGAAGTGAGGAACGCTGAATGATTCTTTAAATGGTGACAGATGTGGATCCAGGAGAGACTTCCTGTGGCCTCCTGCAAGGATTACGGCAGTAACCTTCAGAGTGTGCAGCAGCATGTCAAGAAGAATCAGGTGATTTAAGACTTGACGGTGAGTCTCACGCCGGATCAAACTCAAAGGCATGTTCGGTTTCCTCAGACCCTCCAACGGGAGCTGACCGGACGGCGAGCGCGTGTGGAAGAGGTTTTGGACCGAGCGGGGATCATCGCATCGCTGCGCACGCCCGAGGTGGAGTTTGTGCGTGAGGGCGCAGGTCATGTGAGGCAGCTGTGGGAGGTGTTGCAGCTGGAGACGGAGCGCAGGTCGGTGTTGCTGGACGCCACGCTGCAGTCGCAACAGTACCACAGCGACGCCGCCAAGGTGGAGTCCTGGCTGTCGGGCCAGAAGCTGCAGTTGGTCAACGAGGAGAAGGGAAACGTCAGTACAACCGTCCGGGTCGCACTTGTGTTAAGAACCAGTGGTGACTCCCCTCTGGTCACTTGCAGGACGAGGCCAGCACGCTGCAGCTGCTGAAATCCCATCTGGTCCTCGAGCAAACGGTGGAAACCTACGCGGAGACAGTGGGCATGTTGTCGCAGCAATGCCAGCGTCTGTTGGAGCTGGGACATCCTGCAAGGTGCTGAAGAGAAATTTGAATTCTCAATTATTCATTACATCAAAGTCATTTGAAGCCACTGCAAGTTCAATTTATTTTAAGCATCGGGGTCTCCATGAAGAAGGCCTGCACGATTATTGTTTATCCTTTTTTAATTCAATTTTATTGAAAGTGTCAAATCATTTCAAGCTTTAGAAAAAGAAAAACAAGAACCAGTGAATCACGATAGTGGCGAGAAAATACTTAAAAATGTTACTGAAAATAAACTAAAAGAAAAATTAATAAAAACGACATGGAAAATATAAATAGTTATAATAATCAGATAATTTAAATGTACTTATTTGATCTCTTAAATGTTTTTTAAGTGACATTTATTGAGGTTTATTCTGTGTTTGCTTTTTTTTGCTTCCTTTACTTTTTAATGCACCATATCCATTCCTACGTAATTGAAGGCATCACACATTGATGAGTGGATGAATTAACGCAATTAGACTTTTTGGTTGATGAGGAGACATTTTTAGCTGTTATTTTGTATTTTTTTAACCAGATTTTTATTGATCAACAATAGCTGCTGAGGCTAATTAATTTCTTTATGTTGATTATCCTATTTTTCATATTTATGGTAAGCTCTTTTAAATTAAAATCAATATTATTGTTGTTGTTATATTTTTATTTGCTGTATTTATAAATGTGTGCAAGACACACTTCATGGAAACCCTGTGTGACATTATTTTAATGTCTTTAAGTGCGTGAAGTGTTTTACTGTGTTCAATAATGCTCTGAATGGTCTCGACACTCTGATCAGTGAGCAGATCACTAAGCAGCAGTCGCACATCGACCGGCTCTACGTGTCCTTGAAGGACATGGTGGAGCACAGGAAGACCAAGCTGGAGCAGCAGTACTGGCTCTACCAGCTCAACAAGGAGGTGGAGGAGCTGGAGAAGTGGATCACCGAGCGGGAGGCTGTCGCCAGTTCTACTGAGCTGGGTCACGACCTGGAGGACGTCACGGTCAGCACTCACCCACTGTGATGTTTTTATTTAGTTAAAATTCATTTCTGAAAGAGATTATATAAATATTTTTATCAATGAAGAATTTGTAGAAAAGACGTATAACTGCCTCACTATGAAAGTATGTCTGTGTCATCAGAATCAAATGGTTGGATAAATAATTGAACTAAACTAGTCATTTTTACACTTAGAGTTTGATATTCTAATTCCAATAATTCAAATAGACATGTACATTTTTTTATTCCTAGCCTTTAAAATTCAATGCAAAAATTAGCTTTCGGCCAATCATGCGACCAGTAGACAATCACATGACGACATAGTAGCACTGGTTAGTCAGATCATTACATTTTATATTGAATTTAAAGAAGGCTAGGATTGAATTTAGAAATTGTATTTTGTATTATTGGAATTAAAATAGTAACAATAAAATTAAAAAATAAAAGTTTTTAAAATGTTTATTTATTTCTTATTTATTTGTTTTTTCAATTACTAAAAACTAAACCTTTCCATATAAAAATTACATTCTTAAAAACTATTAATAAAAGGTTTCAACGTTTCATATGTCGAATTCAATATTCCAATGGGCCTGATCTTCTTCCGTACTTCCCTCCTTATATTATTATAAGTATCTGATATCTTTTTATCTTACCTTCCCCAAGGTTAAAAATGTGTCATCTTAGAAGTGATTCAATTTATTCAGTGAGCCAACACTGTTTATTATTATTCATTTGTTTATGTGCCAATATTTTGTGAAACCTTGTGAAATTAGACGTTTGGCAGTATCTCTGCGGCACGCTGTCATTGTTTTAGCCACAAGACCTTAATATCTTAAATTTTCGGGCTCAATTTGGTCTCGTGATGACTGACTCTGTGTTTGTTTTGCAGGTGCTTCAGGAGAAGTTCACCAAGTTCGCCACAGAAACCAACGGCCTGGGGCAGCAGCGGATGGATCAGGTGAACAAGATGGTGAACGAGATGATCGACTGTGGACATTCTGACGCCGCAACCATCGCCGAGTGGAAAGACGGTTTGAACGAGTCCTGGGCCGACCTGCTGGAGCTGATGGAGACCCGGAGACAGATGTTGGCGGCGTCGCACCAGCTTCACAAGTTCTTCACCGACTGCAAAGAGGTGAATTGACGATTGTATTTCTTCAGGTGTGCGTGTCCGGTCATTGTCAATCCGAAGGTAGACAGTCTGGCAGTGACGCGTGTCGGGTTATTTTTAAAGTGCTCGTGATGACGACGCTGTCCTGTGCTGTAGGTCTTGGCTCAGATCGCGGGGAAGATGAAGCAGCTGCCAGAGGTGAGGGCCTGCCAAGCCAACATCACCAATCCAGCCACCCTGCAGAGGCTCATGCACTCCTTCGAGCACGCCCTTCAACTCCTCGTCGCACAGGTGAGTGGAGTGATACGATGTGATACCTTCGCCTTTATACACCCAACCCTCGTGAGTTCAAATGTGACTATTAAACCTAAAACAAACCACCCTGATGTTAATTATGTCAGATTACGTTACATTATTAATTTTATTTTATTTAAAACGGTCACATTCAATTACATTTGTTTTGTATTAGAATCCAACTTTCTCTGTTTTCCTTTTATCCTTCTTTCATTATATGTCTTCAAAAATAGATTTGCTCACATAATTTCACTTAAGATAAGAGTTAGACTGACTGGTTAAGATAATTGTTTTATAGGATGATTTGTTCATCTTATTTACTTTTTTTTGTTTTGTGCACATGTAGTCACTCAGCATCGTCTGTCCCTAAATTATTTGCCAATATATTATGATTATACTTGACTATCATGTTCTTTATTATATTGTTGTACTCAAAAATAAGGTTGTTAACACTGAGTCTGGTTCTGCTCAAGGTTTCTGCCTGTTCAAAAGTTTGTTTGTTTTTTTCGTTACCACTAACTCATCGTGATTGGCTAGGACTTTTTTTTTCTTTTCTAAACTGTTAAACACTTTTAATGAAATTCAATTGAACATCTCTAAATTAATGAGATGCATTTTTAAAACTACAAACATTTATTTTAGTTAAAATCCTTGTTTAGCACATTTTATATTTTTGTTTTTTACTTTTTTAGTTTTTCAATTTCTAATTTTTTTCTTCATTTATTTTTCTTTCCTCTGGACCCTCAATCTTTTAATCCTACAGCCCCTCACATTATTGCCAGTACTTAAAGTATTCACCATTCATTCCGGTCCTGGTTCCTCAAGTCCATTTCTCTCTGCAGGTCCGGCAGCTTCAGGAGAACGCAGCACAGCTGAGGACCATCTACGCCGGGGAAAAGGCCGAGGCCATCATGGTGAAGGAGCAGGAAGTGATGGACGCCTGGAAGGAGCTTCTGAGCTCCTGCGAGGCCAGTCGTGTCCAGCTGACCTCGGTGACCGACAAGGTCCAGTTCTTCTCTGTGGTGCGCGAGAACCTCATGTGGATGGAAGGAATCATGGGCCAGATCGTGTGGGACGAGCCCAGGCAAGACCTTTGTGATTTCCTCCTTGCCAGTTCAGTTTAAGAACATTCAATTACACGCCATCGCCGGCTCCAGCTGGAAGTCTCCGGGCTCGTGTTCGGTCCCGATGGACGGACTTTCATTACTGTATCTGTTGAAGTGGGCGGCCGGTTCCCCTTGACCTGCTTTTCTTGACATCATGACGTAATTTCCAATTTCATGCAAGCAACGGCTAAACATAAACTCCTGTGTTTATTTATTTTTATATGACTCAAGCTGTTTAATATCCTCTGTGATTACCACAGCTGCTATTATTCACCCTTGTGGATAAAACATGTAAATATATTATATTATATTTAATACAAGCATCAGCTTGTGGTATCTACTGTATTTACTACTGTTGATTTTTGACCTAATCTAGTGAGAGTTTTATCTAAACCTTTTCAAAATAATGTATCATATTAGAAGGACCCACATATCTATATGTGTTTTTATCAAGAAGTAGTACCTTTAATGTCAAGAATTACTCTCCTTCTCAGTTAAACGGATAAACACATTTTGCCCCTTATTAGACATGGAGTTGGAAATAAGGAAGTTAGAGTAATATTTAAATGTGTATGAACCAAATTCTTGTCAAAAATCATTTGATAAACCTCCGAGCAGGAAGCTGTCGCTGCAATTAGTGTCATGAAAATGATTCATAAACAATTCTGCAAAGGTATTATTGTTTTAAAATGTATTTTTCATTTCTATCATGATCTCACCAGGGATCTGACGGCCCTGGAGCTGCAGATGAAACAGCATCAGGACATGAAGGCCAAAATAGACGGACGGGCCAAGACTATACAGCAGTGTGCAGATTTGGGGAAGATCCTGATCGCTGCCGGCAACCCCGCATCAGAGGAGGTCAGAACTACTCGCTACTTCATCCACTTTACGATACTATTATTTTTCAACTGTGTCCAATTCAGGTGTAGGGGCCACATACGGCCAGATCGTTTTTTTGTGCGCCCTGCAAGATGTAATCTCTACCTCCACCTATGTATTTCTGGCAGCCAGGGAGGTTGTTTACCTTGAACCAGAGGCATCACAAGGGATTTTGTTTTTGAGCTTCTGGGTCAAGGTGACCCGGCAACACAAGGGTTAACAAACAACTAGCCAAGCTACAATGCATGTTGACCTGCCGTTCAAGACGCCACTTTCTTGTGACAGTTCATGAATGTCAACTAATAATCTGGAGAATGAAAATGAAAAGTACTTGTTCATAGCTATTTTTTTTGGTGAAGGAGTGTTTTTCCTGGTGAAATGGTATCAATCTTATTATCTCCATTTGAGCCTCAGAAAATATTTGTCTTGTATTTATTAGAGGCTAAATAAGGCTCTGTATTTATGTTACACTTATACATTTCTGTCTTTTGGAGAACCTTGAATCAAAAACCATCTGCTTTTTAAGCTTATATTTATTGATACAAAAGGCAAACCAACACAGTTTAACATCTCTGTTTTCTTTAAAATATTTTCTTCTATTTTTTGTTTAGAATTTGTTGCTCTAACACTTGAGCAAATAAATTAAAAAACTAAATCAAACGATTGATGTTTGCGTCTAAAAACTAAATACTACCTCAAAAGTACTAATAACTCCGTAATGGTGGAACTGCAGGACACGCTGTTTCAGAAGCAACGAGATCTGAACCAAACATACGAGATCAAATGACAGATATTGTTAGCTCATTGACTCGTAACAGGATGTTAAAGGGTCGAACATGTTCTTGTCTTTCACTACAGATCCAGGAGAAGCTGGACAGCCTCCTGGCCAAGCAGAGGGACGTGATCGAGAAGTGGGACAAACACCAGGACAGGTTACAGCACAGTAAGTGGCTCATCTCCGCTCGATCCACCATCTTGACTCGGATGCATCGCACGAGGGGCCTCCAGAAGTTTCCTCGTAGTAACCAGGATGTTCCACCTTCAGAACAGGAGAGTTTCAAGTTCGCGCAGGAGACGGTGAGGGCCGAGGCCTGGCTGAAGGCCAAGGAGCCGCTGATCACCTCCAGGGAGCCGTCAGGAGGAGAGGCTCCGGCCCAAACTGACGAGGTTGAGCAGCTCATCCTTCGTCACGAGGCCTTCCGCAAGGCTGCTGTAACCTGGAAAGAACGCTTCAGCTCCCTCCGCCAGCTTTCTGCAGTAAGCTTTAGTGTGGACAGAACATTGTAGCACATTTTTACCACAGAAAGTCACTCGATTATTGGCTCAGCAGGCATGACTTTACAGTAACAACAAAATACTGCAGTTTTTGTTCTGTTGTTTACATCATGCTAATCCAAAATAAATATGTTCGACATGTTATTAATGTGATTTAACGTTTGCAGACATTTAACAAATGTGATCAGTTAGTATAGAAGTATATCAGTGCCATCAGGAAATTGATTGGTTGAATTTAACATTTCAAATGTTGAAACTTTTTGGAAGTGAAATGTTGTTGCTTTTGTTTTATACATTTTATATTTCTTTCAATAATTTAATTTCATAGTTTCTGTAATGATACTTTATAATAATCAAATTAAAAAAAATAGATTTTATAAAATAATAATTATAATTTTCACATAGAGTTTTATATTCTAAATAAAAAAAATGTATAATCTGTGGCCTTTTCAAATTCATTATTATAATGTTGGTATATTAGTGCCACCAAAATTTAATATTGAAATGAAATGGCTACAAATAAATTTAAAATAAGATTTAATTCAGAATTTTAATTAAATACATTTTAATTATACTAATTATATTATTACGATATTTAATACAGACTCTATGTGCATGAAATGGTGATTCGATTATATTTTATTAAATAATTATTTTTAGATGAAACCTTTCAATATACAAACTATTTAATTCAATGATTCGTAAAAAAAAAACATACAAATAAATGCCCAAAAACAACAAATTCAAAGGTTTAACATGTTAAATGTTTCAATTCAACCATTCAATATTCTGATGGGACTGAGATACTTTTGCAGAATTAATGTAAGTTACATGAACATTTTTTCCAGAGATGGATTCAACATCTATATCATGTGAAACATGTTTTAACGTGGATGGTTTGACATATTTAACGTGACGCTGGCTCTCCCACCATTCCAGCCATCATCTGCTCAAGCGCTGCTCCTCATCTGCATCACAAGTCATTCACTCCAGATGTTTGAAATGCTTGAAATCCTCCTCCTTTCCTCAAGTGTCTTTCTCTGCCTTTCAGGCCGAGAAGAAGAAAGAGGAGGATAAAAAGACGACTCCACTCTCCAGCCGACGGATGTTTCCGCTCTCTTGTCTGACTCCCAGCATCCCCTCCACCAGTTCCCCCTTCCTGAGGCAAGCGGCACACGCACACATGGAACCCAAACCTCTGCAAACCAATCTGGATCTGAGCGCCACGCCCGCCACGCAGAGATTGTCATCGTTCATGAGCTACAACCCGGTCCTGAACGGGTCGGGTTACCACGGCCTGGAGCAGCAAGGAGGCGGGAAGCTGATGGGCTCCCCGTACCTGGGCATGAACCACCTGGCTTCTGGGGCCGGAAGCGACTCCGGTTTTTCCGCCCTCACGTCCCAGAGCGGCGGCGCGGACTCTTTTCATTACCACCCTCCGGGTCCCAGCACGGACAGCTCCGGCTACTTCGGGGTGAGCTCCGCCCTCTCGATGCAGAACCAGCCCGGCAGCGGCCGGTTGGGAAGTTCAGGGAACTTGGCTCATCAGCAAAGTGGAAGTTTAGGAAACCCTGGTTACCTTCCTCAACACAACATGGGAAGTTCTGGATACTTGGCACAGACACAGAACATGGGAAGCTCCGGGATTTTACCGCAATCACAAAATATGGGGAGCTCGGGATACTTGGGGCAGCAGGCTAATCTGGGGAGTTCAGGATATTTGGCACAACAGCCTAACATGGGCAGTTCTGGGTTTTTGGCACAGAATTATCAGAGCAGCGGTGGGATGGGAAGTTCTGGCTATCTGGCACAAAATCATTTCAGCAGCGGGAGCCTGGGGAGCTCCAACTTCCTGGCACAGAGCGGGGGCATCATGGACCCCAAAATGGCGTACGCCTGGCAGCACCTGAAGGCCGACTTCATGCAACCGCGGATCAACCACATCCACAAGGCCGTCAACCCCCTGCTGGAGGCCAGCCGGATCCAGCGGGAGCAGTACGGGGACATCCCGATGGCAGACATGATGGGCCCGGAGTCAGGGCTGGACCTCCTCCACGGGCGGCTCCAGAGGGACCCCCGCGGGAGCCGCTCGGACCCCCAGATGGATCACCTGAGGCGCGAGAGGGAGTACAAGCTGGGCAGACAGACGTCCAGCGAGCAGGAGATCCAGGCCCGGCTGAACGAGCTGCCGATGATCGTGCGACAGGAGCGCTACAGGAGGCGCCTGGAGAGGCAGTCGTCCAGCGAGCAGGAGGGCAGCGGCAAGCAGAGGATCCAGAGACAAGACTCCAGCGACCTGGAGGGCTCGGCCAAGGAGGGCTCCGACAAGCGGTCAGGGTGGGTAGAAACAGATGCGTCTCCCTTTAGAATTAAACTGATTGTAATTGAATTTCGTTTAATCTGTGAAATTTAAAGCAGCACTAGGTAACATTTGAGACTATTCTTTATGTACTAATGGTTTTATTCATTATGAAATACAATGACCCCTCGCTATTGTAGCGAGACGCAGTCAGAAACTGCAAAGCTCTTTGTTCACTTATCTTACTTATGGTGACAACACAACAGTGAACTCCCATGATGCCTTTCTATACAGTGCTCTTTTTAGGGTACTTTAGTTAAAATCTACGTCTATGTTGCCATGTCAAAAGTGATGGACAGCTGTGATTGGTTGGCTGGGCGGCAAAGCATTATGGGGTTGTTGAGAGGGATGAAACCTCATATGCATTGTTATGTTTGCAAGTTGATTTTAATGTTGCTTAATCAATCTAAATGTTATCAAGTTGAACAAGAAATGGTCAATAAATCATGGATTTTTTTTACTGTAATTTTAGAGAGTAACCCCCAGTAATCGAGTTACCAAAAAGATAAAACCAGAAAGAGACACAATTAGATTATTTTATTTTGTTTAAAAACCAGTTTACATAATGTGTGGCAGAGGTACCATGACACTGCAGTGACTGTTTTCATACACTGGGGGGAGCTAGAAACAATGTAATCAAATGTTGCTGTGTTGACCATCAGGGAGAAGAGATCGACCATGGCGGAGATCGTTGAACAAGTCCAGGAGAGAGAAGCTGCAAGTGTAAGATCCAAACATCCCATAACAACACTTGCTGGCAGCCGTACTGAACCTGTGTCCCCTCAGGCTCGAGGAGACCCCTACAGGCCTCCCAGCAGCCTCTCTGCTCCAGTGACCCGCTTCGACGGACGCCCCCGCGCTCGAGACCGGCCCAAGCCCAGGAGAAGGCCCCGCCCGAAGGAGCCGGAGGAAACCCGGCGCTCTCGCTCCGCACCCGCCACCGGTGCCCCGACGACCCCCCAGCCCCCCTCACACACTGCCCACAACGAAGGCTTCCTCTACCGCAAGAAGGCCACGACCTCTGACCTGGAGGCTCAGCAGAGGAGCCCCAACAGGTGGGACCGGATCCGCCCTCCGAGTGTAGACACTCATGTTGTGTTTGCTTTGATCCAGCGGGAAGTCGTGGGTGAACGTTTACTGCATCCTCAAGGAAGGACTGCTGACCTTCTACAAGGACGCCAGGAACCACACCGTCACCTACAACGCCGAGCCCCCCGTCGACGTCAGCATCTGCTCCTACGACCCCTCCATGGGTTACAAGAAGAAGAAGAACGTCTTCATTCTTCAGTAGGTTGACTTCATTAGCGGTCATTGGAATATTTGTGTTGCTTCTCTTCACGTCACATGAACTCTTTTGTCTCCAAAACAGATTAAATGATGGAAACAACTTTGTGTTCCATGCAAAAGACGAGGTAAGAAAGAATATAGTCGTTTTTCAATTGTTTTGTACACAGTTCAAGGTTGTAGGTTCATTTGTTTGAAACAACTGTTAAAACAATCTTACTACTATGTACTCTAGTACTATGATGCATCCAAATATACAGTGAATTGTATACTAAGTATTTCTCTGCTACACAATACCCACTGTTCAAAAATATACTTTTATTTTAAAGTACATTTTATGTTTTTTATTGGTACTTTATGGAGGTTTACCAGTGTCATTAGAACATGGACTGGTTGAAAATGTTTTTTTTTTATTTGTTTTAAGGATTTAATTATTTTTGATTAATATTATTCAATAATTTCTCTGTTAAAGGTTAAATTTGTTTTGTTTTTATTGAATAAAAAACGATTGAACGTTTCAATTTTTTATTTGTTTAAAAGAAATGTAGTATACAAATATTGGCAGAATTAGTCCAACATTTTTATATTGAATTTAAAAGACTTTGACTAAAAAGAAAAGAAAAACATTTGTAGAAAAACTATTGAAATTTCGAAATTTTTGGAATTGTTTAATTGAATTAATAAAAATGTTGAAAAAAGGAAAATAAACCTTTCTGTTTACTAATAATAATAAATAAATAAACAATTCCATATTTTAAAATACAACAACATTTCAACACAAAAATTCAACCTTGCATCTTCACGAGGTTCATCCAGTTTCTTTTCCTTAAACAATTTCAGTTCATTTTTTTTTACCATTAACTCCAAACATGACCGTGAAGTTTCAACATGGTCTCTCATCCGCAGGAGGACCTGAAGGCCTGGACCTCCAACCTCTCCATGTGTATAACCGAGTCAGACTCCATGACTAAGTGGGACAAGCCGGGAACGTCCTCCATGGACGGCGACCGCTCGGAGCGCAAGGAGAAGTCGGAGGGCGACGCCGAGGCCCGGTCAGAACCCTCCGAGCTGGCCGAGGGCGAGGAGCGGTCCGAGAAGGAGCGGTCCGAGAAGGGCGACGGCTCCGAGAAGCTGGACACGTCGGAGATCGCCGACAAGGTGGAGGGCGGCGCCGGCGGATCCAGCACCTCCGGGAGAAGCAAATGAGGGTCCGGGTGAGACCCACTGACTCGCACCTGAGGGGGGGAGGTGACCCGGAAGGGAAGAGCATGTACAGCCGCAGAACACCTGTGACAGACTCATCTCTCGGCCCCTCCCCTTCACCTGGGCAACACATCGATGCTTGCATTGCGCCACCTGCTGGTAGGTCAGAGTGGTGCTCTGACGGACAGAAGGTCCCAGGAATGATCCACCATCACGTCCCATCGTCGATCGTTTAATCTCTTAATCACAGCATCTCTCCGTAAGTGGCGAGCGACGCGTTTGACTATGACTTAGAAGAACTTTTTTTGAAGCAATATATTTTTTTTATTTATCCTCTTTGTTCAAGAGAGAAAAAGGAGGAAAAGCGAAACAGGAGTTCTGCTTCGTCACATGAGCTTACCTGACACTGAGCACACCTGTATACTTCCCATCATAGCGGCATTTAACCCCCACACTTGGCTGGATTATAACGTGTTACTCTACTGGAATGCTGGCGCCGTCATCGGCGTCGACGAACACACTTTTCTACGGGAAATTTCAGTTGTTGATCTTATGATTTGACCAAACGAAACGTGACGCGAAGTAACACTGAGCCTATACGACACAATGCCTTTGTATACAAGATCCAAACCTTGCATGAGATTTAGTCGATTAGTGCAACTTGCCTTTTTTGTTTTTTGTTTTTCGGGGATCATTTGGACTGGAAATGCAATAATAATTTGAAGGAGGAGACGTTGGTGCGTCCACGGTCCACTTCGCCAACATCCAGAGCCGAGTCTGGCACCAAGACAGCATGACAAGACGTGTTTGTTTACGTTGTTCTGCATCGTCACTGCTCCGAGAAGATTCGAGAATAGCGCCCCCTAAAGTCTGATCCGGATCCACCATCAGAAGTCATGTATATATACTCTCTGTATGTAACCAGTTCGCCCTTGTGCTCCACAACCAACTGAGAAATTGAAACATTTGTATCCACGTCCAATATATGAATGTTTATCACAACTAAACGAAAATATGCAAATTAGGTCTAGCATATATATGATATATAGAGTATTAAACACAGAGGAGAGCAGCAGGACATACAGCGAGTATGCTTGTTGTTATTTTTGTATGCCATATTTATTCCGATTCAGGAGAAGCCCCGCTGCCCGAAACCAACCCCTAATAAAGGATCAAGTGTGTCGCTGAGACGTGTGTCCGTTTATGTTCGTCGCCGCCGCGGCCGATCGGATGCGTCCATTTTCTAACACGTGTAAGAACTATAAAGCGTCCTCGTCGTCGGTGAACCGTGTTGACGAGTCGTGCTTCCAGAGATGGAAGGAGAAGGTTCTTCACATGAACTCCAGGCCGCGTGTTTGACTTTCTTTTTCCGTCGCCTCGAATGTGTTTAAAAGAAAAAAAGTGAAAAAAAAAAAGACGTATTTACAGTCTTCCTTTCTATGAGACGCCAAAAGACGTGTTGAGGTGGGCGGAGGATTGTAGCGGCGAGTCAGGTCAGTCCCACCAGAAGTTCTGATGTGAATGTTTCTTTTCAGGTCACTGTTTGAACTTAAGTGCCATGTCCTGCGGTCAGTGAAGGGGGCGCACACGGTCGGGGGTCATTGCAATACATCTTTTTATCATCCAAATAGGAGCTAGAGAGTATTTTTATGTGGCTGTACTTGTTCCACCTCAACGTCGTGGCAGATATTTAATCCATCCAAAGTGTTTGCTTTCCAATCACTCGAGAAACACTCACCGGGTGGTTTTCTGCCGCCGCGTCAGTCGGACGGACGTTCAGCAGAAACAGTGACTGACGAAAAAAAGAATCTTGTGCAAACTTTGTTTCCTCCATCGATGGTCTTAACGTGTGTATGTCTTTGTTTCTTTACATTCAAACCTGCTGCTATGACATGAAATAAACCTCCAAATTTGCTGATGCTAATTTGACGTGAAATTCATGTGGACGCTCCAGCTTTTACTCGCACGCACAACACACACACACTGGGACAGTAGCTGTGAAATGTGAGACTGTGATTATTAACAGGACGTGTCGTTAAACCAGGTCGTTTATAGAAACATTTATGTCTTGTGTTACTCCATGAAATCTTTTCCTTTTTTCAGCCCATTATTTTGACCTTACACTCTTTTAGACTGGTCACACATTTTGTTTGCTATTTTAATTCAGACAGATTTTAAATGTTCTAGAATAAATAGTTGTATTTTAGGTGGTCTTAAAAACAGCGGACATAAGTCAGACAATAATAACTTAATAAATTACTAATTGTAATTAAATTAACATATAAATGAAAAAAGGAAAAGTTGTATTTTAATTTTTTTTTTTTTTTTCATTCAAGTCTCATGTGACTTAAATGTGATATGTAAATTTACTGGTAAATGTCATTTTTAAAAGATAATTAATACAATTTATTTTCTATTTTTTAAACAAATCCAGTATAAAATAACATAAAAATAAAATATATTTTTATTTCTACTTTTTAAGAGTTATTACCCGATTATTATCCAACTATTCGTACACAACTTATATTGTATCTATTTTACTTATATTATTAAAAATATATATATAATAAATATGGAAAGAAAAGTACTTAAATAAACAAGTAATCGATTGTTTATTCCAATAAAATATTTTTAAAATAATATTAAAAATACCAAATAATACAATGAAATAAATACACAAGGAGAGCTGTCATACGTTAAAACGTTTAATTGTATTTAAAAAATAATTTGATACAAAGTTATCATGTTTATATATAAAGCTATGAAAATAATTTAAAATACAAACAATACAAAATAATTATGTATTAATACCTTAATTAACCTTCATATATATATACTGTATATCGTTGAATAAAAATCTATAAAATGGAAATCAATTATATTATAATTGTAAAATGTATGGAGTAAACTAGATTTTTTTAAATTTAGTAGTCCTAGTAGTAATAAACATGCTCGAGTCCAAATATTACTTTGATACAAGACTAATACCATTTTAACAAAAAATAATACGTTGGTCATTAATATAATGTTCACTCTATTCCTACTAAAAAAATATGTGGTATTTTTAAATTATTATTGAAAGTACTATATTCAAAATACCGTATTCAATCTCTCCAGCTCGTGTTCTCGCTGCGGAAGTATCGCGATGTTTGACGCGAGCAGCAGCTGAGTTTCCTGAAAATGGCCTCCTGGGGACGAGCTTCTGCTCTTTTGCGAGCGTTTCTCAAACACAATAAGGTTTTCGTCGCTCCTCTGTGGAGCCGAGCGGCCGGTACCGGACTCCTGGGCTCGCTCGTCGGGACAGGCCTCTTCCTGTACCACCGGAACCATGTTTCCAGCTGGAGTTTACCTGTTCCCGTCGTTCACGCGGACGAGCAGAAAGTAAGTTGGAGAACTTGAGGCGACATGACAGTCGTCAGTGGAGACACCAGAGAAGATCTTTAAACACAATCTACATGTGTTTATGTTGTGTTTGTTCAACGCTCGGTCCTTCTTATCTGCAAACAACGGCCCCACCCACACACGCACGCACGCACGCACCCACGCACGACCTGTCTGAACACAAACCTCAACATCTCGTCTCTCAGGAGGAAGAAGAAGCTCCTCGACTGTCCGCCAGGAGAAGGAGGTTCAACCAGTTCGCGTCAGTGGTGTTCGAGCTCGAGCCTTACATGACGCCCAGAGACTTCCTGCACTCCGTCATGCTGGAGGACGTGGACCGTGAGTGAACTCTGACTGAAATAACATGTTGGTGAAGTTATTTATTTTCTTTTGGTTCTTTGAACGCAGACAAACTGCAGAAGAAAGCCTTGAAAGAACAGGTGACGACTTTTTTTATTGACTTTTATTAAACAACAGAATGAACACCAGCATCACTAAATTTAATTTGAGTTTTTGGCAGAAAATATTCTTGAAGTGACGGATCCTCTTGCTTGTGTTGCAAAATAAATGATGAACTGTCATGTCGTGTCCTTCAGGAAGTGAGCGACATGTTGAGGGTCGCATCTCGCTCTCGTGCGGGAGATGAGCTCTTCAGAACCTGGGGAGACGACGGTGAGACCCCAACATTAAAACACGCTTCTACTGGGAGGCGGTGTTTGAAATTAATTATTTAAAGGGATAGTTCACTCAAAATTTACTAATTTTCTACTCGACTAAGGGTTGGGATTATTTTCAGTAAGTAATCCGTCCCTTTGGGGAGTTATGGGTAAACATGTTTGTTCATTTTAATGTAGCGACTGAAGCCCAGTTGATGCGTTAAAACATTCAAATACCTCCATGATGCTCGTCTGTAACGTCCTTTTATTAAAGCCTCGACAAGAGGAATTGTTCTGGATTTTTTTAAAGTCTATTCAACGATCGTTTGTGGCAGCAGTTTAAAGAATAACAAGCAATATAAACCAGAAGTACTCTGGGTAAATAACACGAGCGCTTCCAGTGTGGACTGTATGTGATCTGTCTATGAGCGGTAAATACAGATTTATTTAGGCTTCAATACAAGAGGGTCTTTACAGACGAGCACCACGGAGGTATTTGGATGTTTTTGAGTGATGAGGACGAATCACTGACCTCCAGTCGCTACATTAAAATGAACATTTTTGCCTATAACTCTAAAAAGAAACATATTAATCTGAAAATAATACCAACCCTTAGTCGACATGAGGGTGAGTAGAAAATGAGTGAAATTTTTAGGCGAAATAATATCTAGTCTATTTTTTTGTTTTCTCTAAATCTGGCATTTTATTCCACTTTGTTGCAGGTTTGATATCCTACACTGAATATCTGTTCCTGCTGACCATCCTGACCAGTAAGTCAACTTAACTGACCTTTTTTTGAACATTTCCTTTTCCTTTAGAAACTGATCTGTTCATACTATTATATAATAATGTAGTGAATTAATTTGAACATCGGTTTGTAGAGTACGAGTCAGTAAGTGTTGGAACCATCTGATTGAATCAAGCAGATAAATACATTTAAAAATGTGATATCGAATCGTTGTCGCTGCAGAGCCACGAACTGGTTTCCACATTGCGTTCAAAATGCTGGACATCGACGGCAACGAGCACGTGGACAAGAAGGAGTTCATGAAGGTGAGCGGAGGCTCGATGTGATCAACATTTTTCTCTTGATGGAAGAACACTGTCCTTGTTTTTACATTCCAAATGTCACCGTTTTTTTTTTTACTGCTGCCTGAGAAGCAGAGCTGCTGCTGCAGGTGAGTTTGGAGGCGGAGCCTGAGAGGTGAGAAGAGATGACATGTTGTTGCACTCGACCTCTGGTGCTGGACCACAGCCTGCATGCCTGCTTACTGTGTTCAGTCCCTTATACGTGTCACTCCAGAGGACGACAGCTCGTCCATCATCTCACCTTTGAAATGTCATTTATGTTTAATATATAAAAGGGAAAGATTTGATTTCAAATGTTAGTTCATGCTATGATATTAAAACCTTCCATTAAGAGTCGTGAGAAAACAAATGGGTATTTGAGACAATGTCTATCTTAACTTAAATCCCTTAAGAAATACATTTATTTATAGATTAACATGCATTTATACATCATCAGCAGGAAAGTTTTATAGTTTAAACACTGATCTCATTAGGCAAACCTTGAATAACAACCTTGAAGTTTAGTGGAAGCTGCACAATATATTTCTGGAAGAAATTCAACCAAATCGAACACATTTGTTGAAAAAAAAAAAAAGTATATTTTATCGGAGTAAACGTCAAAGTTGTCGGGACGGCTGCAGACGTTTGTGGTTCATTGTTGACGACGCTGAGGACCGTTGTGCATTTGTCGCACACTTTTTAAAAAAAACTGCTCGTCTGCCTGGTTATACAGACGTTAATTTTCAGACAACAGTTTTTAAATATTCATCATGGAATATTTGAACTTGTGTTGGAGCAGCATGAGCTCGAAATCTATGGATCTGAGGAAGAACATGAACATGTAAAATAAAGTAAATTTTACTAACTTCTCCAGCTGAAGAACATCATCTGTAAGAGCAAGAGAAGAGCGTCAAAGGAAACCTCAGAGGTGAGTTGTTGTGTTGTTGTTGTTAGTGTTGTGTTGACCTGCTGGTCGTGCAGGAGGCCGAGGAGGGCGTCAACACCTCGCTGCAGGCCTACTTCTTTGGCAGGACCGGACAGAACAAGCTGCAGTATCAAGACTTTCTGAGGTGACAGTCCACGAGAATATATATACATTTTTATTCCTCAGTGTCGCACAACTCTTCCATTTCCACTCCAGGTTCATGGAGGACCTGCAAGCAGAAGTCCATGAGATGGAGTTCCTGCAGTTCTCTAGAGGGATGGACACCATGAGACGTGAAGACTTTGCCGAGTGGCTGCTGCACTACACCAACGAGGAGAACAATGAGGTCTACTGGGAGAACATGAGGAAGAAGATCCCTGCTGGACAGGTGTGCCCCCCCCACAGCGTCCTTTCACCTGCAGGTCTGAACTTAAACGTTGTCTCTTACAGAGCATCACATTCGAGGAGTTCAAGGTCTTCTGCCTCTTCACCAACAACCTGGAGGACTTTGCCATCTCCATGAAGATGGTGACGGAGGCCAACCGACCTGTGGGCATGGGTACGTCTGCCGTCTGTGACGTTGCTGCTGCTGCCTCCACTCAAGCGTTTGTGCTCCTCAGCTCAGTTCAAGAGGGCGGTGAAGATCGCCACAGGTCACGACCTCTCCGACAGCGTCCTTGACACGGTCTTCAAGCTGTTCGACATGGACGGAGACAACTGTCTGAGCCACAAGGAGTTCATCGGCGTGATGAAGGACCGAGTGCGGCGAGGGCTCAAGGTGACCTTCTGGTTTGACTTTGTGGTCCTTGAATGCATCTCCTCACACTGTGGGTTGCGTTCAGGTGCAGCACCAAAGCGGTCTCTCGGGCTACTGGAAGTGTGTGAAGAGGGAGACACTGAAGGGGGCGAAGGAGGCTCTGGGAGGCGGACGCTGCCCCATATAACCCGCCGTGAAGATGGAGGTGAAGAACCACTAGTGCCTTCTACTACATGACTGTCAGGACTCACCTGTTCCACGATCTGTGCATTTCAGAGTCAATCGTTTTTTTACATCATGACCACCTTCTTTTTTTTATTAGCGGATCCACTCTGAGTTTACATAAAATCTGTGTTCTGTACATGCATTTATCTCACTTTGATCCATAATGTCCCCCAGTTCAGTTTACATTCGATTCTGGTCTCGCTTCTTCACTGATGTTCAACTTTGATTGGGAAACTGACGTCAGTTTTGTGAGACGCTTCCACTTCATGATACCATAAATTGACTGGACCAGACGTGATGCATGAAGACTGAATATGATCAGGACAGAAATGTTCCCTCGGAGTAGCTCCTCTAAATCAGAGACCATGGTTCTCAGATGTAAAAGGATGGCATCACAAGTGAGGGAAGGAAGGGAGGTGATGACACTGGAGGGATCAGGTACACTTTGATAGACCCATGACTTCAGTTATCCATCATCATCATCCATAAACAATCCTGTGTGTCCAGTCATGTTGAAACATCTAATGTCCTGCGTGTCAGTGTTTTAAAGTTAATATAATCCAAAGATCTGATTCACATGTGTTGATTTGCTGACAAAAATAAAAAGGATCAAAGTAAAGAGTTGTTCTGGGAAGGTTTCTGTCCGCTTGTATATAACCTGGTGTGTTGTGCGTTTGTGAATAAAGTTGTGTGAAAACACTGGACGTCACGTCGGTCTACTTTAGTCATTTATTGTAGGATTGATTATGAGGGTTAACCATCGTGTGGCGCTAATCATCTTAGCATACATAGAGTGGAAAAAGTAAATAGAAGAAGAAGAACCTCGCTGATCGATGAGAACGTTAGTGAGTGACGGCGAGGTGAGCGGTGAGTACACAATCAAATAAACGTTTACGTCGAGCAGGAAGCCATCTTTGGTCTTCTTATAAACAAATACATAGAAATTTGTATTGTATCAAAAATAGAAATTACAGCCATATCCAAAGTAAATTCACATTTTTGACGTACAATAGAGGAGAAGCGTGAATGTCATACACGTTCAATCCTTGGCTTAAAAAAAAAAAAGGTTTTTGCCACATTTCAACATTCTTTTGTAGTTTTGGATGAGTCCAAGTGAGTAAAAACACAAAGATTGTCATTAGAAATAAAAGGGTGTGTGCTTTCAATCGAGGGGGGGAGGGCGTCGACATTCACACGTGCTGCAGCAGACCCTCGTCTGAAGCCAGTCTGTGTTTGTAAGTGTGTTTGTGTAGTTTACTGTCCTCCTGAAGTCCAGAGCGCTTCTGTCCTCAGAGGTCTTCTTGATCGACCTCTGCTGGAGGGAACTGGGAAGTGCTTCTTACCGGGTTTCATCAGCTGTGGAGAAAGAAGACGAGGTTAGATCACACTGAGCATGAACAACATAAGGTCTGCGAGCCACATTAGGCCCAGATTTTCCTGATGGAACACGATTTGTTTTGGAGAATAATTGTAAATGTTTTTTATACTGAGTTCATCTCAGCTTCCATCATCTCTGAATCTCATGACATCATCAACACTAGCAAACATAAAAATATGATAAATATAGTACATTTATGGATAAAGTGAATAAATACCTGAACTTTTGATCTGCAAATTTTCCTTTTTAATTCGTCTTATATTAACAATCGAATCGATAACTCTTGACCTCTGCAGCATCTCCACAGTTATCAAAAATCTTTCTGCATCGTCTTGAGGTATCAGACCGTTTGTTTTGCAGCAAATATCATGTTGGACACATGTTGGACACGTATCGTAAAAAAAAAAAACACCCAACAAGTTACTCATTAGAGATCCATAGAAATCATGGAAGTCTTGTGAAGTTCTCACTGCCAATCATTCACAAGATGTTTTGTAGAAACAATACAGTGAAGACCACGAACACCTTAAAGCACACAAAACATTTTGGATGACAAAGCTGGTGAAGAGCTTTAGGTGAACCTCCTGAGACCTCTTCGATCATTTCTGCCAATACTTTGTTGTTGTCATTGTTTTTTTTCTTTAGACTAACTCGTACAATTACACAATTGTACACTCATTTCTATCAAAACCTTTCAGCAGAAGACTTCAACAGCAACTAGCAAACAGAAAAAGCTCAGGAAAAAACTGTTGCAAATACGATCTGGTCCAGTGTCATGCAGCATCAACGTTTGAAATTGACATGTTTTATTAAGTTGAGCTGTACGGTCTCTTCAAACAACATCCGACACCAAACTTAAACTTTAAGTACACAAGGTGTTGCGTTACAAGTTGTCTAAACTCCCAACAATAACACAACTATTGACCCGATTCCTGACAAGACTTTCCCATTTCACACACAAAGGCTGGATGCAACACAAGTTTCACTTCACTGTGTTGTAAACCCAACATGGGATTCTTTTGGTGGTGCCGGTAAAGGATAAATAAACAAGACAACACAAAAAAGAAATGGAAAAACAGAATCAAGCACCATGGCAGCCATTCTGCGGCTTTTAACACAAATCAAATGTTATTTTTATATAAAGTTGCTAACTATGATAATAACAGGCAATGGACAGAAGTTTGGTCAGAACCTGAAACACTAGTTCATCCGAGAACCGTTTCCAGATCAAAACCTGACAATTCTTTAGGTTTCAAACTCACGTACCATTCATGATATGAAGCGCCGTCAAGGGTCGTTCTCCTTCTTCACAGTCACGTCTCCATCGCCGGCCAGGATGGTGGAGATCTCCCCCTGCATGAAGGCCCACGGCACCGTAGACCCCGCCAAGGGACAGCGTTCCCCACTGGGGCAGTACACCTCGCCGCCCTGACCCTGGCTGCGGATAAAACCCCGGGTGCAGGGGAAGCAGAACTTGTGGTGGCCCACCGAGGGACACTGGACAAAGTGAGTGTCCTCGAGGCGCTCCCGACAGAGGGTGCAGCAGAGCAGCGTCGCCTGTCCGCCGCTCGACGACTCTCCGGCGTTAGTGTTGCTGCTGGGGCCCACCTGGCCCATGGCAGCCTGGGAGACGGAGGTTGCGGCGGTGGACGGGCTGCTGCTGGTGGGACGTCCGGTCGTGGACGAGTGAGCCGAGGACATGCTGGGGCTCTCCCGGGCCATCTGAGCGGAACTGAGGTTGTCTGCGACGCCCATGAGAGACGAGATCGGTGAAGGCTGGCTGTGAAGACGAGGCGGACCGTCCGGAGGTGCGGACATGCCCGGATGAGGCTCCATGCCCGGGTAAGCCCCCCGGGCCCAGAGCTCTCTGGACTGATGATCCTGTCGACCTTCAGTCTCTCCGTTTTCAGACCCCGGGGATGGTTTGCGGCGACGAGTTGATCCCTTCGCTTGGCCGGGGCGTCCGGCTGCAGCCATGGGCAACCCCGAGTCCGGCTGTGGCAGAACCTCCGGGATGGGAGGTTCTTTGAACATTCTGACACCGTCGTTGAGCAGCTCCGACAGTCCTCTCCAGTCCCCGGTGCCTTGCCGCTTCTCGTACTCCACATAGCGTAACCCAGAGTTCACCGCCTTGCCGGCGTCTTTGGCGGAATCTCGGAACATCTGCCTGACCAGGTCCGGGACCCCCGAGAAGATAATCCCAGAGCCGGCGGGATACTCCACAAACACCTTGAGCTCGAAGTCCGCCGTGGCGCTGGTGTCGAAGGCCAGGACGCGTCCCATCAGGTTGTGGTCTTTCCTGAAGCGCACGGTGAAGGGCACGCAGCTGCACAGCGCCACCAGGACATCTCGGACGGCTTTGGGTCGGTTGGGCCAACCCTCCACCTTGTTGCGAGCCACCTCGTTCAGCTCCGCCATCACCTCGTTGCTCCTCCACAGGGCAGGGTCGATGCCCACCAGGGCGGACGTGCTGGCCCCGACCCCCAGAGACACCACCTGTCTCCTGGCAGCATCGCTCATGAGGGGTCCCGCTGAAACGGCGATAGGCGTGGCTCCGGTTCTGGAGCCGGATAATGGAGCTAGTAGACCATGAGGGGCAGCGACCAGACCCTGAGCTATGAGCGCTTGCGAGATGGTCCCGTGGAGAGCCGGCAGCGCTCCGGCCATCCGCCGGGTGTTGGGACTCTGCCTGCTGCCCTCCGAGTCCTCGGCTCTGTGCAGACCGTTAGGGAGACGAGGGGAGACCCCGTACTCACCCCTGCCTCTCTCCAGGCGCTCGCCGTGCGACCTCCCGGCGTCGCTGGGCCCGGACGTGCCGGGCTTGCTCTGCTGTGGACCGGGAGACCTGCCGTCCAGGACCCCGTGTGAGCTCTTGAGCTGCCGCGCCGTTTCAATGAGCAGTTCTATCCGGTCGGCGCCGTCGTAGTTGACGCAGCCGCGACACACGGCCTCGCTGAACTCCCACAGCATGGCCCACGGCATCTTGGGCAGGTCGCAGAGGTAGCACCACTGCCGTCTGGAGGAGGACTGCGAGGCGGAGGACATGTTGTTGACAGGCCCTCGACCAAACTTTCTTCGGGGAGGCCTACTCGGTACGCTCGACGTTTGCTGGGATTCCTCACCCCACCGACACGGGAAAAACTCTGCGCTGGACTTTAACGAACGCTAGGCTAACAGCGTGACTGTTAGCGGGCACATTTAAAAGTTAACGACGTCTTCTTTGGTGGTTTGTTCCCGTCGAGCTGTGTGGAAGGAAGTAAAATGTTGCTAGACACCGGAAACACCTACGCGGATCGCGCCGCACTGCATTCTGGGGGTTGTAGGATTTCGGTCTCAGGTTACCGTCGTTTGTTTTGTTTCCAATTGAGACTCACAGGCACACCATCAGTACATAGGAGTTTAAAACATTCGTAATAAAATAGAAATGTGCTTTAAAATAATATAAGCAACGAAATTAGCTTCTAAATATATATACACATAAGGGATTTCAGGATATAAACGATATAACAAACGTTTATTACATAAAGCACACAAAGATAAAACGGAGACACTTTGATTACCAGTTCACTTTATTTAAAAATCGATGATGCTGTCAAGGTGTACATGTTTGAGAAACACTGGAAGAGGCCAATCGTTCAGGAGTGATGGTGAACTTGCGTACAAACTTTAAGACCGTACAAATAAACAATGACTCCCAGTTTATTTTTATTTTAAAACTCAAGATTGAAAGACTCTGGAACGACTTGGTAGTGTGAGCATACAAAAATCCTCGAACACAAAGCAAAAAAAAAACAACAAAGTAACAGGTTTCTACAGCACATCGATGCTAGAATTGATAAATTCTTAACGAAGGGAGGAAACACGAAGTGTGAACAGATATAATGGATTTTTACTGCAAAGATACAGAATAATGGGAGTTTAGCTGGTGTTGTGAGTGGTGGAGAAACACAGCTTCAGTGTGAAAGGGTATGGTCCACCTGAAGAAGAAGACAAAAGGTCAGTACAAGGTCAAACACTTAAGTGCAGCATGAGGATTGACCACTTACTTGGGTTCTTCATCTGGTGGTGGTTCATCAAGGACAGAGCTTCCATGGCATCATTGATGGATTCCCACTCCAGGAGGCCGGAGGAACTTCTCCCACCTTCCACACACACACACACAAGATGAGATGAGATCACGACCCCCACAAACCACTTGTTACCTTTGTTCGAAGAGGACTCACCCTTTCCAGGGAAAAGCTTCACATTGGTAGGGTGCTTTATTCCCAGGTCATCACAGATCTGTGAAGAGAACAAAGGTCAGTTTCCGGGAGGTCTACAAAAGGTCTCTTCTGTGGGGCGCAGTTGATACCTGGTTGAAGATTTCGGTCGAGATGTCCGGCTGCGCATTGAAGAAGTGGAGCACGTTGCTGGGGTGCTGGATTCTGTTTTTGGCAGCCTGATCCGGAGTGGTGAAGCGGTTGTTGCGCGATCCATGGAAATCTTTGAAGCTGCTGGTGTTGTCCTCCAACTGGTAGAACTGTCCAGGGACGATGGCCTGCTGCTTGGACACACTGTAGACCACGAACCATTAGAAACTCTTCACCTCAGCTCCAACTTGTTTTAGCTTAAACATTTACCAAACAATGATCTTCTGCTCGAACAGGAAGGTGTTGTTGAGGTGACTTATTGCTCTGTCCACAGAGTAGCAGTCTCCCATCTCCACCATGGCAGCCCCTGGTTTACTCTTCATGAACTTCACCTATGATAAAAAAAAAACACCTCACCATTAACCCATTGATGTGAAACCCCAAGTCTTACACAAATACCTTAATGTAACATTTATTCAGATCATCGAAATGAGAACTATATATATAGTATAAATAATGCTTAAAGACAAACGGTTTCCTCGTTTGGACTGCAACTATAAAAATCAGTGGAAAACTTATTTTAGCTATAATGCTCCACTGACCTTTTCCACGTTTCCATAGAGACAGAAGATGTTGAAGACCCTGTCGGCATTGATCTTGACTGGGTCAAGTCCATAAACCATAAGAACAGCAGAGTCAGCGTGAGGTCCATAGTCAGGGCCTGGCGGCCCATATCCAGAGCCATAGCGTTGCCCACCACGACCACGCCCTGCCATTCCTCCTGGTCCCATGCGGTGAGGAGGGGGCCCGTAGCCGCCCTCCTCACTATAGCCATGGTATCCACCCTGAGGGCCACCTGATAAGATCAAAACAGCACCATTTGTGAGTTTGATATGGTTTCAAAATGTTTTTAGTTTTAAGTTTTTTCACCATAATCTGGGGGGTGGTCTCCAAGAAGAGCTGGTTGCCGCTGACGTTTGTTGGGATTTCCATTTGGATCTAAAAAGTGCAAAAAATAAAACAGAATTATAAAAATAAATGTGAGGTCAGCTCACAGGGAAACATTTCTACAGAACAGGGTTGTGACTTCCATGCAGGGGAGGGAGGATGTTAAAATGATACGAGGTCTGCGGTCTCTGGTTGATACATAATGGAGATTTTCTTTGCGTTTTCTGGCGTTTCATTTTAGATTTTACTTTCATAAATTTTAGTCTAAACACACACCTTGTGAATTGTTCCAATTGCCTTCACCATCAGCATCTGTGCAAGTACACATACACACAAGTCCAAATTAACATTAAAAAGTAACGTTCATACCGTGACAATGATGCAGCTGAAAACATGACAAACTAGAAGCAGTATGAGCCATAGAGGCATTAAAATGTGTGCTTGCTTCCGCAAAGTCTTTGACATGAAACTGTCCCTGTTAGAAGAAATCTGTGTGATTTAAAATATTGTACATCGGTCGACTGCAGCCAGTGGACTACAAGATCTAATAATGCAATGAATGGTCAACATGTTACATTGGGATGAGAACAGAGAGACACAGCTCTCGGTTCACACAAAGCTAATAGTGACAATGTCAAAAGGATTTATTGATATAAAGACAAGAGTTCTGAAAGAAAGTACAAATTTCTTTGGCTTGATTTGTTCCAGTGGTCAGATTTTAGGTAGACGAAAAGTTAATATCACAGCTGGCGCAAAATAAATTCTCAGGACCTTTTTGAGAAAGTCAAATAAATATCCAAGTTTTTATATTTGGTCCTTAATATTGCAAGCAACTTCTCAGAAAAAACAGGTTGCCAAGTAACAGATCCATCCATCAACCAGGACTGGGGTCTCTTCACAACATTTACCCATGATCCGTAGTTTAATTAGTAAAGAGTTGGCAAAAAGATGCTTAAACGAGATTCAATGGATACATTTGGCTCATAAGTTAGTGATGATAAAACTGCATCTATCTACAAGTTTGTGAGTCAGCAACCTCGGTTACACACGGCACAGAACCATACGACTCATTTAAATTTAAAAACCATCCACCCGTTTCTGATCACTGAAACAAACCAAAGCTTCTCTGTAACACTGGAAGTATTTTGTGGAAGCTGAGGAAATGAATGCAACATGTATCATTCAGCAAAAGCAAACAAACTATTTGACAAGAATCAATAACAACTATGTGTAAGGGCGTCCATAACATTCATCTTTTAGTAAAAAAACAAAAAAAAAAAACAATTTTAATGAATGAAATCCTTGAGAATTGTAGAAATCCTCGCTGTGTGGTGTCCTCAGTGTGCTGATGTAATGAACATCGTGATACAACAGATCGTTGCATGTTTAGTCTGGACAATTCACATTATGGCCGTCTTGTTCAAGTACTTACAGCACCACACAGAGGCCGGGGACACATTGGGCAGGTCTTCTTGCCAACCTCAGACACCAGCCACATCATTCACCACCTCACTTTTGTCTTCTGTCCACTTTTGCATCTCCAGAGAAAAAAGTTTGTCCGTGCGAACTTCCTCAGCATCCTTTTTTATAAAGTTTCCATTTGGAGGCTCATTTCCAGCTTACCATGCTCAGACAGCAAAGCAGGACATGTGATGGTGGGCTGTCTGTCCACTGATACACTGAGCCAGACCTGTATCACACGGGAGGCGTTAAAGGCGTCACTATTGACGATTGGGAGAAGGGGGAGGACGGAGGGGGGAGAGAAAAAATATTTAGAAGCAACACAAAAAGAGCAGAGAGGAGGAGGGGAAATGAAGAGGAATGTAAAGGGAAGAGCAGAACACCAGTCCGTAACTTCTGTTTGTCTGCATCTGTGCTCGTATGCTTGATGGGTGTTTGTGTCTTCGTACGCCCCCCCTGAAGATGTTTCTTCTCGTGTGAAACTGGCTCTCACGCTTGAATGTTGCTTTGGGGGGCCATCAGCCTCTTGAAAAGTGAAACGGCACCTATGGCTCGACAGTAAGCCAAGCGACGATGTGCTGTCATGACACTCAGTTGATGAGCCATGGATGTTCAGTTCGTTGTGCTGTCGTGTTGTGTTCATCACAGGCAGATAGAAAAAAAGTGGCATCTTGTTTACTTTCGAGTATATGGTGACATCTGTTCACTGTTGAGGGTGTGCCTGAAACTCTTCTGCTGGTGCTCCCTGTTGTTGTGTTATGGCAGTACATCCAGTGGACTAGGAGGTGTGGCCATCAATGGCAACGAAACCTCACCATGTGTTTTGACAAGTGCGGCGACTCCTCTGGGTCTTGCAGGTGACATGTGTGGTACTGGTAAAGAGGTGGTGGTAGCGGCTGCTTAGCGTAATGAGCCTGCAGTGGATATGCAAGGTATTGGCATGAAGTTGTGTTCCTGTCACACCAACCAAAACGGTAGTAACTTGCCGCCACCAACGTTAAAATGGAATCCAGTGTCAGCAAGTGGTGGTGAGGACAATGATGATGATCTTGATTAAAAGAAGTGCGGAGTTGTGTCCAGTATTTTGATCCCCACTGTGTCCGATGTTTCCCGTTTAGCCATTAACGGCTGAGGATGTTGTTCTGTCAAGACAAATGTGACTTTTGGCAGAATGCGTCTGCAAAAAGTCGAGGTGAACCTGTATGTATTTGCACAAGGAGGACACAAGGAGTACACCTCTGAATCAGGAGGCAGCACAAACCTTCCAAATAAAAGATCAAATAAAACGTATACCCGCACTGTGTTGCGATCATGACAATTGCTATAATCCTGCTCGAGTAAAATAAATCAACAGCATTTAAAAGAAAAAAACCTGAACTGTAGTTAAAATTATAATAAATACAAATAAGATGTGGATTCAATTTGAGTACTGTTGAGAAAAACTACAAATGAGTGCATATTATCCAGATTTGTTTGACAAAGTACATGTGAAGCAGCATTCCATATAAACATTTGTTTAATAACAGACCGAGGAATTGTTTTTTAAGCAACTAGTTAACTCAAATCTACAGATGGCAAGAACATCATATTTGGCGTAATAATTTAAGAGTCCACTCATTTTAAAAGTAGTTGCATATTGATTAAATTTCATTTTATTATAGGCTACTCGTTTTATTATTTATGGTGCTTCAAATCTCCAATATGTAGTATATATAATAGCTTAGCAATTATATGTTAACTCAAACTTGTAAGTGAAAGGAAGTGAGTTGTGAGCTGTGACATGCTCTAACAGGAAATGTGAAACTGTCAAGAAGCATGTGTTTGCTACAGTGGGTAGTGAATTGGGCTCTTCCCATGCATTCTATTGAGGTTTGCTGCCCTTCGAGGTTCCTCCTCATGCCCTTTGTGCCGGTTGTGTGGCAAGAAAACAAATAGACTGTGTTAGCGTCACAGAAATACTGCCCTGGATTGCCGAGATAATCTTCTGTGTAGATACAATGCATTTCTGTGTAGATAAAATGCATTTCTCTGCAGTCAAAGGCAGTAAACCCGGAGGCAGATATCTCTTCCACTCCCATACAGCGGCATGAAAGGAAAATAGGTAGAAATACAGAAGTATTTAGATTGTACGTTACCTTGACCACCCAGGTTTGGGTTTGTGTAGTCCCAGGTGTCTTGGTCATTCTTGAAAACATTCAAAGTAGGCGGCTGGAACCGGAAAATTCAAGTGTCATTGCTTTATTCTCGTTTTAGTTACTAACAAAGAAAAATATTTACCTTGGCATATTCAATCTTCAGAGTGCAGCAGCCGGAGTAGATATCTGCCCCGTTGAGTGAGGCTTTTGCTCTCTGGGCACTCTGGACCGAGTCAAATGTGACAACAGAGTTAAGGTGTAAAAATTAACATATAGTTCCTTTTTTTCAGATAACCTTGTAACCACAGCAGTTGGATGTAGATCAGGAATTGACCTTCATACCAGTTCAGATCATTTAAATTAAAATAGAATTCACTTAAAAAGGATATTCAACCATGGCTTGAACTCCATTCTTCCTGAAGATGACAATCCTCTGCACTGGACCACAGTTGTTGCAGATGGTATACAGAACATCCTGTGAAATCAAACAAATGATAATGATTTCCCATACTATGAATATTTTTGGATGTTAATATATACATTTCTTGACACAACAACTTCCAATCGTCTTATGACTAACCGTTGTGATTGGGTAGATGGGGTTGATTATAGTGAGCAGCAGCACAGCGTTGACGCTACGGTTGTCATCTCCATCTCCAGGGCGAGAGATCTTTTGGCTCGTGGAGTAGTTGATAAAGGCTGGGTGACCTGCAATGTAAACCTGGTTCTCTGCTGCGTAATTAACAGCATTGCAGGATCCATTCAAGTCCTCGTACTCCACCAAGGCCTGACGTCTCTTGGGCATCATAACGACATAACTGAAAGGACGTAGGAAGAGAAAAGAAAAACGGGAACATGAGCCAAATTAGAGAGGAACTTTGGAAAAAGCAATGTAACAATGTTACATTACATGGATGTACATGTTAAGTTGGACATTCTGACATACATAATAAATAGCTACAAGAGAAAACAGGCCTTTCCGCTGGGGGAAAAAGTATATTGAAGTTATAGTTCTCCCAAAATTGAAACTTCGATCATTTTCTGCTCACCCTCATGTCGCCTGAGGGTTGGGATTCTTTTCAGAGTAATCAGTTCCTTTTAAGAGTTGTAGGCAAAAATGTATGTTCAGTTGAATGTAGCGACTGGAGCTCAGTGGTTTTCATCTTAATCTTCCTCCAAAAAGACACTTAAGAACATACAAATAACTCTGGTGCTCTTCTGTAATGTCCATCTTGTATTGAAGCCTCAATATGAGGATATATTCCAGAAAAACTTTAAAAAGTCTATTTTTTACACTTAATTGTAGCAGAAATGTAAATAAAAACAAGTGATGGGATTGCGAGTACTTCCAGAACGCATACAGTCTACTGACTACACTGTATACTTCTTGTCTGTATTGCTAGTTATTATTTAAACTTCCACTACAAAGAATTAAAAATATAGACTTGTTTATTTTTTTTCCAGGCAAAATTTTAGGACAAGGTTTCAGTACAAGATGGACATGAGGGTGAGCATAAAATGAGTTAAGATCGAATTTTAGGGGAACTAACCCTATAATGTGATCATGCATTTTTTCCAATCAATATCGATCATGTTTGGACCATTCTTTTCTTCTTCTTTTTTAACAATAGGAATGTATTAGAGAAGCATTTATTTTTAACCAATAAATGCCTAGGTGTGCATTAATGGACAGCATTATAATACATTTGTAAACTTGTAGTAATATTACGAAAAATACTAGTATAAACCCTTTAATGACTACAGAAGGAACGGTAGTAGAACAAACTTAAATTAAAAAGATGTATTTACCTGATCGCGCCAAACTCTTGCAGGGCTTCGATCAGATCAGACTCCATGATTCCATCCACCAGGCCGCGGATGTGCACCACCGGGGAGGGGAGCGGTTTGTGGGGATCCTCGTAACCCTCCTGCGAAATAAACGATTTCATTCAAACTTTGCACGGCGAGGCGAGACTTCAAGTTCATCAATACACCGGTAGACATCTTTCAAGCAGAATGTGTTGCTTTTCATACGAATCAATGGGCATCTACGTTAGCATTTATGGTGCTATTGTGGCCTGTTAAAATGCGCTGCGCACCGGGTCACCTAGTGCAAATAATATCCTGCAATATACGGTTAAATTGACCATTAAGTAAATATTTAGCACGTGTAACAAGGCAGAGTAAAACAAATACGGATTATGGATTTAGGTTAGCATGCAAACTGTAAAAAGAAACATTGAGGTCTAGAGTATGCTAGCTATTTCGTGCTAACATATGTAGCTTCACCTTACTACCACACTACATTCATTTTTTTGACCCCTAAATGCAGTATTTTCTAGTTTATAATAACAAATGAACCAAATAAATAAAGTCCACGTACCGTCGTCATCCCTCCGTCCTCAGTTTTCTGTCTTTTCGTTGCTCTGCCGCCTTCTCCGTAGTATCGGCCCGCAGCAGCAGCCATGTTGTCTCGTCCCTTATGCCAGACTAATGCGGCGTTCAGGGTGTGTGGGGGGATACAATTTGAAAATCGTAAACGCCTGTTTCATTGTTTTGGGTTTTTTTAATCTATTCAGGACCAAATACGTTGCATTTAAATAGCAGCGATAGCGTGTTTCGAGGATTCAGGCAAGAATCCTTATTATTACTAACGTTTATAGCAGAAAGGCGATGTTGATACTACTTGGTATTAAAAACGTCGAAGTTACGTGAACGCATCAGCGCATTGACCTTCTTTCCCTGGTCCTGTTACATTTCTCATCCTTATTAATAAAACTAATATAACGTAGAATTAATCATTCTGGAACTCCTGTTGTGTTATCAGTTTTATCTTGATCTTTAAAATATATACTTTATTGAATATTGTTTTGATTGTTAAAGCGCTTTGTGACCCTGGTCTGGAAAAGCGCTATACAAATAAAAATTACTTACTTACAACTTGAACAATAACTACAAATTAAGGCTAAATATGTATTTAAATGTTTTATTTTATTTTGCTCTTACCCATGATTCTCCTCTATGTCCAGATGTGAAGACTAGAACAACTTTTCCTCAGATAAATAATACTTAATATTCTTTTTTTTAGTGTGCTTGAAGAACGGTCACGGTCTGTTTTAGTAACTCATTTATTCATTCCAGTGCAGCTTTTATACATCCTTTCACTCTTCATCTCAAAAGCGAGGTCCTTTTGTCCTTTTGTGTGAGCGTCTACGTCACCACTATCTATTTATAGTTGTGGTTTGACGAAATAGTTCTGGAATCAACCATTTAGGTTGATGAAAGCTAACACTCTTAATATTTACGTTCTCTACTTTTACTGTCACAAGCATCTTGTATTTTACGCCAGTTCCTCCCAATAAAGTCACAAGGATACACTTTTAAATGGGAACTAATGTAAGTTAGTAAGTAAGTAATTTTTATTTGTATAGCGCTTTTCCAGACCAGGGTCACAAGGGCTTAAACAATCAAAACAATATTCAATAAAGTATATATTTTAAAGATCAAGATAAAACTGATAACACAACAGGAGTTCCAGAAAATCAATGATTTAAGTGTCTTTTAGAGTGATCTTGGACCTTTATTGTACTCATCAGTATGTGTCTCTTGTAAAAAACTCCCTTTTTCATATAAATATTTACATTGGAAAATGTGCTTAAGCTCCGCCCACTGAAACCGCTTAGTTTCACTAGGGATGAAATCCTGTTTACCATAACCACACCCACTCTGCTGTGATTGTCCAAAAATATAGCTTTGTCACTGCACGTCATCAATCACGGTAGCCTCCACCTAGAAAGGAATCATTGTATAAACAAAGTGGGGTGTGATTGCAGCTCAAAACATGGTCATGATGAGGGTCTTACTCCATCTTGGAGAGAAAGACTTCATCATTTGAAACATGTGACCAAGTCAGGAGAGTTGTTTTTTCACATTAGTTGCCCTTTAAAACATAATAACAACAATTTGCAATATACAAATATACACGGAATAAAGCGACGGAGACTAGGATGACGACCAGGGGTGAAGAAGGGAGAACTTTCAAACACTTAGATGGCAATTTCTTTTAATCATTGTTTTATTTCTTCATCAAACATCCCACGACCATGTGCTTGTAATCACTAATAATACTTATAATGAGATGAAGTCAGATCATCACAGCAGGAGAGTGTATTTCAATATCTGGTAGGATCAAAAATAGCTTCATTGAGCTGCTCAAAAGTATGTGATCTAACATCTCAGGGATATATTCTCTTCAATGGTTTTACAAAAAAGTGAATCCATCAAAAATACATATTGATAAAAATAGTTAGAGACCTAACTTGTTTTTAAAAAAAAGTGGTGCTTACCTCAACACCAACATTTGACGATAAATCAAGGTGTCACTCTTTTGCTGATGTTTTTCTGTGTGACGATAAAAACCTGACTAAATGTCTTTCGTCTTAAAGATTAGAAGACAATAACATCATCCTCTCTGAATCACAGTCCGGATAAACATCTTTCGTCCCGATGTGCAAATGTTTTGTCCAAACCATGGCAGCAGTTGTCAAGTGTCGATTTTGTGCAGGTGATGTGTGTCTGATACTGTCCCAGCTTTGTTGCATTTAGAAGCCTTTTATATGGCAGTAGGCCTCCAAGCTGGAGAAGAGAACATAGAGAAACCAAAGTCCAAAGAAAAGCAGTGCTGTGAGGACTTTGGGGACAAGGGGACCCCCGAGTTCTCCACCTATGGACGGCCTCCGGCGCAGCATCAACACTCCCATTGCGATGAGGGCAAAAATGGTGAAGAGTGTGACGGAAAACGCCAGTGAACCGGGATCTACTCGGAAAACCTCGCCACGGACATTCCAGTATATGGCAGCGATGGACCAAGCCACCCCGATGCCCAGAAACACATTAACAGCATTGCTGCCAGTCACGTTTCCCACTGACGCGTCCGCATATTTGTCCTGAGTCGCAGCCACTTTACTGGCAAACGTGTCTGGAGAAAGAGAAACAAAGCGTCACCAAGCAAGATTCAATTAACAGTAGTTATAATAGTAAGTAAGTAAGTAAGTAAGTAATATTTATTTATATAGCGCTTTTCGAGACCAGGGTCACAAAGCGCTTTAACAATCAAAACAATATTCAATAAAGTATATACTTAATGACACCATGGCGTTTCAGAAATGATGATAATTAAAATAGTGATTTTACCACGGCGTTATAGAAATTTGCTTAATTTTAAATTTTATAGTATTTGATGGAATATATATAAATATTCTGAATAAAATTCAGGAAAGAAGAGTTCAAAATATCATTAGCAGCTTATCATAGTTGTAGCTAAGAGTCCTATAAGCTGCATGATTCAGCGGTGAAATTTACCGACCTATAACCCTTTGCCTTTGCTGATCATACTCTGAACTGAATCTTTAATTAATAACAAACTCAAATTCCTCATATTGAATTGAAAATAGGAGGAAAGTTTTTATTTTGGTTTTAAGCGGCGGTAAAATATGTTCTGCAGTAGTCTGGTCAATAAGCTGTTACACTTTAGATCGTAGTGTAAGGACAACATGTAGCCTCACTCACCTGGAAGTGAAGTCCCCAGAGCCACGAACACGACCGCCGTGACGGTGTCTCTTAGGCCGACGGTGCAGCCAAAATGAGACGCCAAGTCCCCGATAATGGCCGTGAGTATTCCAATGACGCCCATTGACACTATGAAGCAGGCCCAGCCGTTCCAGTACTGTGTCGGCGGGACAAAGGCAAACAGTATCTTCCAGAAAATACAAAAGACGTGCATGAAGTAGTCGAAGCAGCTGGGCAGTGCCTGTTCTTGCCCGTCCCCGTCTGCGTCACCTGTCAGTAGAGTTAACTTAGATTAATGAACCTGCGTCGTGATTTTGTTTGAGTGCTCGTTGACTTGCAAGGCCTGACCTGCGCTGACAGTGACGGCTTCGATGAACTGTTCTCTCCATGTACGGGAGCCGATCACAACAGCCATGTTGGTCTCCGTCATGAGCTTCTCAACAGTGCTCTGCCAGGTGAAACAATTCAGGGATCATTAAACAGAATCTCAGGACACAAACTCATGGCAAACACAGTAAACAAAGAATTGAAAAGAAAACAAACTAATCGTGCTAGCATTACAACACTTCAATAATGATCTATTTTATGAGGAAAAAAGTCAAACACAACAAATACTGTACCTGGTCTATAACCCCGTTGGGCGTCTGATGCATGAGAAGATACATCATTTACAAATGTTAGTTGACTTGCACGACAAGCATCCTTATCATCACTGAATTATTCAGCAAATCTAACCAAATTTCAAGCGATAGTTAACCCAAAATTTAAACCTTACTCATTTTCTTGGCATAACAAAATGTGGCATAAAATACATGAAGAGAAATAAGGCAACTGGAGGATTTATTGACAACAAAACGCCATATACACACCTTAAAATCACAAGATTCTTCAATGACGACTTCAATCCTGCTGTGCTCCCCTAAAATAGGTTTCCCCATCTCTGAGATCCTTCTGGCTTCCTCCTCCTCAGGACTGGGCTTTCCTGTTAGGAGGTAAGAAAACCAAACATTTATTAAAAAACCAATGGAAATGATCATTGTAAAAAGTCAAAAGCTCAGATAAATATGAAAAACATGTGTGTATCAGGCTGTTGAGTGAGTTTGTGGAACAGTCTGAAGACTGCAGATATTCATCTTTAAAAAAAGTACACAAGAATATTTTCAAACAAGTATAAAAGAAGAAGAAAAGGAAGTGTGATAACTGGATGATGAGGGATAAATCTAGAAAAGAATAAAGTTGACGGTATATTTACAGGGATTATAATAATAAAGTAAGTATGTGTATATGTTTTATACTTTAAAGGATATCTGCTTAGTAAATGGTTATATTTTATACTATATCATGCTATATTGTGTAAATTAAGAATATATTTTATTTATTTTTTATGAGGCTATGTATGTAGAATAATTACATTTTTATTATTATATCTATATAGCTATTTATGTTATGCATATGTGTGATGTGTTGCTATGAGTGGCAACATATTATAGATAATATAGTAAATATCTGAGGAGAAATATTCAGCAATGTACAAACTTAGGAATAGTTAAAAAGTTGAAGGGCATTTAAAAAAAAAGTTTTCTTTATATTTATTTTTTATTTGTATGCACAAATGTAATATATGTAATTAAAAAAAAATAAAAAAAATAAAACTCATGGGAAATTCCATTCTTAGTCACACATCATAGAAAACACACATTCATGTGTACAACATGATTCTATATGCGATATCAGCTGTAAATACATTTACCATTGATCATCGAAAACAATGTTTATCAACCAAGTTGTCACTCCCCTGTGTATCATGTGACTAACAGAGAGCAGAGAAACGTGGAATGCCTAAAAGCAGCATTTGTCAGTACAATCTCATATCTATTGTCAAAAAAGATCAAGTCATTAACAACATGATTTGATCTGAGATCATGCATGAAAACGGTTGTTCACTCAGATGTGACACATCAAACAATCTTACCCTGGTTTAACAGCAGAGCTGTAATGGAGGAGAAAAGGTATGGATAGTTTATTTAGTTGTTCATAATTAAATAATGCATGAAATGAGGTAAAAAAGGTAGCAAATTACATTATTTGTATACTAATGTATATCAATGTATATGGTCTGTTTGATAGCATCTAAAACTTATATAAAAATGAGTATATAATAATAAAAAAACACTAATCCACTTAAAAATATTGTAAAATATTATATTAAATAAATTAAAATATGATTAAATGTAATACAAAATGTTAAATTAAGATGACAAAAATCATTAATTCATCTCTTTTTTTAAGTAGATGCATGCTTTGATATCTATTACAAATGGAGACCAATATATATATATATTTTTTATTTTCTTTTATTATTTAATTTCTCTGTGAAAAGGTGAAATAAAAAGAATGTTCCTCTAATATCTACTTTGATACACAGGAAATATTTCAGTTATTAAAAAAAGTGTTTAATTTAATTGAAATATAACAACGTGATGTGAATTCTTGTTGATCAAGTGCAGACGATGAAGGTCATCAGTTCTGATAAAGGAAGTGGTGAATGACAGTGTGTGGTCTTGGGTTACCGGCTCTGATGTAGCGGCTTGTGTTTTGATACTTGATCTTAGCGACCGTGCACATGCTAACAGTGGACTATTTTTAAATACTCAGGTGGATCATCAGTGAAAAGGCCGACCCACCAGAAAGTCCTCTCTTCAGCCACTTGGGCTCCTCCAGCAGGATAAAGAAGTGCTCCTTCTTCTCGTACTCCGCCACGTTGATGATCTTCACCTCGATCGTCTGACTGGAAACAAACACTCATAAAGTTGAACAATTACATTTGCTTCAAAATCACATCACATCTGATGGTGAATAATTGATCCCTTGCACCTCTAAATAATTGATCTGTGTCCCGCAGTCAGAACCAGATCTCAGAACTCTTAACTTCGTGGCATCTTCATCTTCTTGTCATGCTTCTGTAGGCGAGTCATGTCTTCACCCAGAACAGAAGATGTGCAACAATGATGTGCGGGCAGGTGCTTCAGATTATTACATCCGTTATAGTGAAATAAAGCAATGATGGAGAGAAACACGTGCCACACTGTGACGTGCAATAACGTGCTTGTGAGTCTGTGTGCGTTGTGTAACGCACTCCACTAAATGTACAATTAGTCCATGTGCAAACTCACAGCTTATATTACCTGAAAATTTAATGGGAAAAGGATCCGTCGCCTTACATGGGGTGGCTAGAGGTTCCCACACCTGATCGGGGAGGGATTATCTCCAGGTGTCGGGTCATCGGCTTTTACAGTCTAACAGCACTTCCTGCATGTGCAGAGGCTAAACCATAACACAGTGGTCAGTGGTCACGTGTCCACTTACTGGAGCCACCAGAGGCTTGAGTGTCACAAACGTCCAAGAACATAGTCTTACATCATTCCCTCGTGCAAAGAAACGAGTCTCAGTACGATTCGCCACAGTTTGCTCACTAACAACTATCAAAGTGTTGTTAACAAATACGACTACTCAGATAGTTGTAATTATTACAACTATCTGAGTAATTGTATTTGTTAACAACACTTTGATATATATTATGTAAAATCTTAATCAATATTGCTTAAATGAAACAGTATTTAAGTTATTATATTTAATTATATTATTTTAACAGCTCATTTTAATAGCTATGTTTATTATTCAATTGGGAAATAGTATGTTTCTTTATTTTCCACTTTATTATTTATGAAATGTAGTCATTATATCAAAATATGAGATTCACATTACATCTGTAGATCATGAATCCTTTTTTATTTTTGAAAAACAACCTTTCAGAATTATATAGATTTGTACAATATACTGTATACTTGCACATAAAAAAAAAGAATAATAATGATAATCATAATAATAATGATTAAATAAAGTAAAATAACCAGACACAAACTAAAAAAACAACAAAACAAAAAACACTGAAGACAGACTGAAAACACAAAGTCACTGAACTACTCAACTGATGTCAATATTTTCTACTTAAGTTATATTTAATTATTTAATATTAATTACTGCTTATGTTATGTATATTAATGCCATATCATTTGGAGTTAATGTCTCTAGTTAATTGTTAAAATAATTAGGAGATATTAGGAGAAAACCCTTCGACAACTCCCACTTGAAAACCCATAATGCACCGCAACAGTTTGTACAACTTTACAAAATCTAAATCAACGCAATATTATTTATCAGTATTTTTAACCATTTAACGTGAAGTCTCTCCTCACCTGGTCTGCTCATTGGCGAAGGTCAGCTCTCCCCTGGCCTCCTGATAGTCCACGCCAGCCTTTGCGGTGCCGTCCTCGGTGTGGTACGGGACGGCGACGGTTCCTCTGGAGCCCGAGTTCCTGACCACGGTCACAGCCAGCGTGCCCGTGCTCTCGCTCACCCGCAGGACCTTCTGACTGAAGGTGAAAATGCCTGCGTGGTCATCGTCCAAGATAGTGACCGTGGCAACCTGCGGCTCCACCAGCCGGCCCACGGGCGGCGTGCCAGTCCCGTCACCAGCGCTCTCCTCCAATCTCAGGTTCTGGAGGCGCACAAAGAAATGCTCGTCCTCCTCGAAAATGTCGTCGTCCAAGATTCCTATCTGGAGGAGAATGACAGTTACTCTTGTTGCTTTAAAAAAATGTTTTTACATTTTTAAAAAAAGTTGATAAAATGGCAGTAGTTTAAACTAAAAACAATACAACTTTTACAAATAATGTTTTTCTCACCATTTTATCTCAAAAACGTAAAAACTAATTCTGTATTAACTCTAACATTCACCTTTTATCATTTTTAAAATCTAATTCTTACAACTGATTATAACAAGTCAAACTTATTTTTAAGTTGGAAATCTCGATTTAACAATTAATAATGATTACAATTATTTTCTCAAAATGTTCACAATATGTTTTATTAAAAAGTATTTTGAATAAGATAATAATGAAATCATGCACACACGTATATTTTTATCACCTCGATTCACTTTGTTTAGCATTCTTCTTCAAGATGAGAGTTTTTCCTTTCTTTTTTATAAAAACATCCAATTATAAAAATTGATTTGATTTGACTGGTTTATTTTTAACATATTAAAATTATATTTTCACATGCTACATCAACTACACCCAGGATTATTTAATCTTATTTAAACATTTCAAGTCCAAAAACTTGTTTGTTAAATTTAATAAATCATGAATTCATTGATTTTCTACAGCTGATTCCCTTACAAATATACTTTCATTATCTCATGAACAATTTAGATTTAGTAATAAACACATTATTATTTATTAATCATATTTATTTTAATATAAAAGTATTGATACGATTCGCCACAGTTTGCTCACTAACAACTATCAAATGTTGACTACGATTACTCAGATAGTTATTGTTGATATAAAATATTCATCAATATTGCTTAAATCAAACAGAATTAAACTGTTATTATATATGTTGTATTCCTTTAACAGGTCAGTTTAATAGATAGTTCATTATTCATTTAGGAAATAGTATGTTTCTTTATTTTCAACTTTATTATTTATGAAATGTAGTCATTATATTAAAATATGAGATTCACATTACATCTGAAGAGCAAAAATCCTTTTTTTTGTAAAACAGCCTTTCAGAATGATATAGATTTGTACATTATACTGTATATTTGCACATAAAAAAACCAAAAGAATAATAATGATAATCATAATAACAATTAAATAAAGTAAAATCAACCAAAACCAAAAGACGTTCACTAAACTACACAATTGATGTCAATATTTTCTACTTAAGTTATATTTTAATATTTGATATTAATTGCTGGTTATGTTGTTTTATTAATGCCATGAAATGGGAAGTTAATTTCACTATTTAATTGTGTAAAATAATAAGGAGATAAAACCCTTCGACAACTCTCACTAGAAATTCCATAATGCACTGCAACAGTTTGTACAATTTTACAAAAGCCAAATCAACATCATTTTATTTAAAAGTATTTTAACTTATATTTTTATACATATATTTTTGACCTAATACGATATTGAAGCAGATAAAACCTTAAGAGGTTTATCACCTTTATTTCTTTCTTGGTGTCCCCTGGCTTAAAGACCAGCGTTCCTTGACTGAACTCGTAGTCCGCTCCCGCGTTGGCAGAACCGTTCTCTGTACAGTAGTCCACGAAGAACGTGTTCTGACCCGTGCCACCGTCCAGGACCACCCAGAGGCTGAGGCTGCCGCAGTTCTCGGTGCACTGGTACTGAGCACTTTCGAAGCAGACGTGCGAACACGTGTCCTTGTCGCTGCCCTGCGCCGCCGTGCGACGAGCTCGTTCAGCGGCGTGCTTCCTTAGAATGTTCCCGGCACCGATCAACATGCGCGTCACTTGGACCCGGTAGAAGGCCCGGCTCTTCCTCTGATGGACCATGGCTGAGTAGTTGGCCATCTCGATCAACTGGTCCAGGTTTTTGTCCGGATGTTTTTCTTTCAGGTCTTTTAACATGCGGACCACCTTCGAGAGAAAATCATGGACCATTAAAATCATCCACAACAAGGAGCAAAAATCAGCTACTTCTATACAGTATCATCATCCAAGGTTGCATTTTTCCCAAACCACCAGCATCACTACAGGCTTTGAGGCTCTGTAGTATTAATCTGTGACATTCCGTAGCATTACTTTGTGAGGCTACGCTGAATAATTACACAAGGCTCTGTAAAATTATACGGCAAGGCTATGTCATATTACTCCTAGAGGCCCTGCAGTATTACTCCTTCAAGCTCTGAAGTATTACTTGGTGCGGCTTCATAGAATCACCCAGCAAGGCTACGTAGTGTTAGTTCGCAAGTCTCTGTAGTATCACACGTCGAGGCTCCATAGTATTACTCTCAGAGGTCCCATACTGTTACTCTGTAAGACTCTTTAGTATAACTCCTAGAGGCTCTGTAGTATCACTCTTAGAGGCTACGTGCTATTACTCTGTAGGACTCTTTCATATCACTCCTCGAAGCTCTGTAGTATTACTCTGTACGACTCTGTAGTATCACTCCTCGAGGCTGGGTAGTATTATTCGGCAAGGCGCGTAGTATTACTCCACAGGGAGTAGTATTAAACGATGCAGCTCCGTAGTATTACTCTCTAAGACTCTGTAGTATCACCCCTCGAGGCTCCGTAGTATTACTTTTTTAAGACTCTGTAGTATCACTCCTCGAGGCTCCGTAGTATTACTCTGTAAGACTCTGAAGTATCGCTCCTCCAGGCTCCGTGGTATTACTCTGTTAGACTCTGTAGTATCACTCCTCGAGGCTCCGTAGTATTACTCTGTTAGACTCTGTAGTATCACTCCTAGAGGCTCCGTAGTATTACTCTGTAAGACTCTGTAGTATCACTCCTAGAGGCTCCGTAGTATTACTCTGTTAGACTCTGTAGTATCACTCCTCGAGGCTCCGTAGTATAACTCTGTAAGACTCTGTAGTATCACTCCTCGAGGCTCCGTAGTATAACTCTGTAAGACTCTGTAGTATCACTCCTCGAGGCTCCGTAGTATTACTCTATTAGACTCTGTAGTATCACTCCTAGAGGCTCCATAGTATTACTTTTTTAAGACTCTGTAGTATCACTCCTAGAGGCTCCGTAGTATTACTCTGTAAGACTCTGTAGTATCACTCCTAGAGGCTCAGTAGTATTACTCTGTTAGACTCTGTAGTATCACTCCTCGAGGCTCCGTAGTATAACTCTGTAAGACTCTGTAGTATCACTCCTCGAGGCTCCGTAGTATAACTCTGTAAGACTCTGTAGTATCACTCCTCGAGGCTCCGTAGTATTACTCTATTAGACTCTGTAGTATCACTCCTAGAGGCTCCATAGTATTACTTTTTTAAGACTCTGTAGTATCACTCCTAGAGGCTCCGTAGTATAACTCTGTTAGACTCTGTAGCATCACTCCTCGAGGCTCCGTAGTATAACTCTGTAAGACTCTGTAGTATCACTCCTAGAGGCTCCATAGTATTACTTTTTTAAGACTCTGTAGTATCACTCCTCGAGGCTCCGTAGTATTACTCTGTTAGACTCTGTAGTATCACTCCTAGAGGCTCCATAGTATTACTTTTTTAAGACTCTGTAGTATCACTCCTCGAGGCTCCGTAGTATAACTCTGTTTAGACTCTGTAGTATCACTCCTAGAGGCTCCGTAGTATTACACTGTAAGACTCTGTAGTATCACTCCTCGAGGCTCCGTAGTATTACTCTGTTAGACTCTGTAGTATCACTCCTAGAGGCTCCATAGTATTACTTTTTTAAGACTCTGTAGTATCACTCCTCGAGGCTCCGTAGTATAACTCTGTTTAGACTCTGTAGTATCACTCCTAGAGGCTCCGTAGTATTACACTGTAAGACTCTGTAGTATCACTCCTCGAGGCTCCGTAGTATTACTCTGTTAGACTCTGTAGTATCACTCCTCGAGTCTCCGTAGTATTACTCTGTAAGACTCTGTAATATCACTCCTCAAGTCTCCGTAGTATTACTCCTCGAGGCTCCTTAGTATTACTCTGTACGACTCTGTAGTATTACTCCTCGAGGCTCCGTAGTATTACTCTGTTAGACTCTGTAGTATCACTCCTCGAGGCTCCATAGTATTACTCTGTAAGACTCTGTAGTATCACTCCTAGAGGCTCAGTAGTATTACTCTGTTAGACTCTGTAGTATCACTCCTCGAGGCTCCGTAGTATTACTCTGTTAGACTCTGTAGTATCACTCCTCGAGGCTCCATAGTATTACTCTGTAAGACTCTGTAGTATCACTCCTAGAGGCTCAGTAGTATTACTCTATTAGACTCTGTAGTATCACTCCTAGAGGCTCCATAGTATTACTTTTTTAAGACTCTGTAGTATCACTCCTAGAGGCTCCGTAGTATAACTCTGTTAGACTCTGTAGTATCACTCCTCGAGGCTCCGTAGTATAACTCTGTAAGACTCTGTAGTATCACTCCTCGAGGCTCCGTAGTATTACTCTGAAAGACTCTGTAATATCACTCCTCGAGTCTCCGTAGTATTACTCCTCGAGGCTCCGTAGTATTACTCTGTACGACTCTGTAGTATTACTCCTCGAGGCTCCGTAGTATTACTCTGTTAGACTCTGTAGTATCACTCCTCGAGGCTCCATAGTATTACTCTGTAAGACTCTGTAGTATTACTCCTCGAGGCTCCATAGTATTACTCTGTAAGACTCTGTAGTATCACTCCTCGAGGCTCCGTAGTATTACTCTGTAAGACTCTGTAGTATTACTCCTCGAGGCTCCGTAGTATTACTCTGTTAGACTCTGTAGTATCACTCCTCGAGGCTCCGTAGTATTACTCCTCGAGGCTCCGTAGTATTACTCTGTACGACTCTGTAGTATCACTCCTCGAGGCTCGGTAGTATTATTCGGCAAGGCGTGTAGTATTACTCCACAGGGAGTAGTATTACACGACACAGCTCCGTAGTATTATTCTGTAAGACTCTGTATTATTACTTCTCGAGGCTCAGTAGTATTACTCTGTAAGACTCTGTAGTATCACTCCTCGAGGCTCTCTAGTATTACTCTGTTAGACTCTGTAGTATCACTCTGTGTGTCTCTAAAGTATTACTCCGGGATGCTCCATAGTATTATTTCTGCAGGCATTATGTGGTGTGTGTATAAGGACCCAAAATGGCACTTGTTAAGAGACATGCTTACGAAGCTGATTCCAAACAAAATGTGCCTTATAATCCGAGGTACTCTTACTGTTAATGGAGTTCATTTACTTTGAAAAGATGTTCTCAGATGAACAACCATATCTTCCACAGCTGATACTGGTCTTCGCCTATTTGTTACCTCGTCTTTGTTCTGATCCAGTTCATGGCCCGTCTGCACAGACACGGTCACGCTGGATGAGTTGCCAGCACACGGAGCTCCGTCTGAGATTTTTCCGTCCACGACCACGTCAATGCCTTTGGGCTCCGTGTCACCTTCCATCTCCACCACAATGCCGTGTCGCTTGTCGGCCCGGTAACGCTTGTTCATGTATTTGTAGAAGAGTAGGCGGCGATCAGCGATCCAGGCCAGCAGCACACACACCGGGAAGTAGAGCAGGGTCACGATGGCCTCCCACACCTGGTGATCAATCATTTTTCACATGAGTGGGGGGAGGATGGTCCTCGGGGGGCCGGAGCTCCTCACCTCCACGATCCCCGGCGATATGACGGCCAGGATCATGTAGAGCCAGATGTAGGCGAAGATGCTCCAGAACGCCGTGATGAAAAACACCCGCAGGTGCTTGATCTTCCTGTGCTCGCCCTCAGGGATCACCACCACACAGTAGCCGATGATGATAAACATGTTGAAGGCGGCGCTGCCCACGATGGTGCCGGGCCCGAGTTCACCGGCGCCGAAGCCGTGTCCACAAACCTGCAAATGAATCAATGGGGAAAAGTAAAACTCCACACATTTATCCATAAATCAGTGGACGTTTACAACTTTAAAAACTCTCTTAGTGACTTTAACACACCACAAAACACATCTTCTGAGTCAGGGGTGTCGAACTCAAACACACAATGGGCCAAAATTAGTTAGTAAGTAAGTTAGTTAGTTAGAAGGCCAAACAAAAGGATACAGTGTGTAGGACTGGGGTCGAAAATCTATAGATACCAGTACTTCAATACCAGTTCATAAACATTACTTTTTATTTAAAGATAAAATATAACAAAACATGTATGAATATTTTTTCTGATTTGGTAAATTTCCACTCATTTTTCTTATAGAAAAAATAAATACTTAATAATTCAGAGCAAAAGAACATTTGCTTACACATGACTAATAAATCTTATGTTCACTTTTCCTTCAGAAAAATCCACACATGACTAAGTTTTGATCACCCCTGGCTACAGAACACCCAAGGGTTACGTTTTGAAAAAAACCCAAATGAAAATGAAAAGTTTCATTCAATTTAATTTTTTTAACTTGTTTAATTTAACAAATTGTATTTAACGGCATTCATTTGAACTTGCAAAGTCAACAGTACATGTGAGGTTCTATCCCTCTCAACAACCCTCTCAGTAATAGTGCTCCAATAAAGCTTTGCCGCCCAGCTAACCACAGCTGTTGTATCACTTTTGGCACGTCAACATAGACTTAACATTTAAATACAGTATTTTAGCGACCAAATGGTGTCGCTAAATAAAGCAGGATTTCACCTTATGCAAGGCAGGTGGAATAGTTAGACCTTCTCACTAAGTTCTGTTGTTGTGTTGCCGTGTATCAGATGTTCATATAAATAACCGGTTTATAACAGTGTGAACAAAGACAAGGAGCTTTCCTGACCATACTTTGCTATTATTGGAGATCCAATGTTTCTTAATTAACTTCGTGTTTGTTATCCTTTACCAAAATAATTGATTTCCTTCAACATTGGTTTGATGGTTTTTGGAAGCATCTGTTCGTTATAGACACCGTTCCTTATCTTATCTTAAACACTGAACACACAATTTTGATTAATCTACTTTAACAAACCATCTGTATAACTGTCATTGTTTTCTAAATAAATACGTATATAAAGTGTAAGAAACATTACCTCAATGACCGACAGCAGGATCTCGGGAGCCGAGGAGCCGAGGGCCATGAGGGTGAGGTTGGAAACCGTCTCGTTCCAAATGCGAACCGTGTGCACTGACGTCTCCCCGTTCGGTTTAGTGATGGTCACTTCTCTTTCCTGCAAAGGTGAACAATTAAGTTAGTTGTTTAGTTGCAGTGCATGATGGGAACTTTAAGTTTCAAGTTTGAACCGCTCAACATTGTGATGACATTGATATACTTTCATAGAACAGACAAGAAAATGATAAAACCTCATTTAATTTTTTTAAACCGTGATACCTGAGATGTGATGACCTCTATCGAGGCCATGAAGCGGTCAGCGATGATCGAGACACCCAGGAAAATGTACATGAGGCACAGGAAGTAGATGACCGCTCGTCCAGCCTGCTCCCCAGGCGGGGGGTTCCGTGGTAGCCAGACTGGGAGCAGGATCCCGGGCATGCACACCACAGTGCCCGCACACGACCGACCGGACACGTTGGCAGGCTGCTCCGGGCTCGGACCCCGATGCAGAACTACCGGACTATAGGAGGCGCAGGGGTCGGACATGAGGAAGAGGAGGAGGAAGGTGGGAATGTAGGCGGAGAGGAGGCCCATCGTGAGTCAGGAGCAGGTCGTCTTGAGCAGCGTCAGAAGATGTTTCTGGAGAGAGAAGGTAGAACACGAATCATATCATCCCTGAAAATAACATGAGGATCTTAATGAAGATCATGATGAGGATTTTTAATATGTCCTTGTTGTTATTTTAAGCACCAAACTACATTTTTTAATAATTGAATTCTATAATTTGTATACTGAATTTTAGTATATAAAAAATGAATATTTTCTAAATGAATTACTTTTTTTACACGTGGACTTTGATATTTTAATTTCAATAATTTAAAAATACATTTACTTGAATCAATATTTTTAATTCATAGCCTTTGAAATAAAAATAAATGTTATTATATTTATTTTGGAATTACAATATTAAACTATTGGTTAAACAAGTTTTAACATTTGTAATGTAAAATTCTACCATTCAATATTCTTATGGCACTGATATATAAATATAAAAATATTAGAATATCATTTACTGACAGCAAGTAGAACACTGGCCGATACTTTTGCTGATTGTGTTTGATTTTAGAAATTGATGTGTGATCTCTTTTCACACATTTAATACGTAGGTAACATTAACAGATGTTATAGAAGTTTATTTACGCAATACCTGACATTTTCTCTACCCAAGAATAATCAGATAAAAACGGTTTCACAAGCATTATGAAACGTGTCGTGAGGTTAACATGACGTTGCTTTTTTACGTCCTTCCTTTTTTTCCTCGTCCTCCCGAGGGTTTCGAGTGTAAGAGGAAGTCTTTTCTAGCTGGGGTTAAAGCTGCACAACTAGTTGAATAAAGAAAATAAAAACATGAATACATGTTGGAATAATTAATGTTGATCTCAGGTTTGTCATAGGGAATGCCAGGAGAGCCACAATTAGGTATAAAAAGGAATTTGGAAATAAGGAATGGAAGTCCGTGCCATCAGAAATCTAATTCAATTATTCAATAAAAAATACATTCAACCTTTTAATATTCAAATTATTGAATCAAATTATTCAAAAAACGAATCCAATCTTAAATGATACACCTCCATGAAAAAGGACATTGAAGGGGGGACGACACTAAGAGTTGTAGGTAAATACACTTTTAGGAAATGCGGAAAAAATTGACTATAAGGATTTCTATGTATATTTATTTTCCCAATTAAATTTGAATTTGTATTTTTATATTAATTTAAACGATATATATTTAGTATTATATATTTTTTCCTATCCATTTTCCTATTACAAATTGCTTTTTTATCATTTGTTTTTGGCACTCCTGGCATTCCATATTGTCATACTTACATACGGCAACAACAACAATTATAGATAAATACCTAAACCGAGGAAAATTGTCATTGCTCAATAGATGACTCATCACAGACACAAAGTGTCTTGCAATTGTCACTGCTACACGCCGCTAAAAATAACAAATAAGTAGATGAATATACACTTCAACCCACTCATATTTGTGAATGTTCCTCCTTTCCTGACTTCCGGACAATCCCCCCCTCGCACCGTTGACAGCGTTTTCTATTGAGGAATCAGTCGCGGCGCAGTAGAAACCTTCAGTCATCCCTGCTCGGCGTGAGCTGAAACAGATACTGGAGTGCTGCATCTTTGATGGGTGCTGAGCTCTGCCAGCTCATTATGGGGTTGTGATTCAGAAACACAGTCCAGGAGGACTCTGCTGCATCACATTTCACTTTCCAAGGCCTGCTATGGTTACCACGACCTCAGACTGAGGGCCACCTTACACCCGCAGGTGCAAGAATAGGCAAAACAACATCTCTAATGTGCAAACACACACATTAATCCGTCGGCTCATAAATCCCATGTTGCAAGAGTTTGAAACGTATTGCTTCAGAACAATATGGACGTTATTTCTATTTCACACAATCTGAAAAGGCAACAAAATACAGTATAAAAGCCAAACTTATCGCCGGAACAATAACGTCATTCTAGATCATGTAGGCACAAGGTCACGACTGTCCATGGAGCTGGTACTGGAAGTGTTGTATGCATTATGGATGAGTGTATTCACCTAAATATAGCAGGACCCTTCCTCTTCACATCACCTGATCACTGCTCAGTGGACAGACGAGGGGTTTGTTTTCACCTCCACTAAATAGACGAGTCGCTACAATGATCCATCAAGTCAGCAGCAAAGAAGATGATATACCCAGTATGAAAGTGTTACTAAGTGTGTGAGTCTGTAAGTTTGAGTGGAGGTGTGTAAGTCTGATTGTGTGTGTGTGTGTCTGTGAGATTTTGTGTGTATGAGATTGTGTGTGTTTGTAAGTTTGTTTGTGTGTGTGCGTCTGTGTGAGTCTGTATGTTTGTGCCCTAGTCTATGTGAGTTTGTGTGTGTGTGTGAGATCGTGTGTTTGTAAGTTTGTGTCTGTGTATGTGTGTGTGTATGTTTGTGTGCGTCTGTGTGAGTCTATGTATTTGTAAGTGTGTTTGTGCCCTAGTCTGTGTGAGTATGTATGTTTGTGTGTGTTTGTGTGTTTGTGTGTATGAGATCCTGTGTCTTTCTAAGTGTGTTTGTGCCCTAGTCTATGTGAGTATGTGTGTGTGTGTGTGTGTGAGATTATGTGTGTTTGTAAGTTTGATCGTGTGTGTGTCAGTGAGGTCGTTGTGTGTGAGTCTGTGTGTGTTTGTATGTTTGTGTTTGAGTCTCTGTATTTGTAAGTTTGTTTGTGCCCTAGTCTGTGTGAGGTTGTATGTTTGCGTGTGTGTGTGTGAGATTATTTGTGTTTGTAAGTTTGATCGTGTGTGTGTCAGTGAGGTCTTTGTGTGTGAGTCTGTGTGTGTTTGTATGTTTGTGTGTGTCTGTGTATTTGTAAATGTGTTTGTGCCCTAGTCTGTGTGAGTTTGTATGTTTGTGTGTGTGTGTGTGTGTGAGATTATGTGTGTTTGTAAATTTGATCGTGTATGTGTCATTGAGGTCTTTGTGTGTTTCTGTATGTTTTGGTATATGAGTCGGTTTGTGTTTGTATGTTTGTGTGTGTGTGAGTGTACATGCGTTTGCATGTCTGTGTGCGTATGAATTTGTATGTCTGTTTGTGAGTGTGGGAATTTGTTGGTGTGTTTTTGTCTGTCTGTGCGTCATTCTGTGAGTTTGTGTTATTTTGTGGCAGTGTGTGTGAGTCTGTGTGTGTGTGAGTGTACATGCGTTTGCATGTCTGTGTGCGTATGAATTTGTATGTCTGTTTGTGAGTGTGGGAATTTGTTGGTGTGTTTGTGTCTGTCTGTGCGTCATTCTGTGAGTTTGTGTTATTTTGTGGCAGTGTGTGTGAGTCTGTGTGCGTTAGTGTGTGTGAGTCTGTGTGTGCGTCTGATAGCTCCGTGTGAACAGACAGACGAGCTGACTGACGTCTCTCTTCACTCAGCCGTCGATCAGTCAGCACTTGGTATAAGTGATTGCTTTGGATTACCTTACACTGATAAGAGTTACTGTACGAAAGTGGTTAGCACCTATGACAGGACTTCCTGTGCGCCGAGAGAGTTCAACCTTCTGCTGCTGCATGGGTCCTTTGACTGGATGTAAACCTATGATGAAAAGACGAGCATCTTCTTTTTTCGACACGTGCTGGAGTTTTTTTTAAAGGTTTTTGACAAACAAAATGTTGAAAATCATAAATGTCTTAAATATAGCGGGGGAAGCAATATATAGGGTGCTGTAAAATATATATATGGCGATACATGGCAATATTCTTTTCCATTATTTGTCAACATTCGACAGCACTTTATTGATTAGAAATAAGATACCAACGATGGCTTGGTAAAAAAACACATTATTTTACAATTAACATGCAGATATTCACATGGTTTGTTCTTTTTTCTGTTGCAATTGGACTCCAAGAGCTAGATAGTATATATATATATAGTATATATATAGAAAAGCAATCGTTATATCTACCGCAGGTCAATAAAGACCTGTAAGATCCTGGCGATGACTGAGGACAAGAGGATACAGTCGACTCCAGCAGCTTTTAAAGCTGATTATTTGGTACTATTTTCATTTCACCAGAAATATAAGCAGTTAGGATTTCGTCAAAACTAATATGTTCTGTTAATTCTATAACACCAGAGGACATTTTCCGACAATACTACATATAAATCCTTGTTCCTACATAAATATCATACCAATACACAGCCCTAATACATGTATAAATATATATATACAGTGACTTGAAAAAGTATTCATGCCACTTGAGCTTTTCCATATTTTGTCACATTACGCGCCACAAACATAAATATATCTTATTAGAATTTAATGTGAAAGACCAACACAATGTGTCATACTTTGTGGTGCAAGGTGAATTACAAAGAAAATGATACAAGATTTTCTTTTAAATGTCGCAAATAAAAAACAGAAAAGTGCAGTGTTCAAAATGATTTATCCCCATTTCATGCAACTAATTTCCTTCAGTCGTTGCCAGGCGACTGTTGTATGATTAAATGTTGATCTAATGACTTAATAGATCCACCTGTGTTTAATCTAATCTCAGTACAAATACAGCTGTTCTGTGACGGCCTCAGAGGTTTGTTAAGAGAATATTGGCGAGCAAAAAATTAATTAATCAACACAGTCCATTGTATAAGCGAACCTAGTCAATTTCTGGCATGTACATTTCAAAACAATCCTGTAAAAATCCTATAGAAACACATATGGATGAAGATCAGTCGTATTTAAAAAATATATATTAAAAACTATCAATACATTGACAGTAATTTGATCTTTATCATGTATATTTAGTTCAGAGTGAAAATCAGCATAGAAATATATCAACAACATCAAACCTTTATCAGTTAGAAAAATAATAATTTTGACTTATAGTCAGGTTGCCTATAATAAGAGCTTCAACTGTTGGAGTGCATTATGGAACGTAATGTGATGCAAGGTGCCGAGGTTGAGACTACAAGTACCATGATGCACTTTATGAACGCTCTAACGACAGTTATAGGGACTAAAGGTTTTTGGGCTGAGGCCATGCTGAGTTTTACCCTTCTGAATTAACAACTAGGTTAAACGTTTCTCAGCTTCCCATCTGAGGAGATCTAGGAAATCTAAGACGACTCCGAGTTCTGGATGTTGTGCATTAAGGTACAGTGCATTGTAAGACATATCGCCATCGACTCTCTGATCATTTACTACCACAGACAGCCATTAGTCTACGCAGAGAAAGGAAACAGATCCGGCCCTTTAATAAGTAACTCGGGCTCTGGCTCAATGTTTGAGACTCGACATTGAACCGCTTGAATCAGAGCGTAAGATGATCCACGGGGCAGCAGTCTCAGACAGACTGATAAAGGATGGGTCAAACCAGTGAGGTGCCCATTAAAGTGTCTTGAAAGGATCCAATCTAAGTCCAATGCACATGATCAGAAAACATCTTCTTGAGGGTCTCGGAGTTGATTTGAAAATCAGTTTGTGCGATCTTCCCACAAAACATATTCAATGGAATAAATAAGTCGATGAAACCAGCATCGACTTCAACCCTTTCCACGTCGACTCAAGTCAGGGTGTTGAATAAACCATTCAATCAGGACTTCAGAGGAATTAAATGACTTTTGAGACTCCTGCAGGTCAGGGTTACCATCAATCTGGGCGACGGCAGTGATGCCCAGCTGATCATCAGGTTTAGTTTACACCCTGACACTCTTATCTGCCTCAAGTCAAGCTCAGATGGACCAGGCGGACGATTTGACTCAAGAAAATTCAACACAAAAAAAAGGTGATGCAAAAAAATGCATTTAATCAAAATCCCAAATTGGATTCATTAATGGGGTTTTCCTCTCTTTTAATCAGTTGTATAGCTTTTTACTCTGATATACAAAATTAATGTATCTACTCTTTTATCATATTTTATTATTTTAATTAATAATTTCTGTTTGTTTTATTTTATTTATGTTTTTTAGTTTGTGACAGTATGCCTAAAATGTTACTATCTAACCTTATCTAATCTAATAATAAACACGTTGTTACTAGAATATTTCAATAATAAATGTAATGCCTGCACTGCTGATTAGATGACGTTCGTTCGTTCATCCTCTGAGGAGGAAATTCAAGCGTGTTGTTAATCAGTCTCACAGGAGAACGTTTCCTCAGACAACAGAATAGAAAAACAAACCTGCAGAAACACATTAACCACAGAAGAGTTTCCATTGAATAATAAAGGCAACAGGTTAACCAGAGACAATAATGTTTGACAAAAGATGAGAAAGTCCAATCAAACTTGGGTCCTGGGTACAATAAAAGTAACAAACCCGATACTATTATAAGAAAAAAAGACTTTAACTGAACCAGATTAAAAACAGGAACTTGTAAATGAGTATTCACATCAAGAGTTGTACTTATTAAAATTACTTTTTCATGTTTAGATTTATAACAAAGAGCATAACACGTGTTTCATACATAATGTAAGGTTATTCGAGTTAAAATGTATCCACTTATGGAAATATATGACCTAAAATTGAACCAATAGAAAGTAATAGTTCACTTGTTTACTCTTCTATCTTCACACCTTCATTCAAGCTTACTTACTTACTTAAAAAGGGTTCATGATATGGATCTTTATTAAAGTGAAAGTTCAACCAAAATTCAAACTTTACTCATTTTCTACTCACCCTTATGTGTACTATGGGTTGGCATTCATTTCAGAGTAATCTGTTCCTTTTTAGAGTTATAGACAAAAATGTATGTTCATTTAAATGAGGTGAATGACTCTAAGTGGTCTTCAACTTCATGTTCGTCCAAAATGACACACCATAGTCGGAGTACTTCCGATTTACTAGTTCAATCCCTACCCTATGTCGAAATTAGGGTAAGAAAAAGTTTTTAAAAATTAGTGAAGTTTTGAATTTGAACTAACGTTTTAAAGAAAATAAACAGACTTTTTTTTTTCTTAAATATTACACATTTCCAAAATTAAAGAAAGTGTTTATCCAGCATTAAATGCACAGAAACTAAATTGTGTCGAGACATAACCTAAAGAGAAAAATAATATACCATATAGATCTGTGTCAAAATAACTATTGATCCCTACAGAGAATCTGCTTAGTGTCTTTTTTTATTTTACAGCAGGACATTTCTGAAACTTGCGAGATACATCGGAGGTCATTCCGGAGGTCGCCTTAATGTCCGTTGGACCACAACTGAGTTACAAAACTATCCACTTCCCTCTGGAGAATGATGACGACGATCAGAGGATGAGGAACATTGATAAGGGGAGGTCATGTGAGGTTCGAGGTGCAGTGGACATCAAACCCAATGACAGACAGCAGCTCCTGAGGTTTCCAGAACTTGAGACTCCCTTCCAGCCTGGCAGCTCTGTCACCTTAGAAGGACCAACCTTCTCCTCTTCAGCATGAACCCAAGCGGGCACCGCCGTTACGCAATATCATGATCAGATACCATCCGAATCAAAAAAATAATAGGCACGTGTGGACCGTCAGATCTGCGCGAGGGTGTCGACACACAATGTTTAATTCCTTAACAAGCAATAAGTCATCTGGACGATGGAACATTTTAGTACTTATTAGCTGCTGTCACTGATTTCCTAACAGTAAAGTATGAAACGACGTTTCGTCCTTCGCTTCATCAACTACTTTTTCACACTATTGAAATAATGGGGCAAAAACATGTAATCGCGGTCAGTATCATTCATCAACCAACGGAAGTTTGTTGAATCATTGTTCAGGATTCAAACATACGTTTAAAAAAAATCGTAATAAATACAGAAATCTCATGGTGTCAATAGTGGCACATGCACGCCCGCTGATGTGATGCCAGTCAATCAAGTGAATAAATGGTTAAGAGGGGGTGGGGGGGTCCATTGATCCCGTGAGGAAATGTGAAAGAAACATGAGGTGTAGTATGGCTCTTTGTCCTGTGGCACCTGCGATGGCGCACATGTGCTCACCCGCCATACAAAGGTGCAGCGTTGGTTTACCTGAGCTGGGGGGGAGGGGAGCGGTTGGATTTCAGGTATCAGTGAGCTTTACTGGTGGATTTACCTCACATGCAGTCTTGCCTGCGAGCAGCTGCAGCTTCATGAAAGGATTCACAATTATTTTTAGGTTCGATTCAGAAAATAACGCGTTTATAATCAAGTGCCCACATTGTCTCCAGCATCACACTGCAGATCCATTCATTTTCTAATCCCTCTATAGATGGTTTATTTTGGCCTAAATCTTTAAATAACAAAAAGTAGGTCTCTCTTAGGACGTGTGTTAAATGTATCTATATGTTGCATGAAGCGAACTGACCTCTCAGTGAGGTTGATCATGTCAAGGGGACACAAAGGTAGCAAAAGACCCCCATGTAAATTAAAATGTGTACAATTTAGGTGACATGTAAGACATACTGTATGTATAACAAACGAAGGAATTTCAGCTAATTTCCATTGTAAGGGGATGCAAAGGAAAGCAGAATATCCCAATATAAAAAATATAATGTTCAAATTTTAATAAAATATATATAATTCTTAAATCTTGTTAAATAAGGATAAGATTCAATTTAAAGGTCATTTCTGTCATTGCATGACCCATAAATTCATCTATATCTACCACCCTCTTAAGGGTTATTTAGTTTTCAAATTAAGTTTTATATCATCCTTTGTTGTTTTTATGTTTGTCATTTCTATTTCAATTTGTCTTTATATTTTTTTCAGTCCCTTACTTAAACAATCCTTTGTGTTTGACTTAGAGGGCTACGTCGAGAATTAAAACTGGTTGTCGTATAAAATATGAATTTCACTTGTGATTCAAAGCCAAGCTGCAAAAGAAAAATATAATGTTATTTTTTTATCAATATATCTGTTGCACACATACTATTATGCTCGATTTCCTGGAATCACACAAGAGTTAAAGTAAGAGGTCCTGTGGTCAGCTTCACCTCAACTGCTGCTGTTTTGGCTTTTGTTCACACTAAAACCAGAAAGTGTAACATAATCGCAATAACATATTCACTATTCCTAAACATTTTTACTATTTTTACCTCTTATTAAAACTTGTTTTTGGAGCTCAAGCTAACCAACAGTTTAAGTTGACATTAAGCAACTTTATCATTAATAAATAGTTTCTTTCTTTGATAAAATGTAGTTGTTTGGTAAAAGACTGACTCCTAAACATCAATATAAACTCAAAATATGTAGACGTATGTTGCATTTAGGTTCTCTTTCAAAATGTAAAGTAGTTCTAGGTAAAAGTACACAGTTTCAAGATGATCATAGTACAACAATTGTCTTGTAAAACATTGCAGTAAGTTTAAATGAACCACCACTATATAAAGTCATCGTTGAAGTTTGAAAGGGAAGTTGTGGAGAAGGTTATTATCTACGATGCCGACACAAATCTAGAAGAAAAGGCTTGCTGACTACTGACCACTGCAGAAGATACAAGCAGCATGTGAAGACTTGGATGAAACGCTCCACTGTTGTATTGGACCACACGAAGCGCTCCAACAGTTTGGCGGCAAAATACAGACCTCGATCATCCATGATGTTAAACACTAGTTATTATACTAATTTAATCTATCGATTACAACAGTTACGAGCACAAAAGAATGAATAAACCCTATAACAAGAACTGTGGTCCTCAACTGCAGATCCAACGCATCTGTTGCTTCTAAGACTCACAACAACCGTTATTCAACACATCATCCAGAAAGTTTCCACATCAACTCCACGACTGATCCTAAAGGATCTCCTAAAAGATCTCGCAGATCTAACTGAGAAGTTTGAGGACCTTGAGGACCGTGAGGTGGAAAACAGATGTGAAGACTCGCATCATCCACGGCCAGGACAAAAACATGCTAACACTGTCGCTCGTCTCCTACCTTCTGGTTCAGCGCACAGTCTCCCCACAGGTTGCCATATCTTCTAGGACTCGGTAGACACTCGGGCGGTGAAGTTCCTCTGACCCGCTCACACCACTGGACGGATTCTAACCGACAACTCCCGACGAAACTTTCCCGTTACTCTGCTGCTCACTGTGACGCTGGTGCGTTCAGGGGACGCGTGTGAGTGTGGGACTTTACAACACGGAAATGTATATAATTATCATCGAGCGGGAATTAACTTAAACATTAATTATTATTGAATTGTAAGGGATATCATAATAAAGACATTTTAGATTAGTTAGATTTTACTATTATGAGTTGAACTACATCGCTCAAAAGTAGGGTATCTATTTCGTTTTCGACTCAACATGAACGCAACACGAGCAGTGGAAAAAATACACTTTGAACGACTTGAGTAAATATATTGTTCTATTCGTCTGTGAAAAGCTTCAACACAATCTAACACAGGCAGTGCTATTATGAGCTGCGATTAAATAAAATAAAAACATTTTAATTAACAATTTATTTCACACAAGCAGTTGAATTGAATGGTGTTCACAGCTGTGGGAAAAAGGAAATGAACCATGCATGGGTGTGGATATAGTCAGCAGGATTTGGTAGATGCCTATAAGGAAATGAAACTATTGCAAGTACAGAGAAATCTGTACATTGTCTGGGTTGTTACACAAGAATTTACACAGAAGTCGAAAGGAGTCCATGAAAAACTATTTGTATTTTATTGATCTAATTTTTAAAATGTTTTGTTAAAACAACATGAGCCAACACATGAATCATCAAGTATGTGAGTTTATTCAACAATAATGTTACAAAACATCAACCATACTTAAGTGCTAAATGCTGGTAACAATGGTGACGAAACCAAAAAGCTACTTTATGTTTTGTGAATCCAACACTTTAAAAAGTGTAGCAATTTCAGCGGAAATAGCCGGAAAAAAAAGTGCATTATTTTAACCTTGCTTTTTGCCAGTTAAACCCTTCTAACTACGTGTAGCCCTGAAATACATTTGAATTGAATTTTAAAAATGGTCCTTTACGGATAAAAGCTCTCAACAGCAGGCAACAGTGAAACTAGGGGCTGGATTTGGTTGCCTTGACCACCACAGAGCTGCTCGTGAACAGAGTCGGGTAAAACTGATTCATGAAATTGTTCTTGACCCGATGAAGAAAGTGAACATATCTGACTCCAGGTCCGTAACCAGAGAACGTGTGCGAGACCTGTTGGCAGGAAAGAGGAGGTTCGTTGTTAGGTGTCCAGGGTGGTCTTGAACAGAACCGACTCACCTCCTTCCATGTGTGAGAATACTCGCTGCGGTCCTCGGTGGGGTTGACTGAGTGCTCGGCGATCACTGTGGTTTTGTCTGCAGACAACAGCTTGACATGCAGCTGGTAGATGTGGTCGTGCAGTTGACTCTCCTCGTACCTGGTGGACATTCAGTCACTCATTTATGGCCTTATACTTGTCTCATGTGTAAATGAACACAGGGTGAAAATGCAAATGTAACTGCTGACTCACAAATGTGAATTAATTTTAAGTTTTACAAATGTATTTTTGTTTTGCAATTTAGAATGATAAATTTAAAAATACTAGTTTATTTGTAAATGCTAAAATACAAGTTAGAAACACCGCATTTACATTTGTGGATATCAAAACACACAAATGCAAACCATCGACTAGAAATCTCCCAACAAATGCAAACAGCACCACATTATTCGACGACAGAGCTGCAAAAGCAGAAACCCTGTGTAATAAACCACACTCACACAGTTCGGAGACTTTTTTTTTGCAGACGCACCAAGAGATTGAAGCGAAAAGTTGCAGAATATTTCCAATAAAAAAGATGAAAAGTAAGTAAAATTATCAAATGCCATGTTCTGACTCCTCATTTATCATCAATATTTTACAGCACACTACATTTTTAAGTGACATTTATCAAACAAGCACAAGTAGATGATGGAGGGCAAATTAACTTTATCTGTGTTCCAATATTTAACTTTATCATATACCTTGGTCTCTTATCATCTTTGATGCAGTGCACTGGAATCATTCTATAATTATCATATGTTGAAATGATGTTATCAACAGAAAATTAACTAATGACAGAAAGCCTTGTAAAGGTCACATCTTCTTAAATAAATGATCCTTCATGTACTTGTTTGCCATGCATCAGTGATGTGTAATATAAGACACTAGATAAGATACATTACGTACATAAATCATAACAAATCAGCTCCTTTACTTCGTAAAAGTTTCCGCTTTTCAAATCTATCTACATTCAGTGCATCTTGAAATAAGTCGTGAAATTGACGATTCAAATAGTTCATATTTACTGTGTGTATAGTGACACCTATTGGGAAAAATAAATATTGGAGAAGCCTCTCAATATGTAATAATAACAATAAGTATGTAATTATTATTTATGATAATTTGTAGAATACCTATGTTTAGTAACATTAACATTTTGGGGGAAAAAAATTCAACGATTATACAAGACAAATAACTGTAATATTTAAAAACATGTGAGGCGTTTGGAAAGATTTATGGTTACAATCAAATGAGCAACAGCGCCATCTGTAGATGATATCGAAGATTACAACAGCCGATGGATTTACAGTGAGTATTTAATCACTGCATACATTAATTGTGAATTTAGTAGATATATTTTTCTTATAATACTTGCATTGCATTGGATTATTACGCGGCAAAATTAGTGGATATTGTTGAAATGATCAGTGTTTGAATTATGAGTTTTCGTCTGATCCCATAGAACCAGCTTGGAGTTGCTTTTGAAGTTTGTATTAATTGTGTTTGAATTTTATTTGTTTAATTCAATGTGTTGGGTAATCAGTCTTTGGCATGGCTTTTTAATACTTATTTCAACATCACTTTCCCATACACACCCAAAATTATCAACACAATTACACAGTAGTTTGCCTAAACTTGAATCCTCAGTAGTGTGCCGCTGATTCTTGTCCAGAATATTAGTGTGTGTATTTAAGATCATTGAATCAACTCAAAGTCGTGGATTTAAGAAAACAAATGTTATAATAACATCGATTACACCAAAATCATTTAATGTATTTATAAATTATAGGGAAATGAAGAAAGTAAACTATATATTTATTAATTCACTCACAGATCTCACACACGGCAAGACAGTCAGACAAGATCTTTGAACGTTTTTGTTGAGGTGAACATACCAGTCTTGGACCTCGATTACTGGCTGAAACCCATCCATCAGCTCGTCCCACAGTCCCTCTGCCTTCAGGTCCACAAGCTGCTCCAAGGTGAACCAACTGAGACAGAAATCATCGTCATCATCATGAAGACCCAGGAAACAGCAGTGAGAAATAAAATACTTGGGAATAATCTTTATCCTTATTCATCTATAAACTCATTCCAATTGCTAAGGCAGGTGTTCAGGTGTGTGACAGTTCTGGACCCGTTTATTCAGGACCTATTTATTATAAAATCACACACTAAAAAGGGACAATCACACTCAGTTCACTTCAAATTAATTTCCTGTCACACACACCTGAATTGAGGCAGCTGGCAGACCACAACTCCTGGTGGGATGTCACTTGTGTCATATGGAAGGACCTCCGTATTCGTCTTCCAGCCGGTAAAGTCGCCTGGCGAAGAATTAAAAATGAATTGACATCTTGAGGAAGTAGCGTTAGATTATTGAGGTTGTTACCATCTGGTGCATAAACAGGAGGTCCCTGCGCAGGGAACTCTGGCAGTACAGGTTCAGGCGGTGAGCTTTCTTTGCTCAACCCTGCAGAGATTAAGAGGAGAATCGGACACCACACCTCACGTTAATCTTACTGTAAATGTCTCAAAGACATACAATTGTAACTGTGCAAACATACAATACAGGTGATTTATCTGAACTTTGAACACAAAAGATTCACAGATAATTACACTGTTTTTATATTTTAAAATTAATTATACTATTAATTTATAAAAACATGAAATAAGTAGTAGAATTACACAATTAGAATTATTTTAAAATTTAAGATGGTCTTTTTTAAAAACGTTTCTTAAGAGCTTTAATTTGAGTTTTAGTATACAGTATTTTTGAGTGATAATAATATTACAGATTGACTAATGGGTACAGGCTGCTACCTGGGATGTAAAGCTGGCAACAAATCTAATATTTGCTCTAAAGTGGTTTAGACAGAGAAGTGGTGACACACACTCAGGGTGTGGCAACACAATGCAAGCAGTCATTACAGGGCAAAGTCTGTAAATGATACAGACACAGTACAGACACAGTGCTGACCAGGCATGGATAGAACTGCCGTGAACACACTGTCCGTTTGTTTGGCACCTGCTGAACAAACGTCTATGTTTCTACAAGTGGAAGAGGAAGTTGTTCTCTTTCATCAGTGCTGCTAGAAACAGATTTACACATGGATTTCCTGAGTATTAACAACTATTTCTGACCAAATACAGGCTGCTTATAAAGTGAATTGTGGGATGATTGTAATAATAGTAATAATTATAGTAATTATAGTTTTAAGAGAAATGTTTTGATCTGAACATAACATTTATTTTATTTGAATTAGAACACAATACCATAAATACCTGTTATCTATGTAAAAAAAAAAACCGTTTTTTAAACATGGTAAATACCTGGAAGTCTGCTCGTGTAAACACAGTTAGAATCTGACAGCTTTGTAAACTCTTCTGGTTATAATAAACAGACACGCAGCATCTGGATCACATCACACAATAAAACAGATATATCTGGTGTGTGCTGGTACCGAGAGGTGATGAGTTCTTCAGCAGGTTCCTCCCCAAAGGTTTGGCCTCGTACACGGACTGCCAGTTGACGGAGTCCGGCATCGGGGCTCCCTGGAGACCCCAGTCCTCCTCACATCTCTTCTTCCACTCGGACATGTTGAACCAGAGTCTCTGGGCTGACTCCTCCAGGAAGTTCTGTCGGGCTTTTCCATGCTCGGAACTTACTCGGTGCCACGCCCACTGTGTCGCAATATGAACTGCATCCTCTTAAAGCTGCAGTGTTTATTCTTGTCAAACTTTTATTATACTAGAAAATCAGTTTCTGCTTTGACATTTGAATATGTTGTATGTATTTAACCCCAAACACGTACCTGATGTGCCAGGTTCATGTACTCTTAAAATGTGTTAACGTCTATTTTAAATGATCAAAACTATAAATTGAAGATGCTGTGAATTACATATTAAATTATATTAATTGACATACAACTGTCTGCTTCATCAAGATATAGGAAGTAAACAATTCAGTAGTCAAATGAAAATGAGCCACTAACACATCTGTAGATGATATCGAAGAATACAACAGCCGATGGATTTTACAAAGAGTATTTAATCACTGCATACATTAATTTTGAATTTAGTAGATACATTTTTCTTATAATACTTGCAAGATTATCATGCGGCAAAATTAGTTGATATTGTTGAGATGATCAGTGCTTGAATTATGAGTTTTCTTCTGATCCCATATAACCAGCTTGGAGTTGCTTTTGAAGTTTTTATTAATTGTGTTTGAATTTTATTTGTTTAATTCAATGTTTTGAGTAATAAGTCTTTGGCATGGCTTTTTATTACTTATTTTGACACCACTTTCCCATACACACCCAAAATGATCAACACAATTATACAGTAGTTCGCCTCAACTTGAATCCTTTATTCACTTTTGTTTTGTTAGTTAGTTAGGATTTGATGTTAATTTGCAGAAATGCATTACAACCTGCAAACAACTTTAAGAAGCATTTGAAAAATTGATTGCAATTTTATGTATAGACTGCAACACATTTAAACGTGATATAGGACAAATACATCAATATAATTATTATTTATCAACTATAACACTCTCATCTGCAAGTGATAATTCACCCACAATTCAAACTTCACTCATTTTCTACTCACCCTCATGTCGATATAGGGTTGAGTAATCTGTTCCTTTTAAGACACATATGTCAAAGTCAAGGCCCGCGGGCCAGATCTGGCCCGCTAATTGATTATCTATGGCCCCCTGGATGATATTTAATTACTATTAGAACCGGCCGCAGGCCACAGCCGTCCGCTGGTGTTTTGCACGCACCAACACTACATTTCCCACAATGCAACGGTAGCCCGCGAAGTCACTGCAGCGCGCACAAGCGGCTTCATTATTCATCAGTAGTCAGAGCAGAGGTCAACTTTCTGATACCCCCCTCCTCAAAAATGGCTAAACGGAAGGTGGACGCTGAGAACAGGGGGTTTTAGGACAGGTGGGAGGCAGAGTACATGTTTACGGAGGTAAAAGGCAAACCTGTGTGTCTTCTGTGTGGAGAAAGTTTGGCTGTAATGAAAGAATTCAATTTAAGAAGGCACTATCAAACGTCTAAGAAACACACAGACAAAGACAAGAATATGGAATATGAACAAAAGCTACAGAAGGTAGAAGAATTAAAACGAGGCCTTAAGTCCAGACAGGCTATGTTCACATATGCTAAATCACAAAGTGAGGCTGCTGTCAAGGCTAGATTTATTGTGGCAAAAGAGGTCGCAACATCAGCCCGGCCCTTTGCAGAAGGAGAGTTTATCAAAAACTGTATGCTTGAAGTTTGTGACGCAGTGTGCCCAGACAAAAGACAACTATTCGCAAACGTGAGCCTGAGCAGAAATACCGTTGCTGAGCGCGTAGACCAGTTTTCCACCAACATAAAAGAACAGCTTGTGAGAAAGGGAAAAGATTTCATCGCATATTCTCTTGCTGTGGATGAGAGCACTGACACATCAGACATTGCCCAGTTGTCAATTTTTGTCCGTGGAGTAGACTCCAGTCTGAGCATAACAGAAGAGTTTTTGGCATTACGTCCTATGCATGGCACAACTACAGGACAAGATCTGTATGAAGAGGTATCCAGATGTGTAAATGAGATGGGGCTGCCTTGGGAAAAACTCGTGGGATTAACCACAGACGGAGCACCCGCAATGTGTGGGCACAGGAGTGGTTTGGTGGCAAGGATGCGGAAGAGGATGCGGGAGGAAAACGTCACAGATGAGCTAACAGCGTATCACTGCATCATACACCAGGAGTCGTTGTGTGGCAAAGCCTTGAAAATGGAGCATGTAATGAGCACCATAACGCGAGCAGTTAACTTCATCAGAGCCAAAGGTTTAAATCACCGCCAGTTCAAGGCATTTCTGGAGGAGTTAGATACAGAGTATGGTGACTTGCCGTATCACACAGAGGTGCGATGGCTAAGCCGGGGAAAGGTGCTTCAAAGATGTTTTGAGCTGCGTGAGGAGATCTGTCTGTTCATGGAAAGCAAGGGGAAAGACACAACAGAGCTCCGAGATGAAACTTTCCTGTGTGAAATGGCATTTCTCTGCGACATCACGAGCCATCTGAATGTGATGAATCTGCAGCTGCAGGGACGGGGACGTGTCATCTCTGATATGTACAGTACAGTGAAGGTCTTTAAAACCAAGCTGAGTCTGTGGGAGACGCAGATGCGGAAAGAAAACTTAAGCCACTTTTCCAGCTGCCAGACCATGAAAGAGAAGCTCTCTACCGTTGTGTTCCCGTGTGCACAGTTTGCCGATAAACTCAGCATACTTGCCGCCGACTTCCGACGCCGATTTGCTGACTTTGAAGCCCAAAAAAGCAGGTTTGAACTGCTCAGCAATCCTTTTGCAGTTGATGTAGAAAGCGCACCACCAAATCTACAAATGGAGTTGATTGAGCTCCAGTGCAATGACACACTGAAGGAAAAATATGAGAGAGTGGGTGCTGCCGAGTTTTCACGTTCTATCCCCGACACAATGCCCCAGTTGCGCATCCAAGCCGCTCGGACGCTCTCCATGTTTGGCAGCACATACCTGTGTGAACAACTGTTCTCTTTGATGAAGCTAAACAAAACAGCACAGAGGAGTCGTCTTACTGATAATCACCTTCACTCAATCCTGAGGATTTCCTCAGCTCAGAGCCTAACCCCGAACATTGATGAACTTGTACAAAAGATGAGACACCTCCAAGTATCAGGCTCAGCCTCAGACAAGTGAGCATCACAGAGCAGTAACGTATTTTCAGTTTTTTAATTCAGTTACATGTTTCCATTTGTTTCTACAATACGTGATTTTTCTTTGAAGGAAGTATTGTTTTGTCTGTGTGCCATCATTTTTTGTATTTTATTTATATTTATTTTTCAGTTGAATGGACTCAGGGAAAATTGCAGATAAGAGCCATGAGAAAGAATACAACTGATTTGATTTTTTTTTTTTATTTTACTATTTGAACAACTGATTTGATTTATTTTTTTTATTTTACTATTTGAAAGCAGTGATCGGTAGATCATAGAGCAGCACAATAATACATTTTCAGTTTATAATGCATGCACTTTTATTTATGCATTTATCTTGATATTAAGAAACACATTTTGTTTTTAAAAACAATTTAATTTTTTGCTGTTTGGCTGTTGAAAATGTTTTCCCTTGAAGTTACCGACAGAGCCATAACAAAATATTGCCATATTCATTTAATCATTAAATAATGTACACTGTGTTAGGTCTTGGTTCAATAGGCTATGTGCAATCATTTCGATATGTTTTAATAAACATTGAACCAGTCCGGCCCTTGGCTTGTAGCAAATTTGTTTTTTTGGCCCTCGGTGTGTTTGACTTTGACATCCCTGTTTTAAGAGTTATAGACAAAAATGTTTGTTCATTTTAATGTCGCAACTGGAGCTCAGGTGTCTTTCTCTTCATCTTCTCAACTAAACTCAACTTTATTTATAAAGCACTTTATAAATAAACAACAACATCAGTTGGCACAAAGTGCTGCACAAGAACATAAAATTATTGTAAAATTAGGAACAGTAAAAAACACTAGGATAATACAGTATCAATTAAAACAAGTTAAAGGCACTAAGAATCTACCGAGTCACATGCTGGGTTAAAGGCCAGGGTACAAAATTGTGTTTTAAGGTGAGATTTAAAAATGGACAGTGAGGGGGCTTCTCTGCAGTCACTGGCAGGTTGTTCCAGAGCCAGAGCTACTGAGAATGCTCTGTACCCTCTGAGTTTCCTCTTGGACCTAGGAGCATGATGGTGGAGTAGCTCAGGGAGGTAGGACAGGGCGAGTCCATTTAAAGATTTAAAAAAAAATAAAAGAATCTTAAAATGAACTCTAAAATGCACAGGCAGCCAGTGGAGGGAGGCCAGGTCAGGAGTTATGTGCTCCCTCTTACGTCTTCCAGTTAAAAGCTGAGCAGAGGCATTTCTGACTTTGCCAAAAAAGACACACTTAAAATCTTAAAAGCTCGTCTGTAAGATCCGTCTCGTATTCAAGCCTCAAAGTGAGGAATTATTGCAGAAAAACTTGAATAAGTATATATTTTAAAATGGTTTGTAGTGGTTATCAGTCTCTCAGCTCCTCATTCAAACACAATGCATTGTCAGTGTGCATGTGCAAGATTTACGATGATGGCTGAGCAGTGTCTGCCAACAACAAGCTTAAAATATGGACTTCTTTGGGTGTTTTATTTTAACAATTGCTCTTGTCGAGGCTTTAATACAAGATGGATGTTACAGACAAGCACCACAGAGGTATTTGGATTATTAAAAGAGGGTCTTTTTGAATGAAAGAGAAGACTTAAACCACTGAGCTCCAGTTGCTCCATTAAAATGAACATACATTTTTGTATATAACTACAAAAAGGAACAGATTACTCTGAAAATAATCCTTAGATTGACATTAGGGTGAGTAGAACATTTGTGGATTTTAGGGTAAACTAATCCTTTAAGATTTATTTTGTTAAGTATTTGATGAAAACACTGTACAAATGGTAAAATATCCAATAAAATGCAGTTTGAAGAGTTGAAAAAATGTTTCATTATCAATATTATCTTGGCAAGCACACATTTTTCGTCTCTGCCGTTCACTAAGAATACTCATAATGTAGAATTGACACACCCTGTAATGGTCCCAGGCTATCGCTTCTACCTATATATTTTTTCAGTACTTTGACTCTATATGATAAGTCGGCGCAGAGTCATGAAAACTGACCTTTGAACAGATGACGAGCTGGAACAAACCTGAGTCAAGTGTGCTTTAATAATGTGATCAAAGTCATTAGTTGGATGTGTGTGAGGGACAGTCGAGGACATGGCACCTCAGGGAGTCATGAGCTAAGGGGTTAGCATAAGATGAGCTAGAGAAGCATATTTTATGAGTGACCATGATATTAACACATGGACTCAAGAGGACGTCAGCCTCATTGACAAGATGATGACAGACATGTGATGGGGATTTATATTCAGTACATTGTGGGACTTCACTAAAGCGACACTACTACTAAATGGAACTGAGAAACCATATTGAAAATTGAGGTCTATATCTGGAAAGATATGACAAACTGATTATAAACCGATAAAAAAATAATGTCAACCATTTTGGAGCACAGTGTGGTGGCAGGAGACGTCACGGTAATGACGGTGAGTTTTGTCTCCCCCTATTGGCCATAGTGAGATGAGCATAACGACGTTTTTTAAAAGAAAAATATTAATAATTTAAAATAATAGTTTGATTTAAAAAGACTGAAATCACATTTTCTCCATTTGGGACTTAAACAAATCACAACATAAATCGGAAAATTAAAGAGATGTTTAAATGTGTGTATCTGGTTTAATTTGACCAAAAACAAGAAGGTGATGTCTGTGTTACTTCTGCATTTTTTTAAACTTTAAGATCACATGAACAAGGAAGCTAGACCACACAAATGCAAGCTTTTACCGGCTGCCACTAACTTACAAGGAGCAGCTACAGAACAAGGCCAAAGGGGGCGCTAATGAGCAGAAGTGAAGAGCTACTCGCTGAAGCAGGCTGCCAATAGATAGATAAATAGATAAGCACAAACAGGTGAGCGTAGGGTTTTTAACAAATGTTTCAAAGACAGGTGTGTCCATGAGGGGCTTTAAATCTGGATCAACCCCCTTTACCATCAAAAACAATTCCCTACCGTCACATGCTGCAAGTTGTCAGCCAGGACAGCAGACACCTGTCGTCTACTCATGAGCCCCCGTGCATTGTGGGTATTATTCACTGAGCGTGCAGATAGATTCCCTGAGTGATAATTTGTGGGTCAATCCCACTCTAGCAGTTGAACAAACACAGCAACTCTGTAGAGAGTCAGTCAGTAGTCTGATCTTCGAGGATGAAGAGGACTTATTTAACAAATAGTGTTGACCCCAGATCAGCTGGTCGTTTTACACATGAAGGTCAGTTCTGGCTACACCCAAGTGGGGTTGTCTGGAAGAAGAAGGCAGATATTGGGTGTAAAAAAGTATTTCTTACAAGTAAATTTAAAGTAAAGTTATTTTTTAGCTGAACAATTGAGGTAACTGGGGTCAATGGGGGTCAGTTTAAAATATATAGGATTTGATGATGTCACTGTTACTGATGGCTTTAGAGACCATTTTTAATACATTAATATAAAATAATTCGAAGAAAACATGTACCACCTAAAGTCTTGTTTACACCAAGCATATCTAAAAACACCAAAACCAACATTTAAACAATAATAAAACAGGGCATGTCAGCGTTATGGATGTGACATATGGATGTGACATACATGCATGTACTCAAGGTCGTGTTTCCCAGAGTACAGGACATTGTGTCATTTGCAGACAGTGCACAGTCCTGGACCTGAAAGTAATTTTCCTCATGTAAAGGTATTCACCAGAATGCGACAAGAACACATGCAGGTCATTCGGGTAACATTAAACTGCGGTGACATTATGATCCCAATTCCCCATCTACTATATATTTGAATGAGCTGTGAATTCGTTTTCAGTTGGATGAGCATTCATTTGAACTCTTGGCTCGGGACATCCCGGGCTGGTTGGAAAAGGTCACGATTGAGAAAAGTCTGACACAGTGAAATTGCATATGTGTTCTTGGTGGGCGGGCACTAGTGTGTGTGACTGTGTGTAGATGGACCAGAGGGTCTAGTTTAATTTTAGCCTTCCCAAGACCACACTCTTTACACGTGACCTCTGTGGGTTTAGTTTCATTTGAGTAACACTTTGACGCGCTAGTAAGTGTCCAAGAGATCATTTTGAGGATCAATAAATCTAAACAGAGTGATACCCAAGTCCAAGAAATATGTGAAAGATTGTTGTCACCTAGACCTGTCGAATAATGCAGATACAAATAATAATATTTGAACTTTGAATGAATGTTTTTGAATCATGCGTATCAAACTCAATCTCACATAAGTTTCAGCCAACTGGCGTGCCCATGAGAAATGACTTGGCTGGCCAGATTGGCCCCCAGGCTGTTGTTTTACACGTTTTGATCCAAAACTGGGTCACTAACAGTTCATGTTGTGATCAACAGAAGGGTGTGTGATGAAACATGGAGAAGCAGATATGAGTTTGTTTCTCACTTTCGCAATTTTAATTTCACAAAACCATTAAAAAAAATTACTTAAGAATGCAAGAGTAATTTGTCACAAGTCAGGCAGTCTAGTATATAAGACTTGTCGGCAAGAAGTCTCTGCAAAAGTGGATAAGATTTGTTAGCAGGTGGTTTGTTTATGAAGAAGGTGTTACAGAGCATGGAATTGATCAGACGACTACAGCAGTGTAAGAAGTGTTGACCTTGATGAAATTCATCAGACATCCGAGGGAAGAGCCACAACAACATTTAAAGTATGCCTAAAATAGTTTGACAAGGGCAACCATACCATATATACTGTAGGAACAAGCATATATTTGTAGTTTTGCCCGAGAACTTGGCTCTTGTGTTTCAGAATTTAGAGACCACATGACTTTTGAAAAGGTCATAACACTTATTTTGAAACCAAAACATGTCCAAACACCAGCTTTAAAAAGTTAAAGAGTTGACTGTGTCCTCTCGTCCTCAGTCATTGCCGGGATCTCACAGAATTCCATTGGTCCTTCAGCTGAATTATTTTATTTACACACATTTATCTAAATATAAAACAAAAACTATAATTAAAAAAACAAACAAAAGATATACTGTTGAGTATCAATACAGTATAGTGGGAAAAACACTGGGATGGATCTGTGTGTGAATATTTTCTTACACCACTATGTTTGATTGAATTAACGTGCTCTCAGCTGACACTCGGTGGACCTTACTGAACCCTGACACTGTTCTATTTTGACACAGGTCAGTGCAGCTGGCAGGAAGGTCGAGTTTTTCGAGTTCGAGAATTTTCCCCACACATGGAATTGATGAGCTAAGACTTAATAACCCCTAACATTGCTCATGTTAAACGGATCACTCATAATGCACTGGTGCTCTGGTTTGTGGACCAATTAGCTGGTGAGAAGCTGCTCAGCCTGTTGGGAGTTTGAGCATGTTGTGAAGTCGATAGAACTCTGTCGACATTAGCAGGAAGCATGTCCACAGCAATGTTACATAACTGTCCTGGGCGGACATCAGCGGCCAGCAGCCGTATCAGATGGTGGTTTGTAGGGCGAAGGACTTCCCCCTTCGCTCAGGTTCATTACATTTTAAATGAATTCAATAATCGACCACACGCTGTCAAAGGCTCAAGAAGAATCCCATCAACAGATTTTTATGTGGAAGTCTGCAGGCTGGTGAGGTAGTTTAGTTAGCAGCAGGTTCATTTGGAGGAGATCTACTGACTCCTTCAAGAAACATCTTAAGACGTTTTTATTTGTTCAGGCTTTTCCTTGATTTTCTGGAACTCCTGTTGTGTTATCGGTTTTATCTTGACCTTTAAAGTATATACTTTATTGAATATTGTTTTGATTGTTTAAGCGCTTTGTGACCCTGGTCTGGAAAAGCACTATACAAATACAATTACTTACTTACTTACTTACTCACTGAAGTAATTTGAGTTTTGTACAACGAACAGAAAGAGAACCAAATGTTCAGAGAATACAAGTATAGATTTAACGTAGTGGGCGTGATGGCATGCATATATGGGGGGCAGGGTGGGGGGCTGGAGGGAGCAGGTGTGACAGGAAAGAGTCAGCTGGTTCTTACGTAAACCAGACAGCAACAGTTGAACTCAATATAAAGTCTATAAAGTTTAATAATACACAGTTAAACTATACCATACATCAAACAAAAGAACAGGAGTTATGATACACATTTTAAAAGTTTTTTGCGCAGTAAAGTATTTGCACAATACTGTAAAATATGGTAACACATGCACAAAATAAGATATTGCATCAAGGATAATAAAACAAGAGCCTTACATTTATCAATCTGCTTATCTTTTCTAGTCGCCTTCTGAGCTTCTTAACTCATCCAACAAGTTAAATCCATCTATATTAAGACCTAAAAGTCACTTTACACAACTATTTTCACATTTAGAAGAAATAACATAAGATAAATCTTGTTAGAAGTTTCTTTACGTTTTTATTTCAACCTATTAATGTGCGTAAGGACACGTGTTTGTCCTAATGTATGCCTCGGCTCCACCATCTTCATCATCATACTTGACATAGTGCAACACTAAATATCCATTCGACGCAGCCATTGCATCCGAACTCTGAACTAAGTGACATGTTTCTTCTTCAGCATCAACTGACTTCATTGATTTAATACATGAAAACAACAGAAACTCCTGCAAATCATGCGCCTGACACAAGAAGACATTCATGTAAAACGAAGCTCAGCTTTTTCAGCTGCACCCTCCTGTCTCTGATAGCCTGTCTACTGGTGCTATGTATGGGCCAACAGTGGGTGAGGGGCATGAGTGGGGGGCAGGAGGGGGTGGGGTTGCAGCTGCAGGGCCCGTCTTGGATGGTTGAGATGTCACAGTGTCCCCCTTCGTAAAGTGTTAATATATCGGTGCCACGACTCCGACCAATCAGGATGCAGTAGGCACTAAAATGGCCAGACCAATGGCCGAGAGTCTGCCTGGTATAAAAGCAGGGAGCGGAGACCAGCACCGTTGGGTGACACCTATTTTGGCCGTGGTGAACAGGAACTGATCCCAAGGACTGTTACCTCTCTTTCTTGTCTGGTGCGCAGGTAATGAATTATCACAGAGATTATCAGTTTGGAGTGGACATGAGTGCATCAATGCCATCAATAATCAGTGATAGATTTAGTCCCTAAATATTATTTTTAAAGACTTTTATGGACTTTAGTTTTCAACAAAATTATGTTTAAGATTTTGTCAATTTATGTGTGGCTTTAACATCTTAATTCAAATGTAACAGGATAATCTGTTGATCCTTGCAGACACATTTCATGTCGGTAAACATTAATTTAAAACCTTAATTTATTAATTAAAACGTTAATGTTGCACTGCAGCTGACCAGCTCATATTACAAGTGACTTTGCGTGCGTCATAGTTTCATTCTCCATGTGATCTGGAGTAAAATTAGACCGGTTACATAAATGAACACGTAAATGACAACACGTTGGAATCTGTTAGGGGGAAGCATCCATGTTTCCATGGTAACAACTTTGATTGTGTCAGGGTTTATTGCATATTTAATACTTATCCATATTGTATTGTTGTTTCTTTACAGGATCATTTCAAATGATCAGTTAATAACATCAGCTATTCCCTTTTCCAAAAGCTAAAGTAAAACAGGAGTGGGGGGATGAGAACATGCGCTTCCTTCCAAACCTTCCAAAAAGTCTTGCAGCTGAGTCTCAAAATAGCTGGGTGTCACCTGCTTCAAAACTCTATTTCAACGGGTCATATGATCTGCTAGAAATGGGGTGACACTTGTTACCAGGATTCCTTATGCAACTCTCTGCAGCTGTCCAGCAGAGTATCTCCTAACCCTTCAATGTGAATCTGCTCTGTGACTTCCTACCAAAACTTTTTATTTACTCTTTGTTTTTTTTCTTGCAGTGTTAGAAACGCAATCATGCCTTTCGGAAACACCCACAACAACTTCAAACTCAACTACAAGGTTGAGGATGAGTACCCTGACCTGTCCAAGCACAACAACCACATGGCCAAAGTGCTGACCAAGGAAATTTACGGCAAGCTGAGAGACAAGCAGACCCCCAGTGGCTACACCCTGGATGACGTCATCCAGACCGGCGTAGACAACCCTGGTAAGAGATTCAGGAGTCACTGTTAAAAAAAAAATCCTCTTCATGTCTTCTAACTTCCTCTTGAATTCCCGACAGGTCACCCCTTCATCATGACAGTAGGCTGCGTTGCTGGTGATGAGGAGTCCTATGAGGTCTTCAAGGATCTGCTGGACCCCATCATCTCCGACCGTCATGGTGGATACAAGCCCACCGACAAGCACAAGACCGACCTGAACTTCGAGAACCTGAAGGTACCACAGTGACATTCAAAGGCTATGATTGAAGGATGCTAACTAGCTGCTCCGTACCAGGGTGGTGACGACCTGGACCCCAACTACGTTCTGTCCAGCCGTGTGCGTACCGGCCGCAGCATCAAGGGATTCACCCTGCCCCCCCACAACAGCCGTGGCGAGCGCAGAGCTATTGAGAAGCTGTCCGTGGAGGGTAAGACTGTAAGTCTAGAAGTCTGCCAGAGCAGCTGTTTAACCACTCATGTTCCTCTCAGCTCTGACCAGCCTGGACGGTGAGTTCAAGGGCAAGTACTACCCCCTGAAGTCCATGACCGACGCCGAGCAGGATCAGCTGATCAACGATCACTTCCTGTTCGACAAGCCTGTGTCTCCCCTGCTGACCTGCGCCGGCATGGCCCGTGACTGGCCCGACGGCAGAGGCATCATGTGAGTCACCATATCTTTCTTTCCTTCATAAAAAAAGGGTTTCTGACCTCCCTACCTACTTACAGGCACAACGACAACAAGACCTTCCTGGTCTGGGTCAATGAGGAGGATCACCTGCGTGTCATCTCCATGCAGAAGGGCGGCAACATGAGGGAGGTCTTCAAGCGTTTCTGCGTTGGTCTGCAGAAGGTACAAGAAAAAAGCCATTAGACACTAGAAAATACCTTCACAAAAGCCACTCATTTCCACCCAAATTTGGATCACTTCTACCTATTATTGTTTACCCTAAATGCTATCTGACTAATTCAAAACCTATTTAGCATTTTTCTAGGAGTTTCTATGAGTAATCATCTCTTTCCTGACCCACTGTCATATTGTCAAATAGATAATCGTTTATCAGTTTTTGAGCTATAACAACAAACATTAGCTCAGACGATATCTCGTCAACTCATGCTTCTTTTCTGTACCAAAAGATTGAGGGTGTCTTCAAGAAGCACAACCACGGCTTCATGTGGAACGAGCATCTCGGCTACGTCCTGACCTGCCCCTCCAACCTGGGAACCGGTCTGCGTGGTGGAGTCCACGTCAAGCTGCCCAAGCTGAGCACACACGCCAAGTTCGAGGAGATCCTCACCAGGCTGCGTCTGCAGAAGCGCGGCACAGGTATGTCAAAGTGGTCTTTTTTCATCACTTGATCCGAGGCCTGACCGTTCGCTCGCTCTCTCCTCTGAAGGTGGTGTGGACACTGCCTCCGTCGGCGGTGTGTTTGACATCTCCAACGCTGACCGTCTGGGCTCCTCCGAGGTGGCTCAGGTCCAGCTGGTGGTTGATGGTGTCAAGCTGATGGTGGAGATGGAGAAGAAGCTGGAGAAGGGAGAGGCCATCGACAGCATGATTCCCGCCCAGAAGTAAAGAGGGACTTTCTCATGGTTTTCTAGTGACCACTTCTTGTGTCGAGTCATCGAGACAGCGGACAGCAGCTCACCTAGAGACTCTTGACTCTGCTCACCTCTTTTCTATCCAGTTTACTTCCCCCCACCCTTTTTTCATGTTTTCTCCTGTGTTGGTTGGTAACATCCTGGGATCGACCTCCACTGAGCCGGGCTCGCCTGGCAAACGTGGCATCACCTACTTTTTGTTATAAAAAGTATGATTATTGATGCGGTTCTCATTGCTCAATAAAAAAATGCCCCATGAAACACCTAAATAACATTTTCTTTTTTTTGTCTGGAAAATTAAATCACATACACACAGTGAACTGTTTACAAGAAAACATTATCTCCCTCTGTTTTTCAAAACAAATTAATTTTAATTATATTTTAGTAAATGTTGAAAATAGAATGAAGGAATAGAAGATTCAACGTTGGCGGTTTTTTAAACGATCCAATCTGCAACTTGAACTCGTGTGCAGTGTGTGCAAATATTGAGCGCTACTGCCACCTGCCGGCCAATGATATAATTCATCAATATTGTAAATAATATGAAGGTTTAAATAAACGAAGTGCAAACAAAGTTGGCTAGAAAAGTTACAAGGGCGTAAATAAGCGACTGGGTAAGTCTAGTTTGTCATTATGTGTGAGAAAATATAAAACCAGGAAAATATAAAAAACATTTAGACCAACTTCAACTCTAGAAAAAGAAACGATTTGTACATTTTGTATTGTTAATTTGCAAAACAAATTCTTATAGTGATTTTTTTAAATAGTTTAAGTTCACATTTGAGCAAAAAACTAACTTCATCATTATCCCATTCAAGAGTAACTTCTCTCCTTCTTTTGCATTATTAAGTCAATTTCTTTTTCAAAAACGAGACCACAGATTGAAAGAAAAAGTTCAACATCAGTGAATTTTATTCATCTTTAACTCCATATCCTCCTTTTTTTTTTTTAAACCACAACCACTCAAGCTCAGTGTACAGTTGTTTCTGAGGGGACGAGTTCAACAGCAGAACAGTGTAAAATGACTCACAACTGTGCAGACGTTCTCCTGCCTCATCAAGTATCTTTTGCATATAACATCGACTGTATCCAAAAATGTAGCTTTGAAGTAACAGTGCATGTTAAATACGGACTCCTCCTGCCTCAAAATACTGTACTGTCCACAATCTAAACTGAACTTCTGCTTCTGAGCAGCACGTTTTCACTTAACAAAACTCTCTCTTTTTTAAAGACTTTGTCACAGATTCCACCTTTAAATACACTCATTCATCTTATGCTAAGAGTGAGTTGCTTTACACAGTTATTTGCTTCCCAGATGATTCCATCCAAGATACTCATCAAACACCTGATCCATATTCAGAACAGTGACAAAACATTTCTATGGCTTGAATGCAACACGAGCCCACGGTGGAGCCAGGGATTTGTGTCAGTTTTTAAAATGGAACCTTCGCAGACACACTTAAGTTTCTTTAGAGCACAACTTGAAACACTCTCACTCTAATCAAGCAATTTCCCTTGGAATCCATGTTTGGGTTAAGTCTGGTACCACATTTAGCACCAATAACTGGGTTTTAATTGAAGTCTTAAAACGGTCTGTATATCACAAAGCTTGTTTCTTTTTCCCACAAAAACCCAAACTCATGCAGGATTGTTTTGTCCCTCTGTCGTCGTCACTGACAGCTTTAAATGACTTCCCTTGCTCTAGCTATAAATAAACCTCAAGCTCTAAGATATATACTATATTCATATATGTTATATACAGCCACCAGTGGACTGATATAAATCCTGTTTTTTCATGATATTATTCTAAAAAATAAATAAAGTACCTGTGCAAATATCCACAAATTGAAGTGTTTCACATTTAAGACATTGGCGCCTTCCAGTGGCTATTTCTGGGTATTACCTATACAGGTACACTGGAAGGAGCTGATTCAAGTCAAAGCAAAGTGCATTGAGGTCTATATTACCAAAATGCTAATATACACCACAATGAGTACCGTCCAGGGAGAGGACAAGGACAGACTCGGTGTCCACAGTGGCGTCTGCTCAAACCCTCTGTGAAGCAGAACACATCATAGGACTGAGAGGAGATGTGTGTACAACAGTGCAGAGGACGTCTCTCCCTGCACAACAGGGTTACTAACAAAAAGTGAAATGGATTTGGGGGGGGGTTCAAATTGGCGAATAGGGATAGAGGGAGAAGCTTTTGGGTCACCATGAGCAAAGCCACAACTGAGAGATTGTAACAGTAAATCAGCAGCCAAACAACATGATCTCTGTAGCCTACGTAAATATCACAGTACGTTATTCACTAAAAACAGGGAGGGAGAATAGAAAGTCTTCTCCTTTTTTTCTGTCACTTATTTTTTTGTCTTTTTTTTACATTAACATGTACTGTATGAAGGCGCTGGGGGTAGTTCACTTTTAAAGGCAACTGGACCGACAAGAAAAAAACAATGCCTTCATCGTGCCACGCCAGAACCTTCTTGCGTAGATCCCCAACAGCCCACAGTCGTCGATAATGGACAGACAGGTTTATATAGTGTCACAAGAAGACAGCGTGTGTGTAATATGCTACTTGGCAGATCCAGTTTTGGCGTCTTTACTACATTGAGAAGATGGCTGAGGTGACGTCTGAAGAACCAAAAACACTGGACGGGTCACGAGAGTGTTACCAGAACTGTGATCCGTGTCAGCAGTTACCAGTGGCAACAATCTCCTCCTGCGTGCTCGGGTCGAGTATCGACGAGATAGTCTCAAGAATACGCTGCATTTAAAGAGATGACGAGTGCTGAGAGTGTGGCGGCCATCGACAGAAGAGTGTGTTGCACTGAACATTTACAGCATACTGTTCAAATGTTTACCAAAGTCAGTATGTGCTTTTGGGAGATGTTTAAACTTCACTTTGGACGGCGGACAAATTTGTTCATAACTTGAGTACATTTGGCTACATATGTTGAGACTTTGTTGATGGCATCTGAACCAGAGCTCACAATACTACAATAGTAAGGCCTTTAACTGAGCCTTGACTTAATCCAAAATTGATATAATCATTGTTCAATCAATCACACAAAGCATCATTACAAATTGGGTAATTCAAAGATCATGGCTAAAAAAAAAAGATAAATATGATGGATTAGAATGTCACTTGTCAATTGTTAGACTACTGGAATCAACTTGTAAGCTCTTTTTTTTTCTTTTTATCTTTTTTATAATAACTCTTGTGAAGTGGGTTGTGTAAGAAAGTTCCAAAACCAGGCTGATTTCTAAGAAAAATATTCCAAATGCTAAAAAATGCATCAATATATACTGTATATGTATATAGGGCAATATAAATGGGTTGAAAAATGAAAAAAAATACGAATATGATTGAAAAATCAGTTGCTTTGCAGAGGTCTTAGTTCTCTGAGAGCTTTTCTATTAGTTCTCTGCCATTATCCACCTGCCTGATTCTCTCTCTGGCAGTTGCACAGTTGTAGCTCTGGTCATCCAAAAATGTCTCAGGGATTGAAGGACATGCTTTGATAGTTGCAACAGTTTTGCGGCCAGATTGTGTGTTCGACAATAATCAGTCCTAGAATAACTCTTGATGACAACAAACGTGAGATCAAACTTCATGAAGCTCTGAGGTGAAGAAGCCACTATATATATACATTTATAAAACATCAGATTTGTGACCCGATATTCTGAACTGCTGCATGTGCACCAGTCAGTGCAACACAACTCTGTCCCGCCACACATTCGTCAGCATGTGGCCGTTGACGGAGAGAGAAATGGTCGTAGAGGATGTGGCCGGTCGCGGACGACCATGTCTGACGAGTGAAAAATGACACAGAATAAAAACAAGTAGCAGAATAATACATAACAAAATATTATTATGGCTAGAGTAGCAATAAAAAAAGAATCTGTCTGATCAGGTCCAGTGGTGCAGTCGCTCATCGGAGACGTTGGCTGAGCTGTTTGTGATGAGTCGGACAACCTCAGTGTCTTTATGGTGAAGTGTGTGAGCGTGTGTGTGTGGGGGTGTGTGTGGGTGTGTGTGCAGAGTATGGGGGAGAGTTATGAAAGAGACAAGTCTTTCGGGTCCAGCCCCTCGCCCCTTCCCTGCTTCTCGTCACATCTTCAGACATTTTCCTCCCTCCACACAAACACACACACAGACAGACACACACACACGGAACACTCACACCAGAACACAAGCACACCCTCCATGTTATAGTTCAAGGTCCTTGGAGATTTGGGTGGCAATGTCCCGAAAAGCTATTGGCGCCCCCCAGAGTCTCGTGTAGCGCACCCCGTTAGAAGTCTCGGAGGTGCCAGTGGAAAGATGGCACACCTCGGCCTCGAAAGCTACGCGCCCCCCCGCCACGCCGTGGGTGCAAGAGAGCAGAAAGGGGCCGGCATGGTGAACCTGGCAGCCACATCCCAGTGCTGCCTCCCGCAGAGCCAGGACCACCTCCGCAGGGTCCCGCCGCCCACCGCCTCTCAGATTCCAGCCACGTCCGACGGCCCGGGGCTCGGGCGCTTTTTGATTCCCAGGTAGATGGCAACTGTGAGGAGAGGAAATCAAACCCTATTATGAGGATTCATTCAGGTGAAACAACCTGAATAATTTGATTTTTGATGATTTCCTGATTTTAGGATAAGATTATTTATTTGTTATTATTAAATCAATAAAACAATCATAAATGTATTGTACCAACATATTCTATTAAAGCAGAGGTACATAACATTGAACATATTTGTCTCTGGCTCCCACTAATGTAAGAACAGTAGAATTGCAAGGACATGTCAATTTTTTAGAGAAATAGCCGATTGGTTTCTTGTTTTTTCATCCTGGAAAACTACCAAAATTACTCTTAGTATTTTAGCCATTATGGTAATGAATGCAAAACCACTGACACATAATGTAAAGCAGTTTGGTGGAAAAAGTGGGTATTGTAGAACTCATAGGGTCCTCAATTAGGAGTTCTAATTTAGGACCCTTTAAACTAAGGAACTCACCAGAGTGACATTGGTGTACCATGAATGGAAATAAATGTAATCCTTGTGTTACCTCTGGGTCAAGGTGACCCAGTGGCCGAAAAACAAATGTGTTTTAGGCATCCATTCTGTAGTATTGTGTTGTGGTATGTGTCGGGCCACCGGGTCTTCTTGACCCAGAGATGACGGAGGGTTTAAGGAAATGTATCAGTGGCATCGAAATATTGAATGATTAAAATTTCAAATATTGACGCTTTGAATTTGTATTTCATTATTTTTGTATTTTTATTTAATATTTTTTATATTAAAGGGTTAACTCTTTTTTTCTTCAATTTCTTTCTTTCATAAATTGTCTTGGAATTCGAATATTTTCAGATTTAATACATATTGTTTTAGAGTTGGATATTCTAATTCCAATCATTCAAAAATAAATTTCCTAAATTCAATATTTTTTAATCCATGACCTATTAGATTCAATATTGTCTGTAGGCAATATTAAACCAATATTTCTAATATTGTATTTAAAAAAGAATAAGAATTAGAATATCCAACTCTATGTTTAAACAATCAACAAACAAACAACAATCAACCTTTCAATATAGAAATTATTTAATTCAATATAATTCTTAAAAAAAACAACAAGACAGTTTCAATCAAAAAACAACTGCTATAAGATCTGAAAAGTTACATTTTACAAAATGAATTGATTAAACCTTGCCATTATAAATCCAGCTGCATCACATCTGCTTTTTTTAAACAGGCAAATTTTTGACAGATGACAAAAATGTACCTTGTGACCGCAAATCTCCTGATTCCCTCAGATTCATTTGTGACCCTGCAGGACAAACAGAAAAGCGAAGGTTAATCCAGAGGCGGGATGAGCTGCTATCTTGTCATCCAGATTACAAAAGCAAGCATCAACAACAACAAGCATGTGATGTGCACGACAGCCCTCACGGGGGTCCCACCTTACACAGAGTCTTTACAGCATGCAGGTATAAATGATGGTTGTTTATCACAAGATAAGATATCACAACACAAGATGATTTGAATCCTACAGATACTGTATAAATTGGTGATCGTGAGTTTATGATAGGAAGGGGAAGAAACTGATGATTCTGCACTTAAATCATGCTTGATGATGAACAGAACATGCAAGCGGAACTCATCGACGTATGAGGAAGTCAGGCAAACATTCACGGGTGGAAGTTATTCCAGACAGAGGTAGCGGCAGAACAGGCAGACGAGAGAGAAGCCAGAGACATGGGAACTTACTAACTGTTTTTGATCCTTGTGGAAGAGTACAACCCGAGACTGACTTGTTTGAGCCCTGGCGCTTGGAAGGGTCAAGGTTGACCCTGATGCCATGGCGGGGAAAGGGAGGAAGCGGACATAAACGTGGAGAAATAGAGGGGGATATGGGAGAAAGAGCAAAGGCAAAAAGGGGGAAGAGGGGGGTAAAAGAGAGTATAATTGAATCAGAGGAGAGTATGTGGTGGAAAAGAGCGCAGCGCGGAGCTGATTGGCGAGGATAAAGCTGAGGTTTGATAAGATTAGACATGTGTGTTTATGACGACTGGAAGGAGAGGGGAGCGGTAGATAATCCAGGGTTACAAAAGGACTTGCGAAAAGGCCAGTCTGAATAAGATGTTCTGCATGGATCCAAGGCTCACGATGAAAGGAATCAGATCACAAGTTTGGGACAGAAACAGGATTTCTTTGGTGCGGATGAAACGCTTCTTTACAGTCTAACGACAGATTCACACCTGAAATTAAATACTTTTTCGCCTTTTTTTAAGGAGACAGTGTGGGGCCAGCAGGAGGTACAAGAAACAGAGTAGAAAACCAGCAACAGACCAGAAGTTACAGACAGAAAGGTGTGCAGTGTTTTGTTAATTTCAAATAATAATCATTTTATCCTCATCTTATTCCTTTTTTATGTCTCAGGTGTACTTTTCCACCTTGAATTTTGACAAATTATTAACGCCTTTATACCTTTGCTAGAACATTTGTGACTTTGAGTTTATCCCTTTTCTAATCGTTCATGTTATGGTTAATGTGGAGCCTGCAATTTAATTGTACATTTGATAATTTAAACATCAAATACTAACAGTAAGGCCAATCATTTAGAATCATAAACAATATTTTTGAATCAAAATGTACCATGTAATTTGAATAAATGTGATATTTTTATGTCTCAGCTGTACTTTCCACCTTAAATGTTGACAAACAATCAACTCTCCAATTTAAAAAAAAAACATGTAAATACCTGTATGCCTTTGCTGGAAATGTTTTAACTGTGACTTTACATTTTTATTTATTTGACTATTGTTTGACATTTCTAGCTTGCAATTGGAATACTCAATCATTCCTGTTATACACTTTACCAAAATTAAAATTAAAATATATATTATTGAGCTTCTTCATTTTATGTCGGAAAAACACTTTTGAAGCCAAAATGTATCAAATCAAATTGACACTTCTAGGCTATAATTTATTTTTTTTAAATAACAAAACCAAACATTCAGTAACTATGATGGCAGAAACATTCCTTCTTGAGCATTCTAAACTCAAAAGTTACAATCACGTGTTTGTGAATCTTTATTAATACATTAATAATACAATTTTGTAATAATTATTTAGTAGTGCAGTGAGATTTCAAGTGTTTCACAGTCTACGTGTTCACATCAACACGCAAGCTACCTGCGAGTGAGTTTGGAGGTCAGCTTGGTGAAGAGGTTGGAAGTCGCCCTGGTGCGAGCGTGGGGCAGCGGGCTGGCTTCATGGTGGGACAGGGTGGGTGAGGTGGGTGGCGCGGAGTAGACCGGGGGGCCACGGTCCCTCAGTTGACCTCCGTGAAAGGTGCTGCGGATTGTAGAGCCGCGGGTCAGACGGCAGCGGTCCGAGGAGGAGGAGGAGGAGGCGGCGCCTGCTCCGGAAATGCTGAGTGTGGAGGGTGATGCTGCAGGCATGCGGTGGCTGAGAGAGCTGCGCACACATGGACGGGAAGGTTAAATCCGACGGTTCCGAAACATGTCCGTCAAGAAATTATCTTCGTGCCTAGTTCAGCCAAAATAATAACACTTGTCACGTGGCTGTTTGTTAGAAACAAACATGTCCATGTTAGTTTAAAGCAGAAGGTGGACACAACAATCAAAACAAAACAAAAAATAATCCACGGATTATGCCCGTCCTCTGACTCACACCGGTGATGACCTACAACTGGGAAAACTAAATCCGGGAGTCAGAGCTGGTACTTCCAAAATATATGTAGGCCTAATACTCCTCTATTCAGGAACAACCGAGCTTTGCAGGGATATGTAAATATTTAGTTATAAATTGTGGGGGGAATAAAAAAATGCAATAAAGGTATATGTGGGTGTACAGAATGTTATTAATATAATACTATAATACTATATAATAATTAGTAATAATAATAAATAATTATAATAATTAAAATAATTATAATAATTATAATAATTATAATAATTATAATAATAATTATAATAATAATAATAATTTTATAAATATTATAAAATTATTATAATTGTCTTCAAAACGTTTTGTATTTAGATATACAATTTAAATCAATGATATGAATATGATGGAGACTTGAAAAATATATTTATCAAGCAACATTTTTGCTAGCATGTCTAGCATGCTAATGTTGCTATGTAGAAAAATAGTGCAAAAGATTTCCAGCTTTTCTTAACTGGACTTTACAATAAACAATATTTTCATTGAGAGGATAGAAAAATAGGTTAACTGTATGTAAATGGAACACACAAACAACACGTATAATAAGATACTAGTTTTCTCAAACAATTCTTCCACTCCAAGTCTAAATATTCAACAACAAAATAAAATAGAATTATTTCTGCATCAAACAAATGACAGATTAAAACCCTAAAAAAAAAAGTTTTCATGCCTGTTGTCTTTGCCGTTCTGAAGTAAGGAGTGTCTGTCGCCGCCGGAGCGATCCGTGCACACGTATGTATTCCGACGTGTCATGGAGCTTCCAGGGATGTTATTCTACACATTGAGGAACAAGAAACACACAATATCATAATAGTGGAGGGTCAGTTAAGGAGGTTAAACATATTTCACACAGCAAAACTTTGGTTGTTTACTAAAAACCTATAATAACTGGTTATTAGTCATTATTAAGTGTCAAGTAAATACATTTATCTTCTTCCAAATATTCAAAAATGTCAAAAATAAAAGATAAAACACACAATACTCCTCTGAGCTAAACTTTCCCTTAAATGTAAAACGTTTAATCTCTTACTGTACATAGTGCATAATAGATTATGTATTAGCAATACAGGGGGGGGGGTTAACACTAATAACTCATTCAATTATAAAACTGTGCATTTTATGACCAAATAAAAACCTTAAAGATACAAATTAAATACAATATGCATGGAAGTTTATCAGTGCTACCAGAATGATTAAATGGGTATATATATAAAATTTAAAATAAAACTTCAACTGAGTTTGATTGTTTCACTTTAACTTTGTGTAATGACACAGTTTCACGGAAAGTTTCAGTTTAAACCTGAGAGAATACATCTTGTGTTAGAGTTAGATGGTTAAATAAGCTTGACATCTCTGGAGTTAAGAAGGGACAGAAGCGCTAACCGTGGTGGCAGTCATGTCTTTGCGGCGGTCCGGGATCTCAGACTTGTTCGGGTTGTTGGCACTGCTGACCATGGGACTAGAGGGGGGGAGGCTGTGGCTCCCCATTACGCTGCAACTGGCCTTACGTGAGGGCATCCGGCCCTCTCGGAGCTCCCTGTCGCCTGTGCTGGTGGGGCTCCTCTTGGGGTGCATGACGGGCATGGAGGGCCCGCCTTTGTTGTGGAGGACAGCAGAGCACAGACACATAGAGACTCATATAAGGAATATTCTGCAGCAAGAGCACCGGGACGGTCTATCACAGCGACATGTTAGCAAGGGGACGACCTCGCGTCGGAAAAGAGACTCACAGAAGTCGCTGTGTCGTCGCTGCCTGTGGTAGGTGGAGGCACTGCGCTGGGTCTTGCTGTGCGAGGACGAGGTGGAGGAGGAGGACGAGCCGGTAGTCGAAGAGTGCTTGTTGGTTCCATTAGTGATGGGGCTCGGTCGCACCCTTGCCAGCGATAAGGTGCTCCCTGTTCGAGCCTCAGTGCCCTCCTGAGATAGCAGATAACAAGCCTGTTTAACTACAGCACGACGGATAACCTCTTGTTGACGCGTAAACCCACTTCTTTTCGGCCCAGCAGCAAGTATGTGGCCGTGACCTCGTTGTACTTCTGATTGAGCAGCGAGTCCTTGATCTCGTCTGGAGTGAAGCCCATTCCAACCATCACCTCTGAGGGACACAAACCACCCAGAACATCAATCACATTCACAAACTCAATATTAATATTGAAGTAGACTCCTGCGCTACGCGTTTGCTCACCGATGCGGGCGGCATCACTGTAGTCCTCCACCGGCTCTATATGAGGCTTCAGATCGTCCCCTTCATACCCTGCATTGATCCACTTGTCCTTCATCACTTGCTGTGAGCAGAAGATTTAAACGTGTAAATAGTGTAACTGACAACAGCTGAACCTAACCTTTCTTTTATTCAGCCATTTAAACCAGGGGTCGCCAACCCCCTGGTCCGGGGGACCGTTATCAGTGATTCGTTTAGAAAAAGTAAACAGATTTTTATATATGCATGTTACTCTAGATTAGTGAAAATTAGTAAATCCTTCAATATAAATAAACTCACACATTGGCACAAATTAGCACACGATTGTCGACATACAATCAAATATACAGCGATGCAAATACACAACCATCTTGTGTATTTTTAGCTATTTCTATCAGGTCATGTGCGAATACAATCCTGACAATTAACTGGTCCACCGTACAAAAGGTTGGATACACCTGATTTAAAACATAAACCTATCTCTGTGACTCATTTCTAAATTTAAATCAGGTCTGATTGAAGGATCTTATAATGTTCCTGTTCCAGAATTGACTTTGTTTTCTCCTGGAATGTCCAAAAACCTGCTACTTTACATTTAGATGCAGCCCCACGTGTGAGTTTGCGCTACAGCCTCTCTGTGGAATACTTTAAAATACATGAAGACTGGATGATCATACAACATTTCCAAATGTTATAAATCTTATCATTTCCTATTGGAAGTTGCCATAGCCTTGATAATCCTCCAAAAAAACAAACCAATCGCCATCATTTAGTGCATAATCCTCATTTGTTGCTTCCTTCTTGTTAATCTGCCTAAACAATAAAGTCAATCCCATAAACATCTTCATCATCCTCACCTCGAGTGTGCAACGTTTGGTGGGATTGAGAACCAGGAATCTACGAAGGATCCCCTCACAGTCTGTGGACATGTAGAAGGGCACGCGGTACTTCCCTCTCAGCACACGCTCCCTCAGCTCCTGTTGACCAAAACAGTTAGCATTAGAAACTATTGATAAACAACAACATGATGACATAAAAAATAAACTATTTCCTTCTGAACATTCATTCCATTTTAATACTTTCTCTGAAAATGTTATTTTTCTATTTTTTTAAACTAAAAAGGTTTTTAGAGCAAGTTTTGTGGCAGGTTCTTCATGCGCTCTTCAGTTAGTAACTACAATCATAAAACAAGTAATCGATGAAAACTTAAAGTTACTTAACTAAAGTTAATACTTACTGAGCAAGATAAAGTAAAAAAATAAAAAAACTGTTGTTTTTTTCACTAGACCTGTTCATTATGCACTTGTTTACTTAAAATATGCATATTCACATGTAAATCTTTAATTATAAATTCATCATAATTGGGATTAACTTGATTAATTTTATAACTTGATAGCACTAATTTAAATAGAAAAACCTCAAGATATTATTAGCCATAATTACCTGCTGAATATAGTGGACATGCTTATGTTAAAATGGTTTGGCGTGTAAATAAAAAGAACATACATAACATACACAACATAAATATTAAGATGAAAAACAGCTATTATTTTCACTGTACACTGTTGTAGGGGTGACTGAGCGTGGCCATAGCAAAGTCTTCCCACAATAAAGTCTGGAATCTTTTCACTGTTGACATAACTCCCTGGAGACTCCTGGCTGTGTGCAGCCAGACAGACACGCAGTTCCTGCTTCCGCCCACTTGCCTTCAGGTTCTGCCCGTCGAAGGGCAGCGAGCCGCTGACCAGCGTGTAGAGGATGACTCCCAGACTCCACACGTCCACCTCGGGCCCGTCGTACTTCTTGCCCTGGAAGAGCTCCGGGGCGGCGTACGGAGGCGAGCCGCAAAATGTGTCCAGCTTGTTGCCCAGCGTGAACTCGTTGCTGAAGCCGAAGTCTGCGATCTTGATGTTGGCGTCGGCGTCCAGCAGAAGGTTTTCCGCCTGATTCACACGTACGTTAATGAAGAGGATGGACGGCAGAGGTCGGATGATGGAGGGGGGGAGGGGGAAAAGAGTGTAACAGTTTGAAGACGAGGAAAAGCAAATGAGAAAATGGGGGAGGGGTTGACGCCTAGTATCGGAAAAGACGGACGTGACTCATGTTGTACATTTATATGTGTGTCTGGTCTCACTTCATTGAGCAATTCATCTTAAGAAAACATACGCACAGAGAGACCGACAGTGAAAACAATGCTCCGCAATTTCCAAATGAAAAGGTTCCTTTTTTACAATTACGGATTGAGATTAGTCCCAGATTATTTCTTCCCATCCAGGGTAATCTGTCAGTGAAAGAAACGTGCTAGTCTCGTAGTGGCCTTAATCCACACTTTCTGAATTCAACCCAACACGCCCACTGACTTCTCACCTTTAAATCTCTGTGGACGATATTCTTGGTGTGGCAGTAGTTGACGGCTGAGACGATCTGAGGACACGAGACGACAGTTGACGGGGGAGGCAGTTATAAGCATCTTTTGTGTGGGAGATGGGAGTACCTGTCGGAATTTGGCTCTGGCTTCGACCTCCTTCATTCTTCCGTGTGACACGAGGTAGTCAAACACTTCACCTAAAGACAGGTCAGAGTGGGAATATGAATATGACCTTTTTGGTCACTCGGAAAAACAGGTTGAGAACAGCCGTGTGGATCTGGTGTGTTTTCACCAGGTCAAGAGAGACAGGAAGTCCCATTGTACTTGTGTTTGTTTTGTGTAAACAACCGTGGCTTTCACAATGGACTGTCTTCTTGCCAAAGTAGATTTGAATCCGCAGGTTTATTTTAATAATCAACTTGCATTGCTTTAAATAAATCTCAAATATAAGATGATTAAGGTGGTAGAAGAACTTGTAGGTCAAAAAAGCAAAGACAGAGCTAGTGTCATAGAGCAGCTGCAGCAGTCCAGTGTCAAAATGCTGAATCATCAAATTTCTACTCAGTTCTGATGATAAAACGGGGGTAAAGATGGCCCCCTTCTCAACTCCTTTTGTTTGGGATCAACCACTATGTGTGGAATTCTTGTATTCTCCGGTGATTGGTGAACAAATGTGAGCTGTTGTCTGACCTCGATGATGTGTACCTTACTTGTTGCCTTATTAACATGGACATCATATAAAAACAACATGAAAATTAGTATCTTTATAGCTGCACACCAGCCATTTACTGATAATGAAGTTAGTACGGATTGACAGGTATTAAAATCTGCCTCCACCAAAATATTTGAAAGTGGCATACAGGGGTATATAAATATAAAATACATATGGCTAGATTGAAGATTAACTGTTCAGAGGCTGATATCTCGGAAACAGAAATCTTAAATTTCCACATTTAACTTTAAAAGAACATTGACCACAATGCAAAGGAGTTAAATGAAAGATGGGAGACATTGATGTGTGTTGTGTTGGTGAAGAGGAAACCTTATATATTGTGCGACAAACTATTCAGATAATTAATGCTGTGAAAAAAATCAGGAAATCAAACTAATATAATTTTGTGAAAGGTTGTGGGAAGTATGATCCGGGGTCTCAAACTCAACTGGTTGGGGGGTCACTAGAGGTCAATTCTTGTGGATACTGCGCTGCAGCATTTATTTCTGCACATCTTTAACAAATTTCATGAAAATGTTGTTGTTTAATGTTTTAAGGATTTTTTTCACTGTGATTTAAGGATTTAATTTGTTCCATCTGAACAATATTATCATCACTATATAAATGTTAAATATTCAATAAAATGATCTTTATTAAATGGATAAAACGTTTTTTTGGTCCCCAAAACATAAGCAATACAAGTTAAAATACACAGGCAGCACAACATGATTAAAGGCCAAGCATCCTGAACATGATACTAATAAGTGTGACATAGGGATGCTGCACCTACCTCCACTGGCGTACTCCATGATTAGGTAAAGGGTCTTATCCGTCTCAATCACCTCGAACAGCTGCACTGTAGGCCAACACGCAATCAGATTAACATCAAATATATACAAACACATCCTGCTCAGGTTATTAATAATACACAGCCTTCTGTCGGTCTGTCTTAAGACTGAGGAGCCTGCTGCTAATACTGCTCAGAGGGGGGGGGGGGGGTGGATCCATACGACGACGACTTGGGCTTTGGGAACCCTGTGACCTCCACTCAAAATCTGACACGCGGCTTTCTGCACTCGCTTCTTTAGAAGGGATTCAGAGTCTCCTTCCGATCGCATGGAGGCCATGAAAACACATCATCTTAGTAAACAACATAAGTATCTTACCAATGTTGGGGTGATGTAAGCCTTTCATTATTCGTACCTCCCGGAAAAGCTAGAAAGAGGAAATAAAACATCAATTAATTATTAATAGTGTTTTTCACTACTTGATAACCTCATCTGGTTAGTATTTTTTCTCCCCCCTGTCCCTCCCAGCCAGTCACGGCAGCAGATCATTCACAGCGAGTCTGGTTCTGCTCGAGGTGTCTGCCTGTTAATAGGACATTTGTGCGTGCATTGTGATTTGCTGGGACCTATTTTTTTTTCTTTTTCTGATATTGTGTTGACAATTGACTCAGATCTAGATTGGATACGATTGGATTTAGATCCACCTGCACTCCCAGGTTCAACATTTTCTCTTCCATGAGGATTAAAAAAATATTTTGGGCACCATTCCGATCCACTGCCCTAAAGTGATTTGTGGTTATATGGGTAGCTGCCAAACTAGTGGATAGCATCATTAAAATAATAAGAAAAATATGAAAAAGAAATATGAAAAAAATAAGGTTCAAAACCACTTCCTGTCTCTGTCACCTCCTCCTGAGTCTCCCTTTTCCTTCATTCAACTCCTCTAGCCATCTTCTCCTCTAGCAGAAGCCCAACGTCATTGTTGCCATAGCAACCCAGGTATTAAGCCTGGGCTCTCTCCCAGCTCCTCCAGCTGTGCTGAAGTGAATCTTGGGATATGTAGTGCAGAAGCGTCTCATCATCACCACCACCATCATCATCGTCGCCATCATCCACTGACCCAGTAATTCCCCGCCCTTCACAGCAGGGTGTCGCGGTCAGATCCGCCGAAAAACAATAAAAACAATCCTGCGGCAACAAGTTTGACCTCGGTGACAGCCAACGATCCTGAATAAATAGCACACGGGTGACGAGCCAGAGGTGGGGGATTAAAATGTGGGCTAAAATTAACCCACACGGATAAATATGCATGAGTATTATACGAGGAAGTCGACAACACGGGCAGCTTTACAACCGTCTTACACACTGTACATTACATCGCTCCCTCTTCTTCTTCTCCACCGACCTTTTCGTCCAGATTACGCTTTAGATTATGCTAATATATACACTTTGATGTCTGTGGGATTGTCTCCAGCCCACACCATGCACAGCACTCTAATCACTGGCAGATTGCAGCCCATTCTCTCCCAGCTGAAGCTCCTCCCTCTCGGCTCGCGTCGGGCCTGTCTGTCCTAAATGTTGCTCCATTGTGTCTCTCAGCAGCCACTCAGCCTCAATAACAGCACCAGGCAGGAAGCTCCCGCGAATTTGGGATTTTTATATCCCTGCCAGGTGAGGTAACCAAATCTGTATTTACTGACATGCTAGACGGAAGTCCGATGAGTGAGAATCGGGATTATGAAATGCGATCAAAAGTGCATAGGCCACAGGAAAGCGCTTTATTTAATAAAGCTTTTATAACAACTACTACGTCAACGCTGCGGCCCGTACTGTAAATATGACGATCGCAGAGAAGATTAGGGACCGGAAACAACCAGATGACAAAAATAGTTCGATGGATTATGTCCCTAATCAGAATTTACACATGGAACATTTTCAAATATTATTTCTAAGCTATTTAATATCAGGAAGGGAGGAGGTAGACATTGGTGTCATCGGCGTACAAGAAAACTTCCCATTTAAGATTTAATTAATGAAGATTTCTGTTGGTTATTCTGCTTCATCGTAAGTACTGACAATCATGCTAGATTTATATGATGCTTCAGGTGTAACAATATATATCAATGCTGCCGGAACACATTCTACATACATACAGTATATTTGCAGGTTTTCAAAGGAATGTGCCTTTTCTTATCTCACTTTTCTGGAGATCAGGGAGTCAAACAATTACTGTCTAACAATACCTACAAGGACAATGTCACAGACAAATTAGAAAATGACATTGTAACCATAAATATAAGACCATTTTAAATCCCAGTCCACAGACATGATTCAGAAACTATTTTGACATCAATAAACTGTAATTTATTTCCTCTCGCTCTCCTTCAAGCTCATCAGCCTAAAAGGGGGCAAAGACTAGAGGGCAGGAGGAAACGTACGCTTCTGTGACGGCCCACATAAGCAAGAATATCCTGGTTGACTGAACCATTTCACTCTCTAGCTTTCATTCAGAAGGCTGTTGCTCTTTATGTTCACCTGAACAACACAGCTGGGACACAGTCGAGTTATCAGTGCGTGTGATCCCCGGATGACCAAGAGGCCTTCATGGCCGCCGTAGCCTAGTTTCAGGCTCCCTCCCTGCACTGTAATTCTACGTCGACTAAATAATGCTGCCCCCTCCTTTGACCTTGGCGTGCCACAAACCTCCTACATCTCAAGATGCACGCTCACATGCTGACCAACAGAGGAGAGGGGAGACAGAGATTCTGGTACAAACAGCCACCACGCAGCCAGAACTTTGCCCCAAATATGTCGACTTGTACTTTGAAGAGCACAGAATAGAGGGTGCGCTGGGTGACTGTGGTCTGCGAGATGAGTCACCCCCCCACACTCTGGACATTAGCTCGAAGAGCAACGAGAGAAGATCTCTGTTCTCCAGCACCTGCCAAACATAATCACATCCTCAAGTTTTTCTTCCTGATCAGCTGCTCTCACGTCCCTGAACCTTCGTGGTCGAAATCGCTGAGTAAACTCCTGCGTCCCTAAATTAATAATTAGATGATCAAGAGCATTTTTGACAGATTTATGTCGCAATTCATCAAGATACATGTTATTATCAAGCGCAAAGTTTTATAGCTTGTCCCCGTTTGTACAGACTGTTCAAGAAATACTGTATTTAACAACCACAATATTGGTTTCTATTCATTTCGTCACAGTTTCTTTGAGACCAAAAAACATAATTAAGACAGGCAGTTTCATAAAGGTGAGGAGTCTACCGTGAACAAGAAATTAAAATAATATAATATAATTAATAATAATTGTGTTTTAAGACCAAAATAATAGCAGCTTGCTTCTGCTTTTTATATATATTCCAAAACCCAAGACTCAAACTCAAAGCCTAGGGGCCAAATCCGGCCCGTCAAGTCATTTTATGTGGCACGCCAGATGGTTTGCTCAAAATAGATTGTTACTACCGTGACATAAAGACTTTAACATGTTTAAGATAAGAAAAGAGATTTTTTAATGTCTACAATTATAAAGAGACTTCCAAAAGGAGTAACAAATAAGTTGAAGGGAAGAGATTTGCTTCGGAAAGGATAACACAATTGAAGATGATAAATGGAGCCTCCAAAAATGAAGAGACGTAAGTTATACTTCCTGTTACCGAAGCTTGGTTAATGTATATTTTGGCCCCCTGTGTGACACCCATGTTCTACAGCCTTATTTGACATATACAACTCCAAAACTACTCACCTTTTGTAGGCTGGTTGGATTCAACTGAGTTTTGTCAATGATTTTTATTGCAACCTAGAAGAGAAATCAAAAATATTCAGATATTTATTTTCAGTTATTAAGGTATATAATGACAAAAAGTATCAGAGTGACCTCTCTTCTCCCACCGAGAAGTGTCTTACCTCCTTGCCAGTCAAGATGTGACGAGCCAGCTTGACCTTGGCAAAGTTTCCCTTGCCGATGGTCTTCAGTAGTCGGTAGTTGCCAATGTGCGGCTGCTCGTCGGAGCAGGAGGCGATGGAGTTCCGACACCGGGCCCCCAGCGAGCGACTGGACTGGCTCGTGGCCTTGTCAGAGCGGCTGGACCCCAGTGACACATGCTGGAACAGAACGAAGAAGGACGTTTCAAAGAAGATTCTTGACAGCGTCAATATAACGTAACAGGTTGGCAGAGACTCCGCAGGACGGCCTCACCCAGGGAGCACTAAAGGTCTCCGCTATCACGGTGATCATAGTTTGCTCTTTCAGCTTCCTCAAGCTGGTTATGCACATCGATCGAGGGGAAAAAAAAAAAACAATATGCTGATCCTTGGCAGAATTTTAAGTGTTTTTGGGCGAATGTCCAGGGAACTCCCTGTCACACTGTGTCATCACTCACAGCAACTCTGCAGCATTTGTGGTCACTGAGCAGATTTTGGCTTCACACAAGCGCTTTATTTCAGTGGCTTTTGCTGACGCAAGAGCTGGAATAAAAATGATGTTGACTTTTAGCTAATTAATCGTCAGCAATGTGTCCTCACTTCATAAAAAACCTCTTAATGCTCATATCGCTTCATCCCATCATCGTGATCGAGAGAAAGATGAAGACTATAAACGTCCTGCAACGTCCTGAGTTCATCTTTCTCATCTGCTGATTCTACTTAGACCATTATTTCTGACATGATGCCAGACACCTTCTTATAAAACTTATTTCTGCAGTTAAACCTCTGCATATGTATTAACATGTAGTTGAGCTAATGTATAGAATGTTTACACCATTAAATAAAATACAAGAGCAGGGCTAGACGACCTTTATGCACCAGGGCTGGTTAAATGTTGCCATTATATCCACAAATCAACCTTCAGTCAAAATAAATCATTTAGTAAAATCAGGTAATTTTCACTAGTTTATAGCTTTATTTTCGAGTAAACCTGAATAAAAACAAGGGTCTTTATGTGTCAAGAGTGACATGCTAATGTTACTTCAGAGAGGATACAATATATTTTAAGAGTTAACAAATAGAACTGAATTTTTTGCTTCACGGTCGGTACCGGTCCACGGAACTCTTGAGCACTACCTGGTCTTACATGTTTGAAAATACACATTTTAATTGAATATAAATAATACAGCATTAACTGTACACACTGTTAAAATAAAAACTGATTACGCAACTTTGACAAAAAGTGTTTGTTGCGATAGATGTAGCAAATAAATTTAAAACAAGTGCATTTTAATGTTGATATATTAATTACTAATATCCAGTGTATCTTGCTAGTCATCTATCTGACTAGCAAGGATCATGAGACAGTTATTTCTGTGGCTAGTGGGGTTTTTTTGGAGGCACAAATGAGCCTGTGAAGATGTGACCGCAGCATAATGCTCAGTATTCTGGCTGCTGATTGGCTGATTAAAGTAGCATCAATGAACCTCGTTTGCATCCACATGTTTGGATGGAGATTATCTTTAAGGCCTAAAATATATTTTGGTTTATATCAGCAGTGAGATAATATGCTGCTACTCGTGTTTACAGTTGAAATCTGTAAGAAGCAACATGTCTTAAAACTGCCCTTCTATGAAAATCATCTTAAGATCTTATCAACAACGCCGATACTGGAGCTACTACTCGGTTTCCATGACAACACATGGACACGTGCCTCTTCTTCAGCATGCATTTCCAAAATTGAGCTGATATCTTCATCAACGCGGAGCTATGCCAGAGAACAGATCTTGTTACCATCTGATGCCGCTTGAATCTGGACTCCAGAAGATACCAGCCATCTATGAGCATGAGGTAATGGAGAAAACAAATATTCATCTAGACCGGGCTTGATTTACTGCCGTCTGAAGCCGCACCTCATTATGTGACAAAGAGAAAGAAATGGTGGTGGTGATAGTGGTAGGAAGGAAGGAGGACAACAAACTACATTAGCAGGGAACAGAGACGAGTGGGAGAGAAAGAGCACAGGCTAGAAAAAAGGGAGCAGATGCTGGCACAGTGGTCCCTGGCCAGTCCCAGGCCCTGAGGCAGCACACTTCCACTCCCACAGCATGACATCAAGCTTTCTGCTTCACACACACACGTCGACAAACAAAGCCGCCGTTGGCTCAACCCCTAAGACCGGAACATCTGAAAGGTTTGAACCTTGTTTTGCCGAGGTCTGCAACGTTAGCTCATCAAATCATGCCTGATGCAAACGTGTCAAAAATAGAAATTAAAAAGGTGGATGAACTTATCAGGACAGGCTTGAGGAAAACACAGGAACTGCCTTATGTTTAAGACATTATTTTAATCAAACAAGTGTCTATTGATAATAGGAATTTACTGAGATGATTTAAATTGGACATTTACAACTAGTTTATTTATCTGCAGCTTGACACAAATCATCATTCAAAAATCTGACAGGAAATCTGCAAAACAACAGGAACTTCCAATTAGTTTTTACTATAAACACAAATTCTCTATTGGTTGAGGACGTACCTCCATTATTGTCTTTTATCTAATTAATCAGTTTTTATTTCTTTTGTATTATTATATTTTCAAATTCTATAATGTCACCACAATAAAGGTCAGTGTTTGTTCTGATTCTGACTCTGAAATTAAAGAGTGAGTCGGGCCTAAATGTAATTTTACAATGAATACTAAAAGTACGTGAATATGTAAGAGCAAAGGGGGCTACATACCCGGGGAAACTCAAAGCTCAGGGGCCATATCAGGCCAGTGTAACAAAATAAAATCAAAGACTGTGATGCATGTAAATACCATGACTCATGATAATGCATTTTCTTTAGCATTACGATATTTCTAGAAAGACGCTTGGATTGTCAATAGTTTTTTTGTCGCACTGTTTATTATTAGTATACGATGTAAATAACCAACAGTAGATTTGGTGAGTGAGTGACCCTTGGATCACACAGAAGCTACCAATGAATGACAATTGGCCAATACAGGTTCCAATAAAATAAATGAAAGCCATTCATCAATCCATCTTGTAAAAGTTATCCAACCTCTTCTTAGAGAATACCTAGGCGTTCCCAGGCCAACCAGATGACATAGTCTGAGCTCTCTAACTTATCCTGGTTCTACCAAAAGAGTCATTCAATAGATGAATCTGAGCAAAAAGATAATTCTGCTTTCAAATAAATGACTAAAATAGGAAATATCTATAATGTATAGTCATCTTTATCCACGTCTAGGATCTTGTTTCAGATGGCATCAGTGTTTTCGTGGTGGTCCCATTATTTTGCAGAAGTCAAACATAACTCACCGACACATCAATTGTTAAAATATTTCTAGAATTTACTCGTCTGTCATCATCAATCAATTGTGGAGTGATGACAGCGGATCCATTCAACTGGAAGGATCTGCATTTATAATCAATCATGCACCTCTTAAACTCACCGCTTATGTACACACACACATGCACAAACACTCTCCCTGGCTTAACCATCCTTCTGTGCTAAAAGCCCTGCTAACAAACAGATGGAGAGAGTGTTGCCAGAAGTGTTTAGAGGAGAGAAATGACATAATGCAATGCCAATCAGTCACCATTTTGACGTCAACTCATGGGTTGAGGGAGTCGTTTGCTCTGGTAACACTCGGGACAGCTCTCCAGCAGGACACACAGTTCATGTTGCGATTATTCAGTGTCGCTGAATTACATCAAACATGTGAGCTGTTTGACTTCATTCATCTGTCCATCCATCCATTTTCTACACTTATGCAAGGTCAAAGAGGCTTAAAGTAGAGACGATCGCTCCAGGGTGACATGGGTCTGCCCTGGACCTCCTCCCATTTGGACAATCTCGAAACAATTCTCCAGAAAATTGGATTATTGACGTGTGGCCCGTTAATACAAATGTAATAATCCAACATGACGCATGAACCACTGTTACCAGATGGATGGAATATTTTTAAGAAAAAAAAAATTGACAAGGGTTATGATATAGTAACTGCTATATATCAATGATCATGGGACACAAAGTTGAGATATATTTTATATGTTTGTATGGAGAGATAGGGGAAGAATGGAGGAGAAAAAAGTAAGAGATGGATAGAATTAATCTAGATTGATGATGGCAAAATTTATGTAGGATGAGTGATTACATTGCAGGTCAAAGTAAAAAATATATATGGGAAACCATACATAAATGAAAGAAGATAGAAGAAATGAATAGAAGAAAGATGAGACTCTATTCACATAGGAAATGATACAGGATTGTTGATGGTATGTGATATGAAAATATCTGTAAGAATGAAAGCTGGAATATGAGGTTTATATACACAATGGATGAGTAGATATTATAAAGAGTTAGGATTGCATGAATATATGTGCAACTAATTCAGGATGTACATGATAAAACATTTTAATTTTAATTTGTTTTGATCTAATCTTATCTCTACACCAGTCTCAGAATTTTAACCATTTTATTTTTTATACATTTGTGCACTTCTTTGGATACAAATCAAAACATTTTCAGCCAAATATGACAAATATGTTGACGGAGTCAAATGTTATAGTAAATGTAATACAAATTGAATGATAGAAAGATATCAATAAGTCATAGAGACAGATAAAAAAATAAATACTTAAATGAGCAAGTCTGATGAATTAAAACAGAATATAGGATGGATTAACATCAAGAGAATATGATATGGAATGTGTATGTTTAAAGGGATGCTTTGTCTATGTGAATGAGGAGGTAAATATGAGATGTTATAGGAGGTTTGATGCTGTATTTTCGGACGAACATAGACTGATACATGGTGCTGTCCATCAAACTGGGTGCTGGAGTGTGCAGGCCGTCAGTGGTCCACAGTGATCCACAGCACAGTGTGACACCCACAGTGGGGTTGGGCGCTGTTGCAACGGAACCGCACATCATTTTACGCAGTAATCCGCTCGCAACATCCGACATGTATTCGGTCTCTCTCTGTGCTCCTGTCCCACCCATCCAGTCTGTGGCTGCAGCAGCAGCAGCACAGGAGGATATGATGTGACACCATCATCCATCCAGTGCGCGGACTGTGATGGGGTTGGTGCGCGTACACGCCGAGTGGTACCTCTGCGCAGACACCCAAGGTTAGCCCACACTGACGCTTTTTATTCAAGGAGGAGGATAGAATGATGGAGACCCCCTTGTGCACGGGCAGATTGTATCACACACACACACACACACACACTCATGCATCTGCACTTACATGCTCTCCGGTGCTCCTGTCGTTCCCAGACGGTAATGCAGAGCGAGAAGACATGTTGTTCCCTTTTCCTCCCCGTATGTTCCCTGAGTGATGGACCACGACCGTGTTCAGAACTCTTCTCTATGACTGCATCCGCAGAAGCGAACCAGCGACCCCGATCAGTGCGCCTGCTGCCCGGCCGGCTGCGCCGCGGTGGAGAGGCTGCCTGTCATGGCAGCGACGGAAGATCTGGAAGGGGGGTGTTCCTCAGACGAGATGCATCCTTCTTCCGCCGTGCACTTTGCAGAAAGAAGAAAAAAAATCCACCCCCAGAAACAAGCGCAGATGAGTGTTTGCGCTAAACGCGATGCGAGGCCGCGTCGGTGCTAAACTGCGGTGTTGTTTGGCCGGAGCCCAGCGTCTCTGTGGCGGCTCTGCACCCCCCGCTGCCTCATGTCGCCTCACAAAACAAACACGGCTCCCGCTGGATGAGTGTCATGTCCGTCCTACCCTGACCCCCCTGGAGGTCCGCCGCGGACGATGCAGCCCCACTAACCCCTCTTGCAGCCCCACGGAAACAGTCCCACGGTGCGGCGGGGGAGAAAAAAGGCCGAAACGTTCACAAGTCGGTTATTCCTGGTCGGTGAGATGCGCAGCCCCGTCAAGTCGGAAGAGACGCGCACGGGAGGGTGTTTCCGGTCGGTGGTGCTGACGTAAAAGCTTCAGTGACGACTCGAGATTTACAGGCGACTCTTGATGCATACAATGGTGACTCTATTTTTGAAAGAAATAAACTAAATTATTACTAAAATTATTAATCCGTAATTAATTTAAATATTGCCTTTCGTATTTTATGTCAAATTAAGCATCATGATACATAATATTTATTATTTGTTATTGGGCTTTTTAATATATTTTAGAAAAATGAACTGTTTAATTTCAGATTAACAGCAATATACTGTATGTTGTGCAAATTAACCCCACAGTGATCCGACAAAACTGCTGCCATTTCCACTTTTCATTTAATATTGAGAGCGAATGAAAAACACTTGTTTGCCTGAACCATTGTTTATCTGGATGTCAACTTAATTATTATTTAGAACCGGAATATGAAGAAAAAACAGTAACAATGAACATGCAAAATCCCCCCTGAATATTGTGGTTTCAAGTGTTACTGACAAAAATGTAACTGTCCGTTCTGCAGTGGTCAGTACCTGAATGCCAGGGGAAGTAAAGGACCACTTCTACCCCTCAACAGTTAAGGTAAGGTAAGGTAAGGTAAAACTTTATTGATCCCTCAACAGTTCTCCTTCGGGAAATAGTTTTTTTGCCAGTAGCCAGCAATTTTTCATAAACAATAAAAAATAATACATAAAAAATAAAATAAGAAAAGAACATAAGAGGAAGAACAAGATCAAGTTCAAGTTCAAACTAAATAAAACACTAAACCTTTTTACATTATTAAACCTTCATTTTGCATTTCTTATTTTGCCTTTTATATGTAAAATAAAGTATTATGAAAGATAATATATTTTATTTGTTTATAATTATTGAGCTTTTTTAATATCTTATATTAAAATTAAATATTTCATTTCAGATTAACGGCAATATATGTTGTGTAAATTAACCCCACTTTGGGCTATCCCAAAAAAATGTTGCCATCTCATTTTTATTTAATTTTGATGAAAAAATATAAAGTACTGGACACATAAGAGACCATTTTTGCCTGAACCATTGGTGTTGTTTATCTGTATTTAAATGTAATTATTATTTAGAACCGGAATCAGTAAAAATAAACAAATAAATAAAAAATTAATGTACAATATTCCACCCTGCATCTTTTTAGTCTATTGTTACTGACACAACTAGACATCTGACTGTGTTGCAATGGTCAGTACCTGAATGCCAGGTAAAGGACCATTTCTACCCCTCAACAGTTTTTCACTTCAAACTACATTACACACTAAATCCTTTAAAATATTATTTCAGTTTATGACACACCTATTGTTCGTATTGTGATTATGTTTCGAAGTATTGTTGTTTATCAGCCAACATCATCAAAAGCATCTGTTGTTTTTTAAGAAACCTTCTACTTTTATTATGAAGGATCGGACGAGTAACTTCCGGTGTGACATGTCTCATGATCTTGAGTTTGACGCAGCCGAGATGCGCCACATCTCCCACATCCAGGGCCGGTGACAGGTCCATCATAAGGTCCATCACAACCCAGATCGCATCCGAACTGGAATCACAGGCGCACTACAGTATGTGCCAGAAAGAGTAGGAAAGATCAGATAATAGGACCAAAATAGAACATTAATAGAACATTACATTTAGTCCTTATATTTATAAAGATTTAATTAGTGAACATTTATTTAAAAACACCAAGTTATTAACAAATAAACAGCACAAATCCGCTAAGAAATGCATGAAACAAATACATGAAAACATACTGCCACCTTCTAATGTATTTGATTGTATTTGGCAAATGTGTAAACATTGCCTAAAGGTCCAGGGTTCAAGTTTCACTGCAGGACCAAGGCGACGGTGTATCAGGCACATATGTAGGCATCAATTTACGTTTGTGGAAGCTCAAGTATTGCCCCCAGCAACACAAACACAAGCACACGGCAACATCACAACAATGACACCAGTCTGGCAAGATAAACGTATTTAGAGACGAATGTAAATGTACTTCAATTAAAGAAAGCAGAGAAAATGAAGGGTTGGTATGTCAACACTTGTGCAGGATTTGACTTGAGTCAGACAGACTCCACCTCCACCATGTGCTCTCTCATTTCCTCTCTGTCTCACAACTGTCCTGTCATCTTCATAATAGCAGGCTGGAGCAGCCATCAACACCTTCTCCTCACTTCCTGTAGCCCAGCAGGCAGTTACGCTCAGCCAAGTGACCTGTCTGATCTATCATTGACACCACAAATTCCAAAATGCAATTTGGATATAGTTACCTATTAGTCCAGTGTCTGGTTATTTAAAGGTTTCTCCCACAAATTAGTGTGATCTTGTTCTAACACAGTTGCCAATCTGCATCTGTAAAGAGTATGTATTTAAAGGGCAACTAATGTGTTGATTTAATTTTGTCTTAAATATAATAAATATATTGGACTCTATTGTATCATCAGTATGTGTCTGTTTGTACAAAACTCTCTTTTCAGTGAAATATTTACATTGGAAAATGTGCTTAAACCCCGGGCCCTGAAAACACTTCAACCACACCCACTCTGCTGTGATTGGTCAAGCATGGAGGTTAGTCACCAAACGTCATCAACCCCGTAATCCTCCAACCCTGAGAGACTCGTTGTATAAACAAACCTGTGCATGATTACAGCTGGCTGGAGGAGGACTGAAGGTCATTACTACACCATAATAAACACAGCTCTCGTAACCTCTTGTTCGCCAAGATTTCAGATGGGGGAGATCTTTATAGTATAAGTAATAAGTTCAAAACATTGTCATGATGATAGACTTACTGCATCTTGGAGAGGAAGAATTCAACATTTGAAACATGTTAGTGAGGAAAGTTGGGTTTTCACATTAGTTGCCCGTTAAGTTGTAAAGTACATGCTAAGTTATTTAACATATATTTGTTTAAGTAACACTGCACATATTAGTAGACTTAAGATACAAACACCATCCAAAGGAAAGGCAGGTAGACAGTTATTGTATATGCAACTTGAAGTACAACTCATGTAAACATTTTCAATTTCAATTTTTGAACTAAAAAATCTGTAAAAATTCAAGCATTGCAAAATGTAATAGTTAATTTGGCACAAATCTACTACCATAGTCAGCACATGCTCGTTTTCTTTTTTTTTAAAGTCAATATCATACAGATTTGTGGCCTTGAGTAGAACTTATTTAACCCAGAACTTAAAACAAGTTAAAATAAGTGCTCATTTTCTCTATTGAGGGAAGTATGTAAAATCAAAGTATTGTAAAATACTTCGATTTTACAATCTCATGATTTTACAGATTATTCACGAGAAATAACCGTTTTTTCAATATATACATTGGTTTGCACTATATCATGTAAAAATAAATACCACCACTAGAGAGCGCGCATGTAAAGAAAATGTTTAACGTTACTGTTAGTATGATGTTACTGCCGCCAAACATATTTAAAATCAACTTCTTCAGAGCAAGTCTGTCCACTTAACTTATGTTTACCGCTGAGCTATTTTAGACGAATATAAATATATATACAAAAATACGAGGTGGTGGATGTTTGAAAGGTCACAGGGTGCAATTCTTCCGCGTAAGTGGCTCTGCTGTGCAGTGTCAGCAGGAGGCCGGAGAGGATGTGGAGTCATTAGACTCATATTTTAACATGCTCTTGACGACAGACGGATGGAGGTTCTGAGAGGGCTGACCCTGCTGGACCAGGGCTCATGTGTTGCTGTGAGTCCAGTGCTCACAAATCATTTGACACTTTTGAGATAGTCAGTGACATAAAAAGTATTTCCTTTAAACCATATACAGGTTGTTATCACAAAACTGCAGAACACATCAAAGAACACACCTGTGCATTTTCAGGGCTGAAGCTACACATGGACAGACAAACGTTCACTATCCTTCTCCTGCCCCCTGTTAACCTCCTCCCTTGATTGGGAAAGCTCAGTTCGAAGGAAAAGTGTTGTCAGTTTACCCTAAATCTTGCCTCATTTTTGGCTTTCCTGTAACACCTTTTCCTGACGGGGCACAGAATGCAACCTGCTTGCGTAAACAAGTCGAGGGAGAAGACACAGGGAGTCAGAGGTGAGCCCCTGTTGCCATATTTCACAAGAGGAACTATTGTTTTAGCTCCGGTCCTGGTTCATGACATGCAAAGTAGCTTCCGGTCCTGTGAATTGACCAGGACTGAGAATTTGTGGCTAGATATATATATACGCCATGATGGCAGCACTTGAAGAAGCAAATCGTTTGAGACATTCACAGCAAGAAGGTTGAAGACTGGATTCCAGCTTTAGGCAAACCTGGATTCTTACTGTGTGCAGATTGTATGTCCTCATTGTGCTTGGGTTTTCACAGGTCAAGCCCGGGTCATAATCTACCCTAAGTATTCTGGGCCTGCCTCGTCTTTGTAGAAGCCTGCAACACCTCCCGAGGACAAAGTATGGCATCCTACAAACCTCAATTGCCTTCTCTCGGTTTGGATTTGCAGTCTCTACTAAATGACTGAGCTACAGGCTAGATCTTCCTCTTAGGGGAGGTCTAGTCCCTATACACTAACCCAGGGGTGGGCAAACTCGGTCCTCAAGGACCTTAGTGGGTGCAGGTTTTTGTTCCAAACGATCAAGCATGCATAGTTTAACCAATGAGGTTTTTAGCTTAAACAAGCAACACTAGACTGACAGTCAACTGATTACACTCCTAAGACACCTGATTGGTCAAAAGGTATCGCCTTGATTGGTTGGAACAAAAACCTGCACCCACTGCAGCCCTTTGAGGACTGAGTTTGCCCATCCCTGCCCTAACCCTAATCATAACCCTAACCATAACCACATTTGGCAAACTCAAGGCCCAGGGCAAAATCCAGCTGACCAAGTCATTTTATGTGGTCTACCTCTGCATGGTTGATAATGTTCATATTGGTATCACAAAGTATAACAACAGCAGCATTTCAGATAACATAAACATCAGAAATGAGTAAAACTGATTTTGAAGGATAAGAATTTGATGGTAATGTTTGGTAAAGATAGACAAACTTGGAGATCATTGAGATGGATTATTTCAATTGACCCCCAACCTTGACTGCAAAGAACTTTGGCCCCTTGTGTGATTAAGTTTAAAACTCCTCAAAAAGACGATAGGAATGTAGGTCTACCAATAACTTCGCCATGAAAGGCAAATACAAAGATGTCGTGTCTGACTCCATTGCATTGAAGATGTTAATGCAAAAGTAGAGCTGCCCCGGAGCGATAAATATTAGACCTTTAACAATGAGCTGTGAAGAAATAAGTGTTATGTGTTGATCAAAAGTGGTTTTAGATAAATGCATGTTGTGTTTTTATTGAAATGTTTAAACCTGAGACTCATATCATCAACCTTTAAAGGACATCCAAGAACTTTCGGATACGTAAACATGAAGACACGCTTCACTATGACCTAATTTAACAAGCAGTGATGACAAAAACAACGACACAAACCCCTACTGGGAATAAAAGGTGATGTTGGGGGCCTCCAGAATTGGCCGAGGACTTCCCTCACAAATACGGTCTAAGGAAGTCCGTTCGTCCACCCTGTTTTCCATGAAAAGATCTGACAGCCTGGTCACTAGCTGTCATGCCCACTCTGTCCTCATTCTTTGGCCTCACAGCTATTTTTAAATCCACGCTTTTGTTTTTGTGGGAGCCACGGTAGATGCAGACCCCTGCCATCAATATCAAAAGCCATTCTCATGCTGCCACACCTACAGTAAGAGCAATGAAGTCGTTGCCAACCATTAGAATAGAGATCTCAACACTAACAACTAGAGACAGATGAAGACGAATAAAGTAATAAATATACATGTATCTTGAATCTTGCTTCCTACAACATTGTTAAGAGCTTTGTTAAGAGTTAAGCCACTTGTCACTAATAACATTATGAATGTATCTCATTGACCACAAGGGATTATACCTCAGTCTGTCTTTGATTTTGAATGAATGAATGATGAAAAACAACTTTAAATGTATTTTTGAATGTATTTATATATTTGTTATTAACATTTATGACTTTGATTTGTCACCTTAGCTATGTGGGATGAGGTTTAAAGTTAGGGTTTAGGATTAGGGTTAAATTAGAGTTAGGGTTACAGTAATAGTTGACGTTTTTGGGTTAGGGTTGGGGATTCATTGTTATGGGCATGGGCATGGGCATGGGCATGGGCATGGGCATGGGCATGGGCATGGGCATGGGCATGGGCATGGTTACTCAGCTGTGCCTCAAGACACTTCTCTTGGTCCATTGTTAAAAAAAAATAGGCCTTTAAACTTTCCAAAATGGGTTAAAAAAATTAAAAACGTATGAAGTTTCTTTCAAAAGCAGAAAAGGAAATCGGAGAAGCCGAAAGCAATGTCTATTTATTTGCTTCACCTTGAAGGCCGATTCAAGAATCCAATGATTGTCTCCATTTAAACAAAACTGACTGAAAACTTTCCATCGCGTAATTGCGTCTGCATGTGCCGGGTGTCAATGGGCAGCAGTCAGATGTATTGAGGTCTACCGGGGCCATGGGATGTGTTTGCATAAATACAGACAGAAAAATCTCCCGGTTTTCCTCTCGCTATTATAGAGACGTCAAAACCATTTAAACAAAGGAAAACAAATAACCTCTCAGGTTGGGATGTTTACAGCCGTGGTGGCATCAGGCCAGCGCCACCATGAGTATTTATATCCGCCAACACACCTTTGGTCAAAAACGGATATTAAGAGATTGGAGAGTTCCGTAAACAATATCGCCAAATTATTGTTGGAAAGTTTTTATTTTAGATTAGTGTTTCAGTTATGAACCGGTGAACTTCCCTGTCTGATGCCAAACCCCGACACCAGTGATTGAATGTGGCTGTTGATAACGAAACACAGTGGAGGGGTGCAGTCTCAAGCCTTCTCTTTGCTAAAAAAAGATACGCCTGATGGATATGTTCATACAGATAACATAAATCAGGATATCCCATCAGGAGTGACGAAGTACACCATTGTTTGTTTCAAGTGGGCAGCCATCCTGACTGACAGTGTACACTAGACATGGGAGAGGATAGGAGGTTCTCCGCTTTACACGGATGGGTCAGGACAGGTTGTTTATACCAGTTACACAACATGCTCCCTGACAGTGAAAAATATTTTTGTCAAAAGCAAGTGCATGAGAATGAATAATGAAAGACTTTCCTTGACAGTGAAATGTATCACACTGAAGATACATACAGTATTGATCAATAGATAAGCCTGAAATGTGTCTAAATTCTACCAAACCTAAGATTTTCATGCATGATTCTTCAGAAGCCATTCATTTATTCTTTGACTAAAAATGCTTTTCTTTGGTGCCACTTAACTTGAGTGTATAACCTTTAGAAGATGCAGAACCATTCATTGTAGGGCTTCAAGTACATTGAAAGTTTCCCACAAAATGCACATAAATACAAGACGGAAGAACAAGACATACAGAGATGGGAACTCAACCAAACTGAGATGAGGCAGAATACATAAAACATGTTCTGATTGTCATCTCCCATGAATCAGCCAATAGTGTGCATTCACGTAGCATAGCCTCTCGAAGCTAATGCGCGTCATTCCAAGAAACCGGTAGCTTTTGCTTCTGGTCAATTTAATGATCGCTCATCGACATAAAAATGACATTATTGTGAATAATGTGAATAATTCCAATACAACACTATGTTTTTTTAGATGACACTGCAATTTTTCATTTAAATATTATGATCTATTTTATTACAAACACATTGCTTATTCAGGTGACATCACTCAAAGGATCCAAGGTGTGAATCTGAATCAAGTTTCAGCACAATACTATTTGATTTATTTGCTCTATTTGCCTGGTAAAGTGGGACATTTAATGTTATTCTTACCACGGCATAACACAATAGATTCTGAGGCGACATTTTCCACCTCTTAACAATTTAAACATTTTTATTATAAGAATGTAAATTTGGTAAATCCCAAATTATATAAACCTATGTACCGGTATTTTAAATACTAAATGGAGGACTTCTTTGTGGCGAAAAGTAATGATAAAAAGTCATTTATTAATAGAAATGTTCCCAGATCAATTTTGCACATCACAAGTGTCTTGCATAATGTAAACATTTTTTTTAAATGGCTTGTTGGAAATTGGAAAGAGCACGAGTGACACTAAAATAGAAATACCCATCAATGGCAGAATCATACAATATAATAAAAAACATGCAATTGAATTTCACAGTGCTTTGTGACGCCTGGTCTGGAAAAGCACTATATAAATACAAATGACTTACCTTCTAACTTACTTACATAACAATAAGTTAGTAAGTAAGTAAGTAAGTAGGTTAGTAAGTAAGTAAGTAATAATTATTTGTAAAGTGCCTTTCTAGACCAGGGTCACAAAGCGCTTGAACAATCAAAAATAATACACAATTAAAAAAACATATACATTTAATAACTCCAAATGTCCAAGACAACATAGAGACAAACACAGGAGTCCCATAAAATTAGTTTTTAAAAAAAATGTGTCTTGCATAATGTAAAAACATTTTTTTAAATGGCTTGTTGGAAATTGGAAAGGGCACGAGTGACACTAAAATAAAATACCCATCAGTAGCAGAATTAGTTAGTTCAGTTAGTTTATTTATTTAAAAGGACAATGTGTAGTTACATTAAAAAGATGGCTGCACCAGATTTAGCAAAATGCGAATTTCCATCTGTAGTCCTCAACAAAGATGGAGACAGTTTTCATAATACATTAACATACAAATAAAGCAAAAACGCAATAATATACAAAACCACAGTACAGTCTAATAAGGTGCAGTATGAATAAGTGCATTCTGTACTATTAGTGCGAGCAGGACTGGTGGTCTAAAAGCCAGTCTTTGACAGCCCGTTAGAAGCGATGAAATCTGACTTGTTCATTAGATTGTCTGGGAGCCCGTTCCATTCTTTGATGGCTTTCTATGAAAAGGCTGATTGAGAGAACGCAGACTTTCTTTTGGGAACATTGCAGTCGCCCCTGGACACTGACCTTAATGCTCTGCTTGTTAGTTGAGAGCGTGGCTGTACATAGGTCTTTAGGGGAGGAGGGGCAGCATCATGCAGGATTTTATGTACCAGACGGATATTGAAGAACCTTATCAAGTTGTCAAAACTCAAGATTTTATGTTTTTCAAGTATGTTGCAATGGTGGTAACGCCAAGGTTTTTGATCAATGATTTTTAAGGCCTGGCTGTGCAAATATCTAAGCGAGTTTAAAACTGTGGGTTTCGCTTGGGACCATGATGACAAGCAGTACAAAAAATGTGAAATTATCATTGCATGAATTTTTTTTTTTTTCTGCTTCCAATGATAAGGAACTTGTGATTTGTTGCAAGTTGGCAATGTTAAATTTCACCAATCTTTAAAATTAAGTGTATGACACCCAAGTATTTCACTTCCTCTTTATTTTTGATTTTGTAATTATCCACACAGATATCGTACAATATAATAGAATCATACAATATAATAAAAAAACATGCAATAAAATGTCACATAATAGTAAGTAAGTAATAATTGTTTGTAAAGCGCCTTTCCTGACCAGGGTCACAAAGCGCTTGAACAATGAAAAACAATACACAGTTAAAAATAAATACAGATTTAATAATCTTAAACTCTTAATGGCCACGACAACATAGAGACAAGCACAGGAGTCCCATAAAATTAGTGAGAAAAATTGGAAAGGTAACACAAAAAGTCAACACAAATGGTTGGTTTAACAATTCTAGATAACAAGCGAATGAATCATGGACTTTAGAAGATCAAATTCTTGGACACATTGCGCAAGAACAAATCCTCCAAACACAATACAGTGTGATTACAGTTACAGAGACTTCAGGTGATTTATCAAGCTCAACGTTGGCTCAGGTCACAATAAGCCGGTGCAGGCTCAGAGCTAATGATATGGTCTAGACTAAACAAGACCTTCCATTAAACGGTGACCCGCACACGTCCACGCCAACATGCTTAATTAAGTACTTTTCGAGATACAAGCAGCGCGAGAAGCAAACAAACAGATAAGCGGGGGACTATGAAAAGTGCATGACAGTGTGAACAAAGACAGGGCACGGCCTGCTTCCGAAAACAAACACCCACAACAACCAGCTGGATTTTCCATCTCGGAGCAGCGTTAATGAGAGGAAGCAGGGGAGTGCTTCCCAGGGACTGCATTGTGATATCGCAGAAGGTTCAGCTTGATCGAGGAAAACCTCCAGGAGTTTGGCCCAGGTTCCTACCTGCTCATTCAGAGATTGTAATCCCCAATCGAGGATACCTGGAAATCAGCCGTCCAGCATCCGCCGCCAGACTTCTACGTGAGCGGATGTTTGATCATGCTTTAGATATACATGCGTTGCACTAATGCCAACCTCTTTCCCGTTCTCTTCCTGCTTTGCGCAACATATTCGGGGAACCTGTTAAAATAAAATCAAATGCTGTGAAGAGGTTAAATATTTTTGACACTTATTGTTGTTCCGAGGTAAACAACATTAAAACAATATTGAGATATATAGCAGTGCTTGAATGCAACGTGGTCTAATTCAAACTATATAAAGCACATTTTAGATGAGACCATGGTTTGTAAAGTCATTTAAGTAAGGAAGTAATTTATATTTGTAGAGCGCTTTTCCAGACCAGGGTCACAAAGCGATTAAACAATTAAAACAATAGGCAATAAAATATAAGCTTAAAAGGTCAAGATGACACAGAGACAAACACAGGATTCTCAGAAAATCAGGGGAAAAACCTGCACAAATAAAAAGGTCTTAAGATGTTTCTTGAAGTAGTCATTAGATCCATCAAGCGCAAAGAGAGAGGAAGATCGTTCCAAAGCTTAGGAACAACAGCCTGGAAGGATTTCTCTCCTCTGTTCCTGAACCGTGTGCGAGGAACCATCAGTAGATTCTGATCCACAGACCTCAGAGCCCGAGCTGGGGTGTAAGGCTGGATCAGATCAGTGGTGTAAGGAGGAGCCTGACCATGAATAGTAAGAACCAGAATTTTAAAGTTGATCCTGAAAGAAACTGGAAGCCAGTGAAGAGATTTAAGGATCGGGGAAATGTGAGTTCTTCTACTAGAGCGGGTCAGAATTCTCGCTGCAGAGTTTTGAATCAACTGCAGGCGAAATAGCTCCTTCTTGTTAAGACATGAAAATAAACTGTTGCAATAGTCCAGACGAGAAGACACAAGCGTATGGATTATAAGCTCCAGATCATTCTGTGACAACATTTTCCTAAGTTTAGAGATTTTTCTCAATTGAAGGAAACAGTGAAAACTGTGGCCAGTAAACAAATATTCATCTTTATTGTTATTTCATAGATTGATTTATATTATATAAGAATATTCTCTATAAGACTACATGTTTTGGTAGTTGTATTTTTAAAGCTAGATCATTATGTGTTTTACATATACTGTACCGACGTCAGAAAATTACTTGTTGGGCTGGTGGGTGATTTAACCCTCTGTGCCTTGAGTTTGTAAACTTTGACTTAGTCCTCAAGTTTTGGTGCAACTGAAGTGCCCAGAAGAAACTCAAAAAAATACAGTTAGATTCAGAGCCACAGCCCTCTAACTATGACGGCACAGAATTAACCGTAACCGATTAACAGATATATTTGTAATAAAGAAACGTATTTAGAGACCTTAAGCTAAAAGAAAAAATAAATAAATATCCAAAAAAAGAAGTGCATTTCCTTATTAACGAAGTCCATCCATCTGGTCTTAAATGACAACAAGAAAAATACATCACACCAGATGAAAATAGTGCATGTATCAGGGGTCACTATGCGGTGACCACAGGCCCCAGGTAGGCTGCAGACACAAAAGGAGTTGAAAAATATTTATAAAATCATAACTAAAACTTATTATGTATGCTTTGTATTGTTGACCCATTGGAATTTATTAAAGACTAAATAAACGTAAGAAATGTGTATTAAAGAAATGTCATTTATCATCCATAAAAATAAATATTAAGCTATATCTTAGAAACTCTAGACAGTTATTAATCAAAGTGTTCCAGGTGTCTCCAAATTTAAGCTTAAAAACAGTATATAAAGCTATATTAATAAGAAATAGTGAACAGCGGTTAGCTACGTTTCTAACGCAGTGCAACGCTTAACTGTACATAGGTGCATTAGCTAACAATGCTAAGCTCACTAAGCTCTTCCACAATACCAGCTTTTATAAACCAACAGTTATAGTACAAACTTAAACTCACCTGAGCGCAATTTTGATTTCTCGACATTAGGAAAACCCCTAAAAATAAAATAAAACAATTATTTTTTGACTAACACAGACGTTTCTTTTATTGAGAACAAGCTAGAATGTTGGTTAAAAGCCTGTCAGCCTCAGTCCAGTCATGCAACACGCAGAATGACCTCTGCCGTGGATGTTGACCTTTTATTTTGAGACGCTCACGAGCAGGTCGCACATGAAAAAGGTGCGACGCTGCCGCACGTCTGTCCGTCCGGCCATGAGGGGAAGTCCCCTCCTGATGCTCAACGTAAACTTGGCTCCAATAAAAGCATCTGTTGGCACCTCGGTGGATAACAGGAAAACTTTGTTTAGTGAAAAACATCCCGTTGTTGGCCTCCCGGCGTATGACCCTTCTTGTTGTACAGAGACGGAGCGTCATATAGCAGCCGCGGTGGAGCCTCATTCATCAAGCGCTCGGTACAGTTTACAAAGCTGCCATATCCCTAAGATAAACAATGATGGAATAAGTATTTTTGTCTATATGTTAGCGGCGCAACTCGTGCGTCAGACCTGGACAAAGGGCCTTGAAGAATGTATTGTTTAAAAATGTTTATGTCCACCTTTACTTTAGAAAATGTCAGTCAAAAAACCCAACGAAAGTGTGTCAATTTCTAGCAGGTAAAAGCCATGTTTCATACTTTACACACTTGATGCATTCATTTTTAATTCATTCATTAAAGAGTATAAAGAATATTCGCCAACCCAGTCAATGGGTCTTTATTACATTTCCAGCAACAGATCAACTTGTTCACAGTAAAGGTTCATCACATTTACACCTTTTTATACAGTCTTTCCACACGTACATATGCAGTATATACCAAGGTTTGGTAATATATAACAACAGCTTCAACTGGAAGAGGAAGGCTGTCAGTGCAGATATCACTTTTAAACGTCACTTTAGCACTAAGATTGCGTGGAGCCTTGCTTGGCTTGATATATATACACAAGCGAAACCTGCTGCATCTCTAGTTCTCCTGCTCAACAGGTACTAACTCTCACATCCCGTCAAGCAAAAGCCTTGACATCATTAATAAAAACATCTATTCACTGTAGTGAGAGCATGACACACCTCATCTCATCACTTACTCTAATGACTTATCTTCTTTCCTGTCTTTAGAAGAACATTTCATCGCCAACATTTCCTCCTCAGTGTCCTTCGTCTCCCCTGTCTCACATAACTAGCAAATAGAATGTGTAGGAAATGATGCAAAAAAAAAACAGAGGTTTATCAGGAACTTGGAGAATTTGTCTGTAGGTATGAGTGTGTGTGAATGGTTGTGTGTTGTTGTGTACCCTGCCTCTTGCTTGAAGAAACTGGGGATACACCACCACCCCCATAAGGGATTAAGTGGCACCGAAAATGAATGAATGAATGTTGCAAAATCAAAAAAATAAACAAAAGTCTGTGAGTTTGTCTGAATTTATTAAACTATTTGTTTCTTAAAGCTAGCTAGCTAGTTTTGTCCCATAATGCTTCCATATCTGCCAACGTCACTTCCAAATAAAGTGAAGTATAACCACATTTTTAATTTTCAATTAAGTAGTTTCCCCTTTGCCCCATATATTTAATCTTAGAAAATGTGTTGGGCTGCTTTGGAAGAAGCACTGCCCTCTAGTGGTGAGAGGAAGCACACCGTGGGTCATAGAACAACCTGTGCATTGATCCATTGGGCTTTTTTTTTATTGAAAAAAAACATAGCTTTCCTCAGACCTTACAACATGATATGATGAGCCAGATTTTGCCCACGGACCTTGTGCTTGACAAGTGTGCTTTCAGGAAAGTGTGTGTTTCTACGGAATCAAAGACATGTGAAGATGGAAAAATGAGCGTGCACTGGACCGGCAGTACCTGAGGTCAAGTTTCTTAAACTAGCTGGTAGCAAGATTTGGTACAAGAGTTTTTTTTAGTCAAAGTGCATGTACATTTCATCATAGTGCGTCTGTGATGCCTCCACAGCTAGTCGTCTCTGCAGTGTGTGTTTGTGTCCTCCACGTCGTCGGTGGGTTGCGGCCTGGCAGACCTGGTGCTGGCCCGGTGGGTTCGCCCGCGCTGGTGCTCCGACAGCCAGTTGGTGATGGCCATGGCCAGGCGGATGAGACCCAGGCTGATGCAGTGGACCTCGGAGGTGATGGGTATGTCGGCGAAAAGGGCGCGGTCCCGACAGATGAGGGCACTGCTGCATTCAAAGTCTCTGACGATGTTGAGGATCTCCTGCCGCTCGGCCTGCCGCATCATCCCTCGGATGTTCAGCAGGGTGGAGACGTGTTTCTTCCTGTAGGGATGAGGCAGGCAGACAGGGGTTGAGGGAAGGCGTAAATGAGGACTGAAGCGGGATATTAACGGAAGTTAAGTGTCCGGTTTATCAGAAAACTTGTCATGAGTTTAGGAGAATGATGGAGGACAATTTCCCCTCCGTCTCTCAGAGGAAGTAATCGTTCCATGAAGTGATATTTGACAAAACCAACACTTTGGTTTTAAGGAAAGCCATTTTGAGGCACGCTTACAAGGGCGCCCTCTAGGCCAGTGAAATTCAAAATGTTTATTTACGATCAAACTCAATTTTTTCTCCTTCACCAAACAAATTTCACTCAAATTTTTGACATCGAGCATCTCTGTCTCTTACCCTTTGTTAAACACTGACATATTTATAGGTCACTCTATTTACATAAACATTAGTCTACTTTGAGTCAATCATTCAGTGAGCCACATTAAATATCTTGGCGGGCCAGGCACTCTTGTTTCCTCCCACAACCCCAAAACATGGAGTGTGTGACCAGGTTCAATACACATGCCCTGTGGCTGTTCAGTGTCTCCTGCCTCTCACCCCTGGTAGCTGGGATAGGCTAAACCCTGCCCTCCAAGAGGCAATACATGGAAGAAATAAACAAATGAAACAAGAGGAAGATACAATGTATTTTATCTGAATTTTTCTTCATCTGTTTTTTATAAAAAACATTTTTTTAATCGAAAATTATCCAATTTTCAATGTTTTTGTTATAAGTGTGTGTAAAAGAAAATACATGTTTTCCTCATCATTCCATGCATAAAATTCCCAAATATTGAAAATAATATAATATTCATTCATAAAATTGCATCTTAACCGAAGGCTCAGAAGATATTTGTTAATGGTTACTGGACTCTATCTGCCTCTAGAGGGTTTTCAACGAACACTAATAAATGAATGCCATCATTTCAGACTTAAATCAGCCTGAAAGACTTTAAAAGCATATCTTGTGTGAAACACACAATAATAATGTAACAAAATGTGTTTAAATAAATTCATGTTTTAATCCTCAATTTTGGATTATTACTATAAATATGAGTCCATATGTAATATCTGGAAATGTACAATAAAAAAGTACATGTTGAGCTTATGTTTGATCTGAGCCACACTGGCCTCTGGTGAGGAGGGTCCATGTGTTGGCACAGTCACGTGTACGACTCAAGACCCTGTGTTGGTCACCCAGAGGACTCGAGGAAGACCGGCAGTCTTTCATCTCCCAAAATACCACCGAGAGGAGCCGGGGGGGCGCACAAAGAACAAGGAGCAGTGAGTTAGCAGGTCTGGACTTCTATGCTCATCCACACCTCCTCTTCTTTGTGGCACCAGTCCGTCTCCTGCGTGGTGGCAGGAACAGGAAGTATTCTGCGGCAGTTTCCTGTCTGCTCTGCGGAGACTTATGCGTCATAAGTTATTTGCCAACTGTCATCTTGACTCTTAATCTGTGAACAAACAGCTTCCGCGGCCTGGACGCCCCCTGCCCCCCTCATCAGTCACCCCTCTGCCCTCCCGCCCTCCATGCCTCTGAAAACATCTTTCCATAAATAGCAAAGTTAATGTAGATATGCTTCCCTGCTCCTTTTCCTTGTTTGGATCCATTGTGACAAAAAAAACAACAGCATACATCGTCGACATGTTTCCATACTTGGGCACGGAGCCAAAAACATCAGGCCTAATGTGAGGCAGCGAAGAAGATGGGACGTTTGGGGGGCGCTTTGTTTCCTTTTTCATAGACGCTTCCTGGCTTCATTTGAACTGTTCCGACAATTAATTCGCTAAACACTCACCGTACATCAGGGAACTCCTTAACCAGAACCGCAACCTCCATCTGGATGGAAGGCGTGTCCTCCAGATGAATGACGTCGGCGAGGTGGCCGATGATGTTGTCCAGCCAGGAGGCCTTGGACTCCTGGAGAGATGGAGAAGAGAAATGAAACCTCGCTTCACGAGAAGTCACAACCAAGAAAAACCTCATCACTAACATTTTAGATGATGATGAGTTTAGATTTGCAGAATTTTTGTTAAAATTCATTATCATAATACAATCATTTTTGAATAAAATAAAATATGCTTGTTAATCTGTCAAAATAGACATTTATTTTATCTTTTTGTCATCACATTAGGTGCAAATATAATTTTTATTGACTTGTATGAGAGAACTTAATATTGATAGTTTAATTATGAATATTATCGATCTGTGTAATATATATTTGATGGGAACATTTTTTTAATATATATATTTTTTGCTTTTTAACTTGGATATTTAATAAGTATTTCTAGATGAGAATATCTTTAATATCTTTTAATTTTGTGTTCACGTTTCCTCTCCCACTATTTTTCATTAAAAATTTAGTTTACACTGTTTTATTATTTAACGGTACCAGTCATTCTTATTAAAATATGTTCTTCCCCTGCATATATGTTTTTTTCTCTAATTATAACAGGAATTCAAAAAAAGAAGGATTATTTTTTATTCATATTTATCTCAAAACATTCTTTAATTCTTAGTTCACAAACCATTCACAGCCAATCTAGGATGTTGTAACCTATTATAAGAATGAAATAAAATAAAGAAGAAAATAATTTTAGAAAGAATATGTGGACAAATATAGGTGGTAAATATTTCATAATATATTTAAATATTACCCATGAAAGCAATTTAAGATATATACATAGACTACTCTGTCTTTTCTGTTAGATAAATCCTCCTACCGACGACAAAGCTATCAAGTGCCAGGTTTGCGATGACGTTTTATGGCCTCATTAACGTCAGACGTCCGAGCAGCTCATCCTAACAAGTCATTAGGTCAAAGCTTTGACTGTAAATGTGAATAACAAAACTCCACCTCTGTTTTTCTTGTCTCCACACACTCAGGAAGGAGAAAGCAAAGTTCTCTGGCGAGGCATCCACTAAAAATAACGACGACTTTTTTAGACAGCCATTAAAAATTCAACCTCCACCCCCGAGTTCCCTGTTTTCACAGTCACTTCATCCCACTCCTCGGTAGAAAAAGGCCATCAAGGCCATCCCAGGCTCACTTCAAAGCCAGCCAGCTGACAGGAACAGGAAGTTCCTTCTGAACACAGCAGCTTCCTGTTGTCAACCAAGGTGACGGACACTTGTTTGAACTCGTTTGCAAAAAGAGGGCAAATGCCACACAGCTTCTTCCCTTCTTCGGCCGGTGCTAACGTAAGCCCGGCTCATCCATCTCCATCCTACTGACGGCAGCCATTTTTCAGCGTTCTCTCCTGTATCAACACTGTCTGACTTATTCCTGACCTAGGAAGTTCGCAGGTCGGGCGTCATTCACAGCCAACAGTGTCGGCTCGCTTTGTGCCAGCGCCTTAATAGGGTTTTCCAAGAATCAGCATTTTTTGGGGTTATTTGTGTGCCTTTGGGGTTACCGAAAATATAATTTGTCATCTCCCTGTTTACACTTTACACTATCAGTATCCTTTCATCCTTGCCAAGATACTGGACTGAAACGATCGCTACTTCCAGTTTGAGCAAAAATTCATCATTTTAGTTTGATGGGTCGTTTTTACAGGTCAATAAGAATCAAAAGAGTTTGTTAAATGATATTTCACAAAATTAAATTATAATTTCTTATATAAAATCCTGCTTATGTTGGTCACCTGGTTTAACATTCCACCTTAAACTTAAACCTCTTTTATTGACTTGCTATTACAAAGTTTCATTTTGTGTTATGACAGATAAGTGGATGATCGATACAACTTTTGCAGGAGCTAAGGTATCAAGCAGGCAGGATTAATATGAAAACTAGATAGCTTCTGGTACAAAAGCAGAAAACTGCTAAAATTAATCTTAAGAAGTATCCAAAAAAAGGAGGTTTTAAACTGAACGGTATACTTGCTAACCAGTAGCTAACAGTGCTAAAGGAGGTCATGAAGAAATGTACCACCTGTGTTACAACGATGATAACTATAAAAAGTTAACTCACCAGATCACTGAAGAGTCCTTTCAGCTGTTTGGCCTCGTCCTGCATGCGGAACGCCATCCTCTTCCTCATCTTGGAAGATGTGCAGATCAGCCGTCCCCTCATAATGGCTCTCACGTACTCCACCAGGACCCGCCGGTGAACCTCACCCACCATCGTCTGGGGAAACCATCCGTTAACTCAGTTACGACTCAACATTTGAAGTCTCTGGTGTTCAGCCTCACCTGATAAGGAGGTGGATCCATTCTCCTGAACTTTCTAAAATGCTGCTTGATGTTGGTTTCTATGGCCTCGAAGGCATCAGTGTTGTTCAGCCATTTTCTCTTGATCAGCTTGTCAAAGAAAGGCTAAAGAACAAAGTATGAAATAATATTTTTAAATGATGCTGTTGATGCTGGACTGAAACTTGCTCATTACAGAGGCATACACAAGGTGTATCTATTGGCTTCAGTAAATACTGTTTTTTTTTTTTTTAGAATCCCACGAGGGGAAATTCAACCATTCACACATACTGATGTGAGTAGGCTGCACACTTGCGCCAAGTTCACCATCAGGAGCAATCAGGGTGAAGTGTCTTGCTCAGGGACACAACGACACAAGCTTGTCTGGAGCTGGGATTGAACCTGCAACCTTTTGGACTGCAGGCAACCACTCTACCATCTGAGCTATGTCGCCCCTGTATGGAAGCAGCTTTCACTAACAAATTGACAAAGAAAGTTTTGGCTAGCATGAACCAATCAGATTATCTAATATATAATCTGCTGCAATAATCCAGTTGTCAATTTTACTGTTACTTAAGAACAAGACACGGAAGATGGCTGACCAACTCTTACAGCTAGGTTAGTTACACCTTCCAAAATATGGACAATGGTCTCTGAAGCCAACCCTATTCTGGCTGATTTTTGGTGCAATGCAATCAACCAATAAATGCAGCCTTAAGGGGTCACAAGCCAGTGTCTTTTTGAGTCTGACCCAAGACCGGATAAATGCAGAGGGTTGTGTCAGGAAGGGCATCCGATGTAAAATCTGTGCCAAAACCGAATATGCGAATCGCAACCATGACTTCCATAACAGATCGGTCGAGGCCCGGGTTAAAAACAGCTGCCATGGTGCCGATTAACCTACAGGGTAACAATGGAAATTGGGCTACTGTGGGTCGTAGTCAAAAGATGTTGAGGTCCTCTTTGAGAGTGACGAAGATGAATAGAATCAGGAATAAGTAAATCAGAGGAACCCCACATGTTACAAGTTACGGTCAGAGAGGTCAGAATTAGATGGTTTGGTCATAAACAGAGAAGAGATAGTGAGTATATTGGTAGAAGGATGCTGGGGTTGGCAGGAGGTCTAGAGGAAGACCAAAGAGAAGGTTTATGAATGTGAAAGAGGACCTGAAGTTGGTTGGTTGGGTACAGAGAACAGGGTTAGATGGAGGAGGTTCATTCATTGTGGCAACCCCTGAAGGGAGCAGCCGAAAGGAAAAGAAGAAGAAGAAGAAGCTACCAACCACACCGCTTGGAAACAAAAAGTGTCAGATGGAATAAGCTAGCTAAATCTAATCCTCATTGGTATCCCATCACGATCCCATTCATCCCACCATTTTTTGAAGGCAAAAAGTCCTCAAGAAATGTATATTGACTTTATAAGTTAGATACAATAATTGGACTCACCCTGATATGCTCGAACAGTCTGTCGGTCAGCACCCTCACAGATTGGTTGATAATTCTGTCCAGGGAGGAGTTGGCCCTCTGAGATGACTCGTCGCTGCCTTGTGGGTCGCACTGCCTGCAGCGCTCCACAAAGGCTCTGAACACAACAAAAATGTGTTTCAGCAACAGTTCAAATGACACAAACTATGAGTGGACATACCTCAAAGGGGGGCAACAGTTGACCAGTGCTATTGTCCTGGAGACATATCCATCCCCTCGATCTCCAAATTCTGCCTGAGTGTCATGAAAAATTTCTACTTTTCTCTGGAAACTTGAAACAAAAAGAGGTTCAGACTGATGGAACTATCTTATGGATCATGGAACATGTACGTATTTTCTTTCATTGCAATGTTGTTCTCACCTGTAGAGAAAGTTTGCTAATCCAATCAAACAGCATCGTGCAACTCGTGCCCCTAAGAACTGGTTCACTGAAGTGGATCTGTCCAGGTCCACTTTTAGTCTCTAATGATTGAGTGACACAACAGATGAAACAAAGGTTAGGGGCTGTTGGAGTTCATGTTATGAAGCTTGGAATTGTTAGGTAGTGTGAAGTCCTCCAGTAATTTAGCATGAACCCTAAGTGAAGTACCTTAATAACACAGTGGGCTAGGTGGGTTTGATACTCTTCTATGTGCAAGGTCTGAGCCCAACGCCGCTCTTCTTCATCCAGAAGCTGGATCAGCTCTGCGTTCACCTTGTCCTGAAAAATAAATCACAAAAATGTTGCAGACATTTGAGGTACTGACATGAGACACACTGAGTCGGTTGCGTCTTACCCTCACAATACTGATACAGTCTTGCTCCAGCCTGTCGACCGTGTGTTGAGGCAAAATTGCTTCCAGTGAAACGTAGTTGATCTGTGTCACTGTGCCAACACTTCCCAGGACATCTCTGTCGGAACAGTTAAGAGACATTCTAATGAGTGAGGGAAAAGGTCTACAGTTGAATATGGGACCTCTACCTGTTATAGATATTGTAGAACCAGTCCAGGAGCGAGTAGACGTCTGTAATCTGCAACGGGCCGCTGGTGATGGTCCTCAGTCTCCTAGCTACAGCTCGGTGATAGCTTTCTACATAAACCTGGAAGGCATTGAATTCTTCCGGATAAATGGACACAGCATTCCTTTTGGCAGCGTCGAGGTCATCGACCATCCTGATTTTTAGACGCTCCAGGTAAAAGGCCAACTGACCCGCCTGAGTGTCCACCTGTTGTGGCAGACTCCAGTCAGCTGCCTCCCGCACGGCATGCCTCCACTTCACCTTCATCCGCCGGGGGCGGTTACTGGGATGAATCTGAGGGCATTGATCAGGATCTCGTTCTGGTTTGGGCTCCTCTCTAAGAGCCCATGCAGTGTCTGCATGGTCCTCCTGTTGTATTACCAGCACCACTAGCCCAAGGTTTGGGCCGGCATTAGGCTGTCGAAGAGACTCCCTCACAACATCCCACATCTCGTTTTGCAAGGCTTCGTACAAAAGCTCCACATCTTTAGCCTTCCGCCTGCTGGAATCTAGTGTCACATTGGAGCACACGGAATCATCCAAGGAGGATAAGAAGTTCAGTGATGGAGGAGTGTTGGTGGGAGTGAGAGTCGGAGTCGATGGTGCTGGCAGCAGAGACATAAGCTCACACTCTCGCTCCAGCTCTTGAATGTGTGTGTCTGCCAGAAGTAGGTCTCGGTGGTTGACCAACTGGAGGATCTCTAGAACTGATGGACAAAAATAAAAAATGATTTGAATAATGTTTAGTGTGAGAATTGGTTTAATTGTTTGTGAACAGCTATACATCTTTCAATGATTCGCTCTGTTTACTTAACTAGAAATGTCAGAGGGATTTTTTTTCCAGATGTAGCTATTTGCATCTGTATTGTCTTTATTTCGGTTTATTGCAATAGAGCATCTAATGAAGAATTTTACCCACCAAAAAAACAGCCTAGCAGATTTGATTTTTTTAATCTGAAAGAATAAGTTTCCATCAGGTGTTTTGGGCAAAATGACAAACTGAGCATTTTGTTGCTCATTCTGCACACTTTTCTATTAAAAGCCAGGTTCCCTGCGGAGCATGAGTGGTGCACTTCCTGGGGCAACAGGAAGTGCAGTCACTTCCTCCCTGCTGGTTGAACTGACTGACTCAGGGATCTGGGGATCACTCGTCATCTCAGACAAGTCTTTCTGGGAACAAATCATTCTCAAGTGTCACTGAAAATTCTTCCAACGGAAGTTACCTGACAGAGGCTCTCTGACTTTAACCATCGGCTCTTCCTCCGACAATTCCTCCTCTGCCTCTTGGGAGGCCTTGTCTGACATGGACTCCCTCTTCAGCTTGCCCAGACTGACGATCTTGAGAAAAGAGGGACGTCTGGAGGACTCCACCTCACTGGTGACACTCAGATCTCCACAGGGGAGACTCTCTCTGCGCTCCTCTTTGCGACGACCTGTGAAGCTGCATCCAGACACAACATCTTCAGGAAGCTGCACTAACATCGTGCCCTACTTTGATTTTCCAAGAATCACTCATGAGTTAGGCTTTCCGTGGCACCGCTGTGGCTAAATATAGTCGATTCCCCATTCACACACACTTCCAGGGCTGCCACAGATAAATATAGTCCATTCAGTCAGCACAGACAGAACACAACATACCAGTAAAAAACAAAAGAAGTTCCGCTTCATAATACATTACATAAGGTGTCAGGAAATAAGCACATATTCTTGTGGCCAACCCTTGATGGAATTGTATCCTTTTCCCTTGAAACAAAATGTTCGTCTAGTCCTGTTAGTCTCAACACAAATCAGCAAGGCTTGGATAGGATAAGCTGCTTTTTAGGAACCATTTCGAATACTGTCCTCAAAAAGAGATTGAAATTGTCTCTAAACTTGTTTCAATAGATCTGATGCTACATTAGTCTGATAAGACCTAGACTGCTGGGTGTTTGTTACCGTACTGTACCTACCCTAGTTTTAAATTTGACAATTTTTTATAAACTGGAAAACTCAAAGATATTTGAAACGACAATAAGTAGTTGATGTTCTCAGACATTTTGTAGGTAAAGTCTACATTGGAAAACATATTTTGAGACAAGAAAAGATGCGTCATGTTTTACTCATCCTCACCGTAGCAGCGTCATTATTCCCTCAGAGCCCCTGCGAAGTCCTTTCCGTTTCTCTTTCTCCGAAGGTAGGGAGTTGGAGTCTCCCGGGCTGTAGTGGGGTGCATTGTTTCCCCAAACATTTCGTCCAGAAATACGAAGCCCCTTCCCGAGTTTACCAAGTGTTTTGAGAGGCGACACTCCGCATATGCGCTCCAGTGTGCCCCTGAGAGGTCGTCCTTTTGGAATTCCGGCCCCGTGCTTCTCTGCGTTTACCTCGTTTTCCTCCTCTTCTCCATCGCGGCCGGACCTGAGCTGGTAGTTCCCTCTCATGTCCCCCATGATGAGACCCATGTCACCATCGTTCCTCTCCCCATCGTCCAGGTCCACGTCCTCAAAGGGGTTCAGATTCTTGTTGAGCTCTTTCAAGTTGTTTAGGTCGTTGAGGTCGTTCAAGTCCCTCAGATCCAAGTCCAGCCGAGGCAGGATCAGTTCACCATTGACTCTGGGGAACTCATGGCAGCTCTTGGACCGGCCCGGTAGCTTCTTTAGGATGGGCATTATTGCACTGTAGCTTCTCTTAAACTGGAAAACAAGAACGTGGAATCAAATGAAATCCTGGAACAACCACTTCCGAGCCACCTTGTTTGTCTGGAGTACCTGGAAACCACCTACAAGTCTCCTGCAATGTCAACTACTCCACCCATGTGAATTAAAATGATGGCACCATCCAAGAATCGATATTTAAAGATTATAATGGATTGATTTGCTGCTAAAAGACTATCAGACTCTTTACTTAAGTGGATTAAAAACATCCGCTCACATGGTTATGTAACACTCGAGCCAGTAGGAAATATTTCTTCCTTTCTACCTTGATTTATTGCTCTTGTTTGAGCTGCATGTGTGATACAGTTGAGATTAAGGAGAGATATTTTCCTGTTTTAGGTGCATTTTTATTTTTGAAAATAAGTAAGAGCAGGAAGTAAAATATCTAACTTAAACTTAAGAACGACATATATACGTTCAAGTATTTTCTATTGGCATTCACAGAATTTCATTGAATATTTAGATAGTGATACAACTCCACTAATAATTGTATATGGTCAGTCTCAAATGATCTCTATGATCAGAGGGACTATAATAAACATTTAAATATACTTAAATTGTAGTAACGTCGATCATTAAAGTGAACAGAACACAAGGGAGAGAAAAAACACCTACGATAAGAAAGTGTCACAAGACGGTCTGTAAGATATTTCTGGAAAATATGTGGGTAAAAAAACGTAAAAAATAATTTAAATTGGCTTGATATACTAATTGTATTTTTATTTCAACTTATTTTCATCCTTTATTTCAGGAGAACAGTTTTTTTTGCTGAAAAACATCTTCTGAAACATGTCTTTGTTACCAAAGTGGAATATTTAACCACACAATTTAAAGCTGCAACAAAGGTCGATAAAGAAAAAAACCTTTTTCACAGATAGATGTGACACGTTTTCTGTTTCTGAATTACCAAACGAAAAACAAACTTCTAATTATATTTCTAAACAAAACACAGGTAAATAAATAATACAATAGATGCTTACGTAAATATAATTTTCAGAAATTGTCCTTTTTTAAATTAAAAGGTTGATAAAATTACAAAATTTGTGAACATGAATATATACTAAAGTCATGAGACTTTCTTGAAAAAAATAACTTACAAAAAGATTAACTATATTTTAGGAATACTTTTCTCACTAAATCAACATTTTTAATGTGATGTTGGCGACATCATCATAAGCATCACCGGCACCGTACAAACTAGTGGTTCTTAGAGTCCTGGTCCGTTCCTGAGGCGAGATGCGGTTCTTACCTGAAGGTGTGCGACGCAGTGTGTGTCAGTACACGGTCATCCTGGAGTGTGTGTGGACCGCCGGGCTGTGTGTGTGAGACTGATGAGTGTGAGAGTGTGTCTGAGACTCAAGAGAGCAATGTGGCTGCTCGGCGTTTCCTGACGGGCTCTATTGTGGTGGAAGGTGATATGTTTTCCTGAGGAAAGGCCCGTCCCGTCCTTCCCCCCCTCCCTCCGTCCCTCCACCGCTGACCCCTCCATCCCACCCTCAGCACCCCCCCCCACACACACACACACACACACCTTTGGGATCCCAGCAATTACTCTAATTGCATTAGCGGCACAATGAAGGAGGAAAGATCAGGACGGAATGTTTCCACATTCCTCGCCACTGTGTACCGAGCATGTGAGTGTCATCGGTGAATTGTAATTCCAAAAAAAAGGAGTATTCAGTGGCCTTGAGTCCACATTCCAATCATGCGGGGATGTTTCTCCTCAGCGGAAGAGTTGAATGAGTCTGACTGGAGCTGACACCACGGTCAACAACAAGGCTGCCATGTTGTCTTCACTGCCGCGTGTCAAGGACACTTAGACTCTCAGAAGTCAACTGGGGTGGAAGAACACTCGTGGGAGACGCTTGCTGTGTGTTTAGGATTCTGGGGCAAAGTTGAAGAGTTTTTAAAGTTTTATAGACAACAGGACAGTCTATTTAAACGTTCCTGGAGTAACTTTGTGCCGCCTAGTGTCAAGTCTAGTTACTGCAGGGTTTATTCAATCAATTCTGATTTAGAAACTTGTCGATCGAGGGTGTCAAAATCTGTCAAACTTTTATAGCGAACAAGGTCCGGGCGTGTGATATTGTCTTTTCATTATTTGAGGATCAAACTATCTGAATTATTTCTGTTTCTGTCCTCGTTCACCAAACACTCCTTTCCTTCAACATTTGATTCACTCTTGTTAAGATGTGACTTGAGACAAGATAAACTTGCATTCATCCCAAAGTGGGGAGATTTGGCCCCCAGGCCTGACTTACTCACATGTTTCAAATGATATATAAGTCTCTCATCATGACCATCTTTTGAAGTTTATACTTTATAAAGTTCTGAACTCTAAGAGGTTAAAACAGTAGTATAATAGTAGAAGAACTCACATTTCTCCGATCCTTAAAACTCTTCACTTGCTGCCAGTTTCTTTCAGGATCAACTTTAAAATTCTGGTTCTTACTTTCAGATCTATTCATGGTCAGGCTCCTCCTTACATCAGTGATCTGATCCAGACTTACACCCCAGCTCAGGCTCTGAGGTCTGTGGATCAGAATCTACTGATGGTTCCTGAACACGGTTCAGGACCAGAGGAGAGAAATCCTTCCAGACTGTTGCTCTCTGATGGATCTACTGACTCCTTCAAGAAACATCTTAAACATTTTTATTCATGCAGGCTTTGCTGAAACTCCTGTGTTTGTCTTTGTGTTATCTTGTTCTTTTTAGTATATATTTTATTGAATATTGTTTTGGTTGTTTAAACGCTTTGTGATCCTGGTCTGGAAAAGCGCTCTACAAATATAAATTACTTACTTACTTACTTACAGTGGAGTCCACTATGACTTAATAATGTATGTAATCACGCCCCGCTTTGTTTATACAATGAGTCTGTTAGAGGTGTAGACTTCCTGGGTTAATGGCGCACGAAGACAAACCTTGATGTTTGACCAATCCCAGCTGAGTCGGTGTGATTATGGTAAATGAGATTTTGACTCCAGTGTTTTCAGTTTGTTTATTCAAACAAAAAACAAATTTAAATTGAGATAAATTAACCAAATTCTAATTTGGGATCATTTTAATTGAGCAAGAAACCAATCAAATATTTTTTTGGACTGAAAGTTTTTATCTAGAAAAACCTTTTCAGTATAATAAGTTACATTTTAGAAATTGAAATGATTTTGATTTGATTTTTTTTATTATTATTAAAATAGTTAATTAAACTGATTTATTGTTATTTCACACTCTTTAGACCATGGATCAAAAGTTATTTTATATGTCAACAAGCTCTTTGAATACTTAAACTGAAGTTAATTCAAAATGAATTCATACGAAACTCAGGCACTGATACCAGCTTAATCCAAATCACAATAATAAAAGCATGATGATGATAATAATTATATATATAATGCCAAACAACTAGAAACTAAAGACCTGGATAATAAATGTAGTATCAAAGACACCATTTTGAAGCCTGACAACCTGAAAATGTTAAACAAACTAGTTTTCTACCTGCAAGATTAATATATCAATATAAACATAACCAGAAACACACAAAATATTTATTATTGTTTTTGCTTTAATTCCTTTGAGCCTCTCGAATATATCGACACACAGACAGTTCGCTTTCAGATGATCATTATTAGTTTAAATGACTTCACTTATTTACTACTACTTATTTACAATGTGTTTCCCTTCTTTTACATATGAGGAGGTCACGGGGAGGTCAGAGGGTCTGGTTCTGACCCCTAGAGTGGTGGTACTGGTGCTGAGGGTCGTTGAAGTGGTACGGCTCGTGGCGGTGGTGGCTGTGGCTGATGACCGGGTGTTCGATTCCCTTGGTCTGGAGCTCGTTCTCCTTGTGGACCCCCTCCAGCTTCTGGACCAGCTCTCTGATGAAGGTCTGATGGGGAGACAGTCAGAGTCTTGAAGGAGCTCCAAAAATAAACATTTATAATTATTTTTAAAGAGTGGGTTTGAACTGATATTCCCACTTTATATTCGAGCTGTGAAGTAACCGTTGTTATACAATATAAAAACGGTGCACACGCGGCGCATGCATGTTTTATTTAATGCAGGCGCTTTAATGAAGATTTACGAAAATGCTTTGTCGCCCTCTAGAGGAAGACTTTGACAATTACATTGTTCGCTAGTTTTGCAAACCCAGAATAATGTAAAGGTGAACACACGAAGATAAATATAAAATACATTAAAAGTAAACGTGACTTTAGTTTATCAGTTGAACTCCAAGTATGACAAAAGTATAAAAGAAGATTATTATTGTTGCTAAAGCTTTGTAAATGTGTGAAAGAAGTCGCAAATATAAGTGTACCATCCCCTACTGGCGGGACGGTGTAATAGCAGCTGAGGAATTTGCAAAAAGAGCAGGTTTTCTTCTGTTTTTGAAACTTGTGCCAAGTTTGTGATGATTGACATGTCAATTTTTATAGATTTCAGCATACTTATTTTGAATTACACATTTACAAATCGAGTTACACATTCGTAAATCGGACATTCGTGGATCACTGTACAGATACACGTATAATTTGAAAATACTTTCACGCATTTACTAAGCTTTAGCAACACTAATAGCCTCATAGAAGCAACGGTTAAGTTGCATGTGAAAGAAAAGCTGAGATGACTCCTACAGACACTTCCTGTTGAGTCTCTACCAAGTTAGAAAAATGTTGGCTTAATACAAGGATAAATTAGACGATCGGATTATATTAAAAAATATTAACAGTGCAGTTTGTTTTAATAATGTAACTCAAGGTCTTGAAAGGATCCATCAACCTTCATTTTGATAACAAATATTATTTCTGCATCTGTGCCAGACTCGAGTTATAATTCAAGCGGATGTTTGGAAGTTTTTGTGGAGAGGAGTAACAACAAGGGAGTCGACTAAATATTTGTCTGATAACAACTTATTTGCTTTTGAGTTCTATGAAGTCATGCGAGTCAAAAGAATTTCTTCATGAGAGGAAATGCAACAATAAACAGGAGTGTACAGAAGAACTAATGCAGAGCTGGTCTGGAGTGTTTATGTCCCTACATGGCAGAGGACGCCTCGTGAGACCCTCCATCTGTCTCCAACCTGTCCAGTGCTTCAGCGTAAACATGTTTAAAAACAGTTCCAGTTTCTGTTATTACCAAGAATTCTAAACAGAGACTGCACGAGCTCAACGCTAATTCATTTTCCCAGAGTTTTATTTATTTCTTCACATTCTTTGGAGCGAAGGTAACTGCAGGAGATCTCTGTGGAATATTTTCACTTTCTGGTGTTGAACTGGAGCCCTGGTCGCCTTCCTAACAAAATAATATGTTGCAGCACAAACGTCTACCTTTAGTACTAAAATATTAATCGTAGTTATTTAGAATTTAATTAATAATTTTGTATTCACAAATTTAAACACATCAGAAAGTGTTTAAATTTACTTTAGAAAGTAAGAAGGTTATGTTTATACTGTGCACTTTTGTTTTGGGTACAAAGGAAGAATTCCATGGTACCTAGTACCTATGACAATAAACGCTTTGAATCTTGAACGTGCAAATATAAAAGAAAATACTGTACATTTATATAAGTTACTTTAAAGGAATTTAAAGTGTAATTAGGGAAATATTATATATGAGAATAGATTTTGTTAAATTGGGGAAATGTACTATATCTGTTAATATAACTCTTCTATATAACATCTTGTTCTTTCTCTTTATAGACTAAGATTGTATCATCTTGTTCTTTCTATTTATTTCTCTTTGTTCTTGTTCTTATTTTATTTTGATTTATTTTTTATGAAAAATTGCTGTATTTGCTGTGGCTAGTTGGAAAAAAATAATTTCAATCAATAAAGTTCTACCTTACCTAACCTAACCTATAACTGTTTTGAAATCAACATGATTTATTTTGTTGTAGCAAATGACTTTGCAGTTAAATAAAAATGAAGTCAGTTCTGCTACAGATTTTTGGGCTCATATGAAAATATTTCATTGTATCAAAGAGTCACTGTTTCACTTCTTTCTCTTCTTGTTCTATTGTTTTTTTCCTGCAACAGTGATGCAGATGTCCAGGCTCAGAACGCTGCATTGTTTCGGGGAAGAAAGGCGGGTGACGGAGGACAGAGAAGCTTTGTGGAGGAGCGAGGGAGTGGGCGAGACGGAGTGATAAAGAATGGAAGACTTTACCTCTGTGTTGTTTCTGCAGTTTTGAAGAAGTTCCTGTGAGAAGACAAACAGTTTTTAAATATGTCACTTCGAGCTCTGAGAGTGAACGATGGGAAAGAACCTGGAGTTGTTTGACTCGCTCCTCGTTGCTCTGCAGGTCGATCAGGTCGTCGATGTTCACCTCGTCTGGCATGTCAGCCTCCTGCAGAACATGTGCACCAGAAAGTCAACTCAGAAGATTGTTCCAGTAGATAAATATCAATTGTTCAAATAACACATTTGTCATTCGACACTCTAAAAATGTAACACAAAAACCTAATCTTAGCTTGAACTAGAAATAGTGTTTGCTAATGCTAACTAGCGACCCGAGCTGCTGCTTTTTTTTTTGTTTCTCTGTAACTATGTATAGTATATGTAATTATCTATAAAAACTAAAATGATGGTTCTGCTGTGCTTTTATTTTGAAGTTTCAATGATTTACTGAACTTTTTTTTTACTGAACTGCATTTTACTGAAATGCGTTTTACTGAACTGCGCTATACTGAACTTTTTTTTTTACTGAACTGCGTTTTACTGAACTGTGTTTTACTGAACTTTTTTTTTACTGAACTGAGTTTTACTGAACTACATTTTACTGAACTACATTTTACTGAACTGCATTTTATTGAACTACATTTTATTGAACTACATTTTATTGAACTACATTTTACTGAACTGAGTTTTACTGAAGCATATTTTACTGACCTGCGTTTTACTGAACTATGTTTTTAATGAACTGCGTTTTAATGAACTTTGATGAGCTACATTTTAATGAACTGCATTTTAATTAACTATGTTTTACTGAACTGTGTTTTACTGAACTGCGTTTTACTGAACTGAGTTTTGATGAGCTACATTTTAATGAACTGCATTTTATTGAACTGAGTTTTACTGAACTACATTTTAATGAACTGCATTTTATTGAACTACACTTTACTGATCTGCATTTTATTGAACTGCGTTTTAATGAACTATGTTTTACTGAACTATGTTTTACTGAACTGCGTTTTAATGAACTGCGCTTTACTGAACTGCGTTTTACCGAACTGCGTTTTACCGAACTGCGTTTTACCGAACTGCGTTTTACTGAACTGCGTTTTACTAAACTATGTTTTACTGAACTGCGTTTTAATGAACTGCGTTTTACTGAACTATGTTTTACTGAACTATGTTTTACTGAACTGCGTTTTAATGAACTACGCTTTACTGAACAACGTTTTACTGAAGTATGTTTTACTGAACTGCATTTTACCGAACTGAGTTTTGATGAACTACATTTTAATGAACTGCATTTTATTGATCTGCATTTTACTGAACTACGTTTTTAATTAACTGTGTTTTACTGAACTGCGTTTTACTGAACTATGTTTTACTGAACTGCGTTTTACTGAACTGCGTTTTACCGAACTGCGTTTTACCAAACTGCGTTTTACCGAACTGCATTTTATCGAACTGCGTTTTACCGAACTGCGCTTTACCGAACTGCGTTTTACCGAACTGCGTTTTACCGAACTGCGTTTTACTGAACTATGTTTTACTGAACTATGTTTTACTGAACTGCGTTTTAATGAACTACGCTTTACTGAACGACGTTTTACTGAAGTATGTTTTACTGAACTGCATTTTACCGAACTGAGTTTTGATGAACTACATTTTAATGAACTGCATTTTATTGATCTGCGTTTTACTGAACTGTTTTACTGAACTGCGTTTTAATGAACTACGCTTTACTGGACTGAGTTTTTTTGAACTGCGTTTTAATGAACTACACTTTACTGAACGGCGTTTTACTGAAGTATGTTTTACTGAACTGCATTTTACCGAACTGCGTTTTAATGAACTACGTTATACTGAACTATGTTTTACTGAACTACGTTTTAATGAACTACGTTTTACTGAACTATGTTTTACTGAACTATGTTTTTCTGAACTGCGTTTTAATGAACTACGCTTTACTGAACTGCGTTTTACTGAACTGCGTTTTAATGAACTGCGTTTTAATGAACTGCGTTTTACTGAACTATGTTTTAATGAACTGCATTTTAATGAACTACATTTTACTGAACTATGATTTACTGAACTGCGTTTTACTGAGCGTGAAACTTTCTATCGTAAAATAGTTCTTAAAATAGCCACAATGAGATATTCTTTTTGACAAAATTGATAAAACATTTAACTATTTATTGCTATATTAAATGTGTTATTATGGTTTTCCTATTTGTTTTTAAGTACAGCAAGAATATATGCTAATGCTAACTAGCATGTTTACTAGCATGCTAAATAACAGCCAGTCCAATTCTCTCATGTATTTATTCTCTTTTTTGCTTTTAAATATACGCATTGAATATTTAATCAGACTAATATTAATGCTCAACTCTGTTTGAGTAAATATCCGGTTGATATAAAAGTGACTTGGTTATCATTATACATTGAAATGAGATAATACTTTCACAATTTTTGACACAATGTAATAAAGTATCATTAAAGTACGATTACAAATGTCAGACAACAATCACTCTCCAGTCGGTGCCACGGCCTCCTATAGTTGGTCATCCTTGGCTCAACAAAGCATCTCAATGGCAGCTGGATTTGTGAGCGTCTCCTGTAGACGTGGATTAATGGAATAATTCAAGGACGGGGGAGGATTGTAAGACGGTTCGGCTCTGGGTCACATCCAAAGTCTTTGACATCAACGTGTCCAACAATAAGTGCCGAACACTCGACAGTGACCACATGGCGTCGTGACAGAGGCTTGGCTGTGGTTGGACAATCGCTCTTTGTACCAGGAGACCTTCACTCCTGTCCCACACACCATTTTTCACCAAACAAATGAGGAAATTACTTTTCATCGTGATGTTAATATTTGACTTCTAATACTGAAGGCATCAATATTTGATCTAGACTGACTGTCCTCACTTGACTTCAGTTTCTCACGGGACAACAACGACAAGTTGAAATGATCTGGATGGATAGATATATTTATGATCTAATGGAAAAGAATATAATACACTAGAATGTTCTTTTTAAATATATTAAGTAATGTGTTTCTGATCAAAGAAGTTGTTGGATCCTACAGTAGGTGATGCTGAAGGTGACCATAAGGATTCCACACACATGACCCTTCATCTCTGTGGATTCTGCTGAGAGGACGATGTTGACTGTTTACTCCTCCTGGCATCTCCTCCTCTCAACATCAACACTGCCCATGTAAGGCAGGACCACCACAAACAGATCCAGATCTGTGTGGCCCGGACACAAGAGTGATGACGGCCTTGTAAGGAGAAGCCAAACCATCAGCCTCAACTCTGCCACATGTATGTGTTCATTCCTCACTCAAGTCGTTGTGATCAGACAAGTTTTAAACTATTCCCACCTGACCCGAGTACAGCCGGTCCAGACTCTCGTCGATCCACTTCTCCACGTCCAGCCGGCGCTGCAGCTCCTTGCGGTTGTACTTGACGGTGACCCGGGCGTGCCTCTTGGGGATCCCGCCTCGGCTGCTGAGTTCGGGGAGGGAGCCGTCATCCTCGCCGGGAGCCTCGGAGTCAGCCAGAGCCTGGGTCAGGTCTGCCTCCATGTCTGCTCTGGACTCGTCTGACTGGTTCCTCCTCTCACACCACACACACCAGCTGAGGTCTGGGAGGAGGCACACACACACACACACTTACACACACACATGTAAATTTCATCAGAATAATGTGTCTGCAGCAGAGTTATTAACCATAAGTAATGCCTTATGTAACAATAGTGTTATTATCTTCTGGCTGTGACCAAATAATAGTCATTATTGAGAAATCACTTTGCTGCTGCACTGCTCAATTAGTTGTATTTGCATTATATTTACATTATGATGATCATTTACCATCACTGTACCATCACCAAAAAACTACTAAAAAATGTCACAAAAATATTTGAAATCAGATCCTAGTCCTGCCATATTAATTTTTTTTTCTGGCGGGAATGTGCTTCAATATACATCAGCCGCACAGTGAAGAAAAAACGAAGTAAAGTTAGTTGGATGCAATTACACTGCATCGCCGCACGGTTGTGCTGTTGTTCAGTCAACGTAAACGTTTAAGCAAGAACTGAATGAAACCACATTTGATTTAAATAATACACTTGATTTATACTAATTAATTTAGTTCTGGATAATCAAATATAATCATAACAGTTAAATAATATATGAAAATACACATGTTTTTCAGTGGATTTATTGTACAATCATGTTTTCAGGGTGCAAAATAGAAGCCTCTTGAACAAGGTGCTATATAGTATAAAATATGAAAGTGTGTACCCAGCATGCATTGCAAACATTCTTATGCCGAACCTGGAGGTGTTTGCATGCCACTCCTCCTGACATGCATGAGTGAAACATGCACAAGCCAGAGTCACGTTCAAGTCTTTTTTAACTGGTCGACCTCAGACATCAAGTCCTGAGCTCCATTCAAGCTCAAGCAGCAGCAGCTCAACCTGCTTTGTTTGCTTATAAAAACAAGAGAAGACGACAAGCATGTCCATGTGTTCAGGAGCTGGGAGAACACGCCCGAAGAGATGTTTTATAGAAAAGTGTTGGGGTCACCTGAGATCAGACCTGGAATTTGTGTATGGTTGATGCAAAAGTAAATATTTGTCGGTTATGGAGAAATATCTTAATTGAAAATATTTTAATACGCATTTTTAAACGTATTAATCATGTTAAACTGAAATAAGACCCTTTTTTACTCAACTTCAAATTTAATTTTAACCGTCTGGATGAGAAGGCCAAGAGATAACAGATTTACTGTTGGTTAATATAAAGAGTTCATGATCACCTACAAAAATGTGTATATTTAGTAAGAAAAATATAATCTTCTTAAATTAAGAAAAGAACGAAGACGTGTTGACCACGCTGTTTTTTTTCATGCGATTGTTTTGAATACATTTTTTTTTTAATTCCCATTAAATCCTTGCATTGTTAAGTGTATGTGAATTCATCTTAGTCTCCTCTCTCTGTCAAGGTTGGTGCAAATGTGTATTTGGTGAGTCAGTGTGAACACATGGACACGTGAAGCTGGCTCCAGGTCACTTTGATGAACTAGAAAAATATTTTCAAGATGATAATCTTAACAATAAATATGAAGAAGACTATGAATGGCTGAACATCTGCAACAGTTACACACAGTTTAGTAGTGGAACGCAGCCTGAGAAACAGTGATGTGTGTTTGATGCGACAGATGAATGAATGAGTGCGAGGTGAGACAGTCCAGCTGCAGTGAGAGGATTACGGAGGTGAAACCATCCACAAATATTCTCTTTTCATAAGAAACTGGCTCAAAGTTCAACTGAGATAAAATCCTGTAGATAAACCGTCGATCTCTTTGGTTCTCTCTGCTAACTTTTAGTCAGGTGTAGTTTTCGGGCAAAGTATTCGGGGGCCGCGTCCATCAGCCAGTCGGCGTCCACCAGGCAGAGGTCCCTCATGTAGCAGCGAGACGTCTGCAGCAGCTCGTTGAACACCACGTAGGCCGGCTTGGACTGGAAGAGCACGGAGGACGGGTGGATGGACACGGACTGGCGGGTGTCCAGAGCCAGGTAGGTGCCGTCGTGTTGCAGCTCGGCCGCGTTGACGAACATCCCGTGGGCGACGCATTGACGGACAGGTGTCATGTCCGCCCCGCAGGACTCCAGCTTCATCCCCAGCTGGGACATTCAAAGTTTAAATTAACGTTTGAATGTGTAAGAAAAGAAAAAGGTTGATGCCTGTAAGACCAGAGTTTGTTACCTTCACGCAGATCTCTCTGAGCTGAGCTTGAACCTCCTTGACCAGACCCATGTTCCTGCTGTTGACAAAGTTCTCTCGGCACCATTCCTTCAAGACAATTCAAGCACAAGCTTAGTGTGGACCCGTCGTGTTGCTTCTGCTCATGAACATCCATGAAACATTGACATCTCAATTATTGTTCACGTCGTTATTTTAAACAGGTTTTAATACTAGAATTATTAGGAAAAAATGTATTAAGTGTTTCTGTAATCAAGACAAATATTTTCAACCAAAAAACACTTTTCAAACAAAGAATGTAGTTGAAACTAAAAGAAAATTGGTCTTCTTTGATTAAAGTTAGTTTAGGCCATTAGTTTAACCTGTGTCTTAATTATTCAATTCCAAAAAGGTTTCTTCAATAAAAAACTAGGTTTGCAATAAAAAAACAACAATACTTTATATATTATTAGGGGCAGGTTAATTACATGTTTGCGTTAGAACAGTTTTTCTTTGATTGAAGCAACTTATTTTTAGTAATACATTGACAAATCTTCCGTCATATGACAGCAGCATCATTGGTGACTGAAGACACTTCCTACAGGGAAACTAATGAAACTCGCGCACCTTATTCCCGCTGACTTTCTTGAACGCTCTGTAGATGTTGAGCAGAGTGACGTGGTCTCCCTCACTGGACGTGAACTTCCTGCGAGCCGCCTGCACCTCTTGTCGGCGGGCGGGAGGATTGAACAGCACCGTGTCCACGGAGAGGAGAGACACGATGCTGAGGATTTCTTCTGAACACGAGTAGTTGGGCGACATCAAGATGGTCTGAAGAACAACCAAAATGTTGATTCGAAGAGACGATTTTTTTGCTTTCTTCAATGTTTGCTGTTCTCACCTTGGCATATTTGGGCTCTAAGGGAAAGTTGGCCATCTTTCTACCAAGAGCAGTCAGCAGCACCTGCCCGTCCTTCCTCTGTAGGGCACCAAGAAGCTCCAAGTGGTCCACAGCCGACTGGACGGCATCTGAGGTCAAGACAAGAGGTCCATGTCTTCATTCCTTAAAGCTGAGACAGTTCACGCTCTTACCTGGAGATGGTTTGGACATGAAATCGAAGTTTATCACATCTGGAATCCCCAGAGCCATGAGCTGCAGCATCACTCCGGCCAAGTTACACCTGCAGAGTCAGGACGGAGGTCAAGGTCACCGACTTCTGAGAGTCAACAAGTGACTTCACACATACCTCTGGATCTCAGGGACGGTCATCGGGATGAAGTTGTCAAACTCTTGCTCGGTGTAGAGGCGATAACAGAGGCCGGAATCTTCTCTTCCGGCGCGTCCTGCCCGCTGCCAGGCCTGAGCTTTAGACACTCGCTGCACAGCCAACACCTCCAGACCGCTGTCTGAACAGACGCACACCTTTACCACATTATCCCGACTCAAACTATTAAAAGCATAAATTGAGTGAAACTGTTGGTTTTATATCAGACTTTACAATTTAAGACCTAAAGAGTTGATAGTGAAGCAAACAAAATAGATCTCTTTAACACTCACCAGGATTGAATTTTTTCGCCTTCACCATCCCCGTGTCCAAGACATACTTGATCCCTGAGATGGTGATGGATGTTTCTGCTATGTTGGTGGAGATGATGACTTTCCTGGTGCCCTGAGGAAACATCCCATTTCATTTCAAACCATCTCCTTTGATCTGCTAGAGAATTGTGGTCTTACTTTTGGAGCGGGCTGGAAGACCCTGAGCTGCTGTGCAGGGGGCAGCGATGCGTACAGGGGGATGACCACCATGGCAGCGCAGCCATCTGGAAGATGCTTGGCGATATCTCGACATGTCCGAGCGAGAACCTCGATCTCCTCTTGACCCGTCATGAAAACCAAGATGTCGTGGGAAGGTGGCGCTTCCTATGCACGACAACAGAAGACGATTACATTATAAAAACTGGACAATATGAGACAATAGATCCTGAAAATACCTGGTGGATCTGAAAGACGGAGACCAGGGCCGCCTGCAGGTAGTCAGACTGCGGCTGTTTGGTGTAGTAGATTTGGATCGGGTGCTGGCGACCCTCCAGATATAGCACCGGAGACTTGTTGAAGTACTCGGAGAAAAGGTCTACATCCATGGTGGCTGACATTATAATCACCTGTGAAGATGAATTTTAAGAACTAATTAGAAGTTAAGTTTGAGTTGGATTTTGGCGCCACCATGAGGTTTTTTATAGACATTACCTTTAAAAAAAAATTTTTTGTTTGTTACTAAACAATTTCATTTCAAACACGATCAGACAATGATTCAGCAACACTTACACAGCATTCTCTAATAATGTGCAATTCTTTTTTTAGGTTTCAACTTAACAAAAAAGATCTTATAATTTAAACTTCATTGAGGGACATTGAATTCAAAGAGTTGTTCATCGACTTCACCTTCAGAGGAATTTTGTTAAGCTCCCTTCGTTTGCGCTGAGCTGTCTTGACGACACCGAAAAGCACATCAGTGTGAACAGTGCGTTCGTGGGCCTCGTCCAGAACCACCACGGTGTAGCGCAGCAGCAGAGGATCCCCGATTGCCTCCCGAAGAAGCATTCCATCGGTCATGAACTTGAGTTTGGTTTCTGGAGAGGTGACATCTTCGAAACGCACCGTATAGCCAACCTAAGGAAAGAAAAAAAAACAGTGTTAACAGACAAAGTCCAACAAAATGACCACAGGTTCATTCATCTACAGACAAAGTGAATAGTTTAGGATAAAACATGATAGCTGTGTAAATCCCTCCATGATATGAGAGTAAGTAAGTAATATGTGTGCATTTGCTGCTTTCTGGATATCGACAGTGTCGTCCTTAAAATACCTTTTGGACAATGCTGGTCTGTGGATCAGAATCTACTGATGGTTCCTCACACACAGTTCCAGAGGAGAGAAATCCTTCCATGCTGTTGCTCCTAAGCTTTGGAGCGATCTTCCTCTCTCTTTGTGTTTGATGGATCTACTGACTCCTTTAAGAAACATCTTAAGACACTTCTATTTGTTCAGGCTTTTCCTTGATTTTCTTGAACTCCTGTTGTATTATCAGTTTTATCTTGATCTTTAAAGTATATACTTCATTGCATGTTGTTTTTATTGTTTAAGTGCTTTGTGACCCTGGTCTGGAAAAGCGCTATACAAATAAAAATTACTTACATAGAAATCAAATAAATAATGATAATGACATGATATTTATGTTCAATAAGACAGCCAACACTATAGATCTATCGTTTACTGGTTAAGAGTACTTTAGAAACTCTTAACGCTCTTGTAGCAATAACAAACTTTCAGCATGTTGACTCACCAGTTTGCCCAGCTGTGTCTTCTTCTCCTCGGCAACTCTTCCTGCCAGTGAGATAGCAGCCACCCTCCGAGGCTGCGTGATCGCAACCAACCCCTGACGTCCGATTCCAGCCTCGAACAGGTACTGGGGGATCTGGGTGGTCTTCCCAGACCCTGTCTCCCCTGCTCAGAGACACTCGTGTGAACAACACTATCCAGTCAATGCTAACAAAGAGCTCACCTATGAGGATGGCGGTGTGTAGCTGCCTCAGCTGGGTCAGCAGCTGGACTTTCGCATGATAGATGGGAAGCTGCCTCCTTTGGACTTCGATGGGAGTAGCTGGACTTCCCTTCCGTGGCAGCAGCATTCCCGGTCTCTGCTTGTCCGGACGAAAGAAGACGGATCCCGGCTTGAACTTTTTAGCCGGAGGAGTGTCGGGGTCATGGGGCATGGTCTGGAGAAAGTAACGATGAGAAATAAAACACTAGCTTGAGTTTGTCACTTGGGTGTCAGTAGAAAATAAACAGTGAGTCTCTCATGCTTTCAAGCGACTCCCTCCTGGTTGTTTTTCTGCGACAGATTGCCCACGTGGTTTCATCCGGCGCATTTTTGTGACGTCACGCCATTGCCTGCGCAGCAAACAAACAATTTAGATACATATGTAAGTAAGTAATGGTTATTTCTAAAGATACATATGTATGTACTGTATAACAAAAATGTATATGTATATACTGTACATACTCCTGTCTGCATAACGGATGCGTGTCTTCTGATATGTGGAATATATATCTGTCTGAAACGCTATAAACGAAATACATTTTCAAAAAAGGCTTGATTTATATATAAATATATGTAATACAATGTTTTTTAATTAGTTTCGTATCAATCTTAGTCTTACAATCGTATGTAATAATAATAACAACAACAATAATAATAATATTTGTCGTTTTACGTTTTGTAAAATTAATATTTTTTATTATGATGAAAGTTTTTAATATATCTCATGAAAACATGAGACTCAGTCAGAAACCGATTTAACTAATGTGTGGATCTTAGTGTAACTTAAATTAATCTAGTACCGCTATTGTTCTCATCAGTATGTTTATGTTTGTATTAAACTCTCTTTTTATTGAAATATTTACATTAGAAAATGCGCCTAGAGTCCGCCCACTGAAAATGGTTTCTATTTCTAGAGAAGAATTTTCAAGATTTCAGATGGAGGAGAACTTAATGAAGTAATAACTTTATGAAGATGAGGGACTCACATTCTTGAACGTGACACCGTCAAAGATAAGATAAGATAAGATTGTCTTTTATTAGTCCCACAAGGGACTAATTTTTCACATTTTCGAGCAAAAGGTTAACAGGTTTCATACACATTAGAAACACCCTTCAACAATTCATACAAAACAAAACAAAAATCTCCATGTTTTTTCTGTGAGTCTATGTTATTTGTGTAATTTGTATTTGAAAATCTGTTGATTGATGATTAAACAGAGGAACTCTCAGCAGTAGCAGTCCCTGTACATTTTCATCAATAAAGTCTTTAAAAAGAGTAATTATTTGTATTATACGCAGCAACTCTGTACACCATACACAGCAACTCTGTACACATAAACTCTGTTTGAGACCATACACAATCTGGATTATATCTGGATTTTGCACATCACTCCAGAATAACATGTTCTGTTTGTTAATCTCCTGAGATTAGGCACATATAATATGGTCCCAACAGTCAGCATTTATTCAGAATATTTGAGGAAGTTTATACAGTTCTGTACAATGAAGATAAGAATGCAAAGTTGAGAACTCTTTGAAGGGAAAAGAGAAAGACAAATGAGAAGAAGAAAGACACAATATAAGAAGGCTTAGTGTCTACAAGTGTTGACGTGAAACCCAAACACAGCTGTAAGCATTCTCGGTAAGCAGGGTGTGGAAGTCACGGCCAATGATAAGATCTTGTTGCATAAATAACTGAAACTGTTGACTTAGTTGTATCTAAGTAAAGAATCAATGACTTGGTAGCCAATGAGCGATATTCAGAGTCGATGCTGATGAAAGGAGGGAGTCAGCCTGACAGACGGAGAGGGAGTGAGAGAGCGGAGTGGGAGGGAAGAAGTCCTACTCACCAGCAGAAGCTCTTTAAGGAGGAGGAAGAGGACCTTTGGCATCAGTGAGGAGCGAGGAAGGACCACTGGAGGAGTCGGAAGGGGAGTTTGTTCATGTGACGCGAGGAGACCCTCTTTGGTGTTTCTGAATGGAGAAGATGAAAGAGCAAATCACTAATGCCATCTCGGACTTCTTCTTCGAGTACGAGACCCCACGCGAGGTGTTGGTGCGGAGCAGAAGGGTCGGGGTCGCGTGTCGCCTCATCCAGCTCGTAGTCTTGGCTTACATCATTGGGTAAGGTCCAACTCTTTGTTGTCTAAACCAGCTTTGGCTTGTGACCTCTCAATGGATCATCTCAATGAAACTGAATAACCTTTTCGACTCTCCAGACTCATGTCTATAGGTTTAAATGGAGTTTTTTAACTCCTTGAACCCTTAACAACAACGTTTACCAAACAGGTTTTTCTGACATTAGCATTTGAATTGATAATGGAGTTAACCTTAATCATCAATTCCTCTTCAAGTTGAGGCAAGTGAATTATTGTAAACCGACGCCCTACGACATACTCGCGTGGACATGCAGAGGAATCATTTGGTGAAGTTTGCCAAAATTGGAGAGTCTCTTTTCTATCCCTCCCTGCATACATGCTTCTGGTTAGTTTGTTTCAGCAACTTTATGTGTGCTTGTAGACTCCATGGATGACAATCAAATGTCTCCCAATATGTGGACAAACAGTGAAAATATGTGTAACCTTCTGCTGTTAATGCTGCTGGTAAATAATGGAAGCATCCACACCGGTCTCACGGTCGCCCTGAGGTCAAAGCCCAGATAGAGAGCCCATGTTGTCAGCACAAGTTAGGGTCAGTGATGCAGTTATATAGCCGTCAGTGATTTTGTTAGTATTTTGCTCTGTCCATCCTATTGTGTTGTTCTAATGAATGTTGTCAATGTCTTTAGGACAGTCATTGGCTGATAGGTAAACAACACTAAGTGCAAGGAGCATTACATCATTACATAAAAAAGTTGGATCAAAACCACCAAATTGCAAACACAAGATTGAAACCAAAACTGAAATCACCCTTTAATGTTTTATTTCTAAATTACTTTAATCATACGTGTGGTGTTGGGAATAATATCATAATGGTGACTGGGAGGTTTTGCATGCAAATATTTATAAAGTCAAGTTAAATAAATGAAATAAAATAATAGCAAATACTCATAAAAACAGGATGATATAGAAAGAAACACAGCTTTATTAATTAATTCATATTTGACAAGAAAACATACAGGATATATACATAAATGTGTTTTGTACATGTGTGCAAAAATAACAGGAAGATAAATAAAATGTTACTTAAGATGGGACACCTGAGTTAAGGATTTCCTTGAGCACATTTTCCAACCATTCAGTGAAATCAGAGTGAATTAATCTGATTCTCGATCCTTGTTATGTGTTAGTGTTACAGTTGTTTTGTTAGCGTGTTTAATAAATGCTTCTACATTTGGCTGAAAGCCCAAAGAATCATAGCTGAACTAAAGAAGTGTTCAACTTAACAACATAAACGATCAAATGAACACGTCAACGTGAGCTGTTATATGTTGGTCAAGTAAGTGTAGAAAGATTTAGCTTTCATAGCAAATGAAAAAATATTTTCATTGTTTACTGACATCATTAAGATTAGGCATATTAAACTCAAGGTTTGAGGGCTACATCCTCTCAGGGTAACAATAATATGGCCCTTGACGCAATTTATGTGTTTTATCATTTACCAATGTCTGACCTTCATACAGCAGGTCCCATAATGCACTACATTATCTCCTTTTGAAATGGAACTTACAAGAGCCAGAGCAAATATGTACCCTGATTTGGCACTGCCAGTTTATTTAAAAAACAAATCACAAATCAGAAAGGGAAAATTAAACGATTTGTTTATCTCTTCTTAAAATAAATTACTTACTAGTAACTCTTCTCTTTTTAAAACACACAAATGTTTCTTGAACTCAAGTCTCTACGCAATTATCAGTAAAGAAGTTAATAAGGCAGCTATAGTTACTGATAATTATGACTTTGGAGTTAACAATACGCCAATCTGAACGGAAGGTTGTTGATGTTTTTGTCTTGACAAGAGAAAGACTAATCTCACATCCACAGTCTGGTGAGAAGAAAAGCTCTCAGCACATCAAGTGCCTTCTTCCCTGTTCCTTGCTGCCTGTCCCGACCGATAAAGATCTCAGTTCCTCTGCTGTTTGGGAATTTTCCGCCACTATTCCACGCTATATTCTATTAATGTGCTCCAATTTTCTGCCATTGCCTTTGAATCTGGACTAGCACTTATATAATTTGATTTGCAGATAGAGGTGGCGACGTAGAGCTCATCCTGCAAACGCTGCCTTTTCCATTCTTTAAGCTGTACGAGATGGTTCTGGTGCTGGAGGGCCTTCTATTGTCTTCAGAAGAATCAATTAAGGATGACACTGTTGGTTCCTTCTTTTACACATGGCTGACCAAACCTGTGCCTTCCAGGAGTTTCTTTGTGCCCTTTGATTAGCCACAGAGGTCAATATGGATTTTGGAAGGTTGTAACAGCAGCTTCATGCTGACTTTCAAGAATCATTCAAAGGGTCAGCCACATATGCCCGGGAGGGTATTTCAGGTCCGACATCATACAGCTTCATCCAGGCATGAGCCATTCTGGTCACCAATGGCGAGCCTCAGGCCAGCAGTTTATAAGCCAGGAATTTTCCCCATCATTTCTACCATTTGACCAGGTCTCCTCAGGGCACCCTCAGCTCAGAAAACTGTTTAATGTCCTTCAACAGGATGGTTATATTTGGTCACAAGGAGGGGATTTGTGACAGGGACTGTACTCCAGGTCCACAGAATGTCCTCTTGGTTCTCTGAGTTGTAGTTTTTGCAACTCAAGTGAGGAATGAATTTCCTCTCAGGAAGCACAATATAAACACTATCAGACCATTCCATCTCATCTATGCTCACTGTTGTGTTCTGCCTACACCCCTGCTGACCCTCCTCTTGTGTGTAGCAGCACAAAACTCTGAGAAAGCAACCATCAGATTTCTTCAAATGAACTCTCGTCCCCCGTTTGCCTGAGAGAAAAAAATCCCATCTCGTAACAGACGATGAGCTACATTTAATTCAGTAAAAATAGTTGGTGTTTTGTCAATTCCAGGTGGGTGTTCATCTATGAGAAAGGGTATCAATCCACTGACACGGCTGTCAGCTCGGTCTTCACCAAAATGAAAGGGGTCGGCTACACCGATGTTAACGGGTCAGAGAGAGTCTGGGACGTGGCCGACTACGTTTTTCCTCCACAGGTGAGTGGTCAAGTTAATATTTATCCAGTTATTGAAGCCACAACATGAACCTGATCAATGCGTGGAGACAGTAGCAGCTCGAGTAGGAAACCATCTGAACCATGAGCATCTGTTGCAGACAAATATAAATCTCACAACATCAAGGAGTCTTGTAAAAACAGAGCAAATATACCATCAAATAAGAAACTGAGGTCAAATACATTTATTAGTTGACACACGATGTTACTGGGGAGGCAGAGATTGATCAAACACTAGATCATGTTTGCTAGGAAGTCTTAGTCTCGGCTACAAAAGAACAATTATATTTAATAGCTGATATTTCCATATATGCAGCTAAAATACTCAACTGTCTGTCTACTATTATATTTATTTATTGGATTTAAACAAACTATGATAACTTTTTACATCACAGTGATACATGTAACTGGTTTTGTTTAAACCTGTGATCTGGCAAGATATCTATACTTTGATTGACATAAACCTGTCATTTCTTTTGTATTAATCGCAACCTTTTACATGTTGGTACTTGATTCAAATTTACAATAAGGTCTTTGACTAATTTGGAAATCTGTTTCTTAACTGAAACATTCCTTTGATAATTGTGCGTGTAGGATCACATTTGACATTTTCCCTATTAAAAGTGATTTATTTAATTAACTTTTTTGTGTCTCAGAGCTATTTTTAATAGACAAGACTGTAAGTAAGTAAGTAATCCATCATTTGTTCTCTTCCCTGCCAGGGAGACTCGTCTTTTGTGGTGATGACCAACTACATCATGACTGAGGGGCAGCAGATGGGAAAGTGTCCCGAGGTGTGTGAAACCATCTTGTTTTTTTGATCAAAGTAAGCTCAAACAGAAACTCATTGCAAGACTGTTTGGGTAGACACGCTATCTAGACCGTGACTTGATTTCTAGATCCACAGGTTGACTGCAACTCTTTTCTTTCTCGCAGTTTTCTGCCAAACACAAGTGCACCACAGACTCTGACTGTGTAGGAGGGAGTTACAAACGTACGGGACACGGTAAATCCTGGATGGCGTGACAGTGTGGACAGCTGCAGTCCTCACTGAGAGCCCGTTTGGGACTAACTGCCATCAATTATTACTAACATTTTGTCCTCAGTTTAATCTCAACTCAAAGGTTGATGACATGCGTGACTTTGACTGTACACTGGGATCAATCAGGTTTTGCAGTGTTTATTGAAAGGGCCTTGGCTCTTGGGAGCTGTTTTGGATGCATTACAAGCTCAAATACACACAGCATTGAAGCCACAAAGACAAACATTTATATAAGGCTTGAGTTTTTGTCTTGTCCGGCATGTGGAAAAAAACCTTACGGAGCTGCAAGTGCATCCTAGCAACATAGAAATATTGAGTTGATGAGATTAAATACACAGAGTCAGCAGGTGCAAGGAAGTTGACGGTTCAGTTGTGAAGCCGGATGTTGCAACCATACCTGCAGGAATTATCTTGATTTGATGCTATCTTGTGAGCTGTTGAGCACCGAGGATTATGTTTCTATTAATTTTAGTATTAAACAACCAGAAAATAACAAATTAACTACCACTCATTTTAATAACAACAAGTTGATTATATGTTCTTGGTCAATGACAGCCAGTCTCTTTACATTAAACAGATTCATAGGATTCATTATATTTATGTGAATTATTAAAAATGTCCAGATTAACAACCAGTGATCAGAAGAAGATTTGATCGCAAAGAGAAATCATTCAATTTACTTTATCCTTAATTAAAAAAATATAAAACGTAATCAATTAATATTTGAGAAATAATAATGTCATTCTTTATGTGAAACAATTTGAAACTATGTGATTGATTTAAAAGAGAGAGTTGACTTGATTCATGATTGGAGGAATGAAGGCCACACAAATAAAAGACAAACTATTAGCCCGAGACCTCATCTTTCAGTTGAAACAAATACATGGTAGACAAAGATCTGTCAGTTTCCGCACCATCACATGAACCTCGAGGTGTCCTGGTAGCCCCGCACACACATCACATTCTCAATGACCTTGGGTTTAGGGTTCATCAACGACCCTGCAGACTGCAGAGAACCATCTGTGAACTCCGACAGAAAAAAATATACGAGCGTCACTGATCACACAGTGAACGCCATGCTAAACTTAGGGCCTGATAAAGGAGGTAAGTAAGTAAGTCATTTTTATTTATATATAGCGGCGACTGTTCAGCATTTGCTTCGCTTCTTATCTAACATGCTTCTGGTGATGCTAATTAAAGATAAAGGGGATTAAAAGAAAAGGCAGAAAATGTTCAACGCGCTTTTATTTGTATAATTCACTTTCTTTCTAACTTTGTGTTGACCTCAAGGGCAGATGACCGGAGTGTGTGTGAATAGCACACAGACCTGTGAGGTCCTGGCCTGGTGCCCCGTGGAGAAAGACCGAAACATCCCAGAGTAAGTTTGTTGACATCCACTTGTGACTCGCTGTGCTATAACTTTTATAACGGGAATCATTTGATACTCATTTGTCCTTTGTGTGTTTACATCTAGCCCACCTCTGTTGATGTCTGCGGAGAACTACACACTATTCATCAAAAACAGTGTTACTTTCCCCCAATTTGGTGTTTCAAGGTAAAGAACGTTATAACTTATAAATATAAAAGTATTCACACATTTCATTGCAACAGAAGATCCTCTTTAAAAAGCCAACTTTAAGCCTTTTATTGATTTCAGTCCTTCATAAACTGTTTATGGACATTTTCGTTGATTAAGTTTACATTCATTCATCAGGAGAAAACCCAAATAAGTTAACATGAAAACACCTTCTTCCTCCTTTACATTACTTCAATAATCCAGATATAATTAGTTTATATTTTTGTACGTTCATCACAAGCACATGTAGAATTCCTTTTTCTAATGGTAAACTAAATAACTTTTGCAAAGACTAGTCGGTTTGGCAACAAACCATAAAAAGTTATTATAAAAGGCTGTACTGTGTCACATCAAGTTGAGTTTAATTAAACAATTACGTTTAAAACGGTTTAAAAAACTGTATTTAACTGCACATTGCACATTTCCGTAGAGATAAATGGTTTGACACTGATAAACTGCAGTCAGACCTTCAGCACATCCACTGTGCTTCTTAGATTATTAGATTAAGTTCTTGCTTATCTTTAGTAAGCAAACTGTAAACTTCCTTCGGAAGTTAGTATTTCATCATCTTAATAACTGCACTGGCTGTGGTAAAATGACAGGACATAGTGAAGAAATCTTGATATTTACTATCAAAGAAAACAGATAGAAATATGAAGAAATGTAGTAAAAACTGTTCATTATAATATGAATCATTTACAATTTAATTCTTATTATATATTTGAAGCCACAGGTATTCTTGTTCACGTACATAAAACTTTAACGTAATAAACTGTTTAACCAAGAGAACAATCCATAAATGTATTTGGAAAATAATAGAGCTGTAAAAATGCCAGTTTCTCTTCATTCTGCTTCTGTACTTGTCGGCCAGAACTATATTTACTGGAAAGTTTTTTCATAGTTCTAACACTCCTTATTATTTATGAATGAAACTAGATAATTTTGTTTCAAGAGGGCGTTATTGATATAGTCTTTAAAAAAAGTCATACTATTGCAGCAAATGTGTTGCCAAAACCTCAGCGGCTGCTTGTCTCTTACAGGAGTAACCTGGTGGAAGGAGTTGACGCTGAATACATTAATAAATGCCTTCATAACCCCCAGACCGACCCGCTGTGTCCAATATTCCGACTGGGCGACATTGTTAAAGAGTCTGGCTTTAACTTTGAGTTAATAGCACGAGTGGTGAGTTCAACAGAACTGAACTGAAGACTGAAGTTACCTTGAAAAGTCGTTTTAATCAGGTTTTGTTGTGATGACAGGGAGGAGCGATCGGTATCGTGATCGAGTGGACCTGCAACTTTGACGTGGATGTGAAACACTGTAAACCAATATATCGATTTCACGGCTTGTACGGGAACCCTGCGGAGACAGACAAGGCCAGAGCTTCAGTCGGGTACAACTTCAGGTCTGTCACTCACAGGTGTTTTTTATCATGATGCTACTTTTGTGATGTTTTTAATGTACAATTTAATTATAAATGAATCATGGTTGAATTATGTCTGCTTTTATGTAAAGCATCTTGTGAGTAATGGATGCTGTTAAGGTGCTAATATAAATAAAATGCTCATTATTATTTGCATCATTGAGCAGTGCTGCTATTGAAAGGGACCCATAATAACTACATTTAACATAAACCATTTATTTCCATCAGCTGGTAACAATAGGCTACATTTAAGGGTAAAGCTGAAAACTTGAACTCAGCCAATAAAACATTCATAAAAAAAATAACGGGAAACTTCAATTAAGTAAACAATTGTAATATTAGTGCATTTTTTCAACATTATATGATTACAACCAATTTTTCAAAAGCCTTAAGAATTCAGATACAGCAAATAAAATGTTAAATCAAGAAAGCATTTATCTTGATAATTTTTTTTTTTTAAAAATGCATTTTTAAAAAAGAGGAAACCTCGGCTAACAACAGTTTCATCTTAAGGTTTAATAGTGTATAATAAGTATAACAAAAGAATAATCATAAAAAACATTTCTGACACTATTTTAAATCCCAGTAAAATGTGAAGGAGTTAAAAGTTTAGCTACAATAGTTAGCATGTTTACCCATAGCGTTTTGGGTGGATATTCATGTGTTTTATACAACTGTAACATAAAAAAAAGAACGTTACAAAGACAAATTTGTGATTAAAGTGATGTTAGTTACCTTTAGAACGATTTGTCTCTGAAATCCTGTTCTTGAGCTAAGCTAAGCTAAGCATAAGCAAGCTAGGCTAACACAAGTAGCATTAAGCTAATGTTGGTGAACAAAGAAGCCTCCAAGTTCAGTCTTTGTATATGAATAAATATGTACCTCGGTTAAATATAATGAAGTACTTATTAATTCCAGGTACGCCAAACATTACGTGGAAGACAAGATACAGAAAAGAACTCTTATGAAAGTGTATGGAATAAGATTCGATATCATTGTCCAATCGCTGGTGAGTCACATTTAACGTTCATAATATTTGTATGTTTAAAAGAAATAATATAACTGTGTTTATTTATGACAGGCGAGACAGTTCGATATCATCCCAACATTAACTGCCATCGGCTCAGGAGTGGGAATCTTTGGAGTGGTTTGTGACATGTTTTTGGATATTTTGCTTTAAAAAACGATTATATGACTGAACGTGGTTTGTCTGTGCAGGCCACCGTCGTCTGTGACCTGGTGCTGCTTTACGTTCTGCCGAAAAGGGAATTTTACAAGAACATGAAATACAAATCTACAGAGTTCCATAAGGAGGCGAGTTCTCTGCAGGGACTGCAATAACGTGGTTGAACACAAGAGGGCAGCAAAGACAAACAACTGGAGAATCACGACTCAACTTTCCATAAACGCATGATCATTTTTCTGTCATAAAAATGTTTTAAACATTTACATCACATGTTATAGAAGTTATCAATAGGCTATTTACAGTAATACAATTATAATCCTTAACATAGAGAGTTAAAGGGGGTTAAAATCTCACACAGTTGTAATTACAAATCATTTATTTTAACGATTTGGAGGGTTTCAATCACAGATTTAATGTGCGTGTGCTTCTTTTTGTTTTGTAGGATCCAGAATCAGAAGCTGGCAGCTGTGAGAACGAAATAACGAAAGTCAGTGATCCATGTAAGAACATTTTGGCTGGAATTTTTTTTTCAATAAATATCCTTCAGGATTTTCACAAAATGCTTTTATTTCCTTTGCAGAGGCAACAATGGTGTGTGTACATATTTTAAAAGTCTGGAAGGTAATTCAAGCTGATTCAACACATCCCCGAAACGATCCTCGGGAAACTGATCCAACTCCCTGCTGTTGTCAGCCATTCTCAAGCAGTGTCTTCCATCAACACTTCCCGGGAAAGCTTCAGTTCCAGAAGAAAAGCGGCTGCATGTGGGGTTGCGTGCAGTCAGGTTTGCTTAAGGTGTGACCTTCACCTCCTCGCTCTGTACAAAGATCGTCCTCAGGTTATCAGTCACTGTCCAAACATCATGTTGATGTTCCACCGACTCATCCTCAGAAATCCAACAGAAGACGTGCAGACACAAAGCATATTCCCCTCTCTGTCTCACGCTGGACCTAATGTCCTTTATTTCTCTGAGAAGGTACAACAAAAAAAAAACACATGCAAAAATAGCTTAAATATATATAATATTGGTACATATTTACATGGCAACGACTGCATTCCATTCAGATGTGCCATGCTTCGGTTTATGTACGTGCAAAATACATTCATAGATTTACGAGACGTACAGCAGCACATGACACACTGGACAGATGATATGAAGACACACAACAACACCCTCTACAGATATGTCTAATCGTCATAAGGGGAGCATCTGACGGTTCGTGGGCATCACAAAGAATAAAGCACATTTACTCTCACCACCTCATCTGAAAGGTTTTGCAGACATTTGGATAAACTCTGATTGACATGTTCCTTAAAATGTTCCTGTTGTCTACCTCCTGGGTTCCTGGGCCACATGAAGGCCCTGCCCGGTCCCATGACCACAGAAATAACCATGTATATGTATTTATTTTTCACCCAACTCAAATGCAACAAGGAACTATAAATCCCTGTCATGCAAGAAAAGAAGTTAGAAAACCTTCAAACCATGAACATTCGTCATCACAAGACAAAAGCGGAAGATAAGCTACAGGTGAACTTTCACAACAGTAGTTTGAAATGTAAAGTGCATTTTTTTAAATGAATAAATACAACAGAGAGCCTCAGCCCTTCAAGGACGAAGAGGTGAACAATTAATACAATATTTAACACACGACTTCCCCTGAGAAATAAACCAGAATGAAACAAACTTCTGCCAGATTTGTGATCGTGAAACAGGGCAACAACAAAAAGAAGGTTTTACATTCCAGCGACTCCCGTACATCTCTCAAGGACGACTTTTGATGTAGAATCAGTGAATGGAATAAAAATGTTGGCTGCATGAATCTAGTTCTCCTGACATTTAAACGCTCTTCCACCACGACAGCTGCACAGCGGCTCCGAACATTTTGCCACTTTAGGAACACGCGATTTATAGGGACATGTTGACCATTATTTCTATTTTTAAATGCAAGTTTTATCTTATGTTATTTCCCTTGCATTGTCAACTACCTATTACGAGCCGTGCTAGAATGGAATCAACAAAAGTCAGCACTAGAAATCAAATTCATCTTTGGTTTTAAGATCACAGGTTGGCAACTGAAAGCAGCTAAAAGATAGTTGGCACAAGAGAAGCAGGTATTTTCTATTGGCAAGACGTTTCACTCAGAATTTGACAATAGCTCAGAATTGATCAGGTCACAGTTACAACTCAAGCAGACACTTCTGCCTCCTGCTGTCTGGTTGAGCTCATTGCTATTAATGATATTTCACATCCTGAATGAGGCATCAAATTATAAAGATAAAATCAACATTTTAGTTAAAAAACAAATGTATGTGAGTGATTTTATGATACGCCACAAACACATTTTCTTGGTTAGTTAATCCATTTTCTACAGTTAATCTGTTAGAAATAACATGTTTGTATCTTTAAAACATTTGTGAGTCTTGGATATTGAAAGTGCTGAATCAGCAGCCGATAGTGATGACAATTATTCTGACCACAAGCAGATTAAAAAATGTTAAAAAGCGACACTTTTTTTTATGCTTAAAAACAAAGGGTTTCCTTGCAATGTGCAACAAAATGTCCAGATTTCTGTTTACATAGCTAGTCGACTTCTTAATGGAACAACAACTTTTTTGGCAGATTTGAAAAAGTGGTCAAAGAACAAACCCCTGAAAACTCTACTGTCACCTTAAATATCTTAACAAAGACGATTGGGCAGCAAATGGGAATAGATGGAGTGAGTAGATAAGAGGATTAAAACAGTGAATACGGAGGTACTTCCTCTCTTGTGCCATCAAAACACATTTAAAAACCTTGTGGAACCTCTTCTTTACAAAGTCTTAGTTGATTATTTCTACTTCTACGTAGCTCAACAATGACTCCTCACGCTCTTCCAGGTAAAAATAGTCCCGCCTCACAAATGTTCTTCTCCCCCTCGAGAGTTTCAACGTTGCAGAAGAAAAAACCTTGTGGGAGTGAGGAGAGATAAATGTGTCACGTATGCAGGAGAGACTCAGGAGGAAGGTTCGTCCTCGTGCAGGTCCTCCAGCTCTCCTTCTCGTGGTCCGTCTCCAGTGCTGCTCTTTCTAAAAGCAAGCAAAGTGAGAGCATGCGTCACCGTCAACCTTCAGTTTCAACAACAACAAACCTATCCTGTTAATTTAGCTGTAACTTTTCTGTTTTATATTGAAAATCACAGTGAAGAAAAAAACGTTTCATATGTATATAAACATAAAATACATTTCAGGGAAAGTTTTTTTAAATCAGTTTAAGGTTGAGTTTTAATGCTCCATCTTGTCCCTACCCCTTCACCCCAACCCTTCGCCTACCCCTTTCCTTAAAAACAGAGTGTCAAGGTTTAAATTGGGACCACATTTATGCATTTTGTTGCTCACTTGCTTCACCATGGTCACAAATCCGCACCATTTTGGGTAAATGCATCATAGCCCTCTGTTTCAAGTGTGCCTCCGATCTCCCTCGTTTCGAGTGCTAGCTGACCCTTTGTCTTACCCCTCCCCCTTCATCTAGTGGAGAATTGGGAAATGCGTCTCACAGGCACGATGGCAACGGAGGTGTAGGGCTGAGATCGAGGGCTAAGACGAGAATTGGAACGCAGCCATATTATCAAACATTTAGCCATGTGACCTCATTTTAGAGACATTATTGCAGTTCCATCAGAATATTGAATGGTTGAATTTAACATTTCAAATGTTTCAATTTAACAATTTATGTATAGAAAGGTTGATTAATTTTTTAGCAATTGAATATCAAAAAAGGAAAACTTTAAAAAAAAATTAATTGGTGGTTTTCAACAGAGTTTGATATTCAGCCAGTCATACGACAGACAAAAACAAAACATTAAATGATTAAACAAAAAGATTTAACCTTTCAATATACAAATTATTGAATTCCATTATTAATTTAAAACAAATTTAACACTTCTATACATAAATCATTTAATTTAATTATTCAATAAAAACAAATTAAACATTTTTATATAGAAATGATTGAATTCAATTCAATGCTAAAACATTGTACACATCAACATATTTCAACAAAAAAGAAACGTTAAATTCAACCATTCAATATTCACTCATAAATGCACGGCATGAATTGGAATTTATTCAAATTGCGTTCCTAAGCAAGGACTCTCCAAACAATTCAAGTAAGGAGCTAAATGAGGAATATGAAGTAGGAAAATTGTTCACCAAAAACACAGCAGCAAAGATCAAGAGAGGATCATTGACGACAACGACGACGACGACGATGAAAATGACGAAGATGATGACGATGATGACGATGATGATGACGATGATAATGATGATGATGACAATGATGATGATGATAGTGATGATGATGATGATGATGACGATGAAGATGACGATGATGATAATGATGACGATGATAATGATGACGATGACGATGATGACGATGATGATGACGATGATGACGATGATGATGATGATGATAATGACGACGATGATTATGATGATTATAACAATGATGATGATGCTGGTGGTGTTGGCGGGGCAGACGGTGTGGCATTACCTGAGTGAGGGGTGGAGTTTTAAAGAGGGCCGCAGAGGCCACAAGTCCCTGCAGCGGATTGGGAGAGAAGACGAGAGGTCACAGGTGAGTGGGATCTCAGGAGCTGAACTCCTTTTTTTGCTCATGAAGTGATCCAAACAAGTGGAAGGACAGACGTGGAATGAAGAGGAATACAAGTAAAAATAAAAGACCTAAAATGTAACTAATACATACATTTAATTTGTTTAATAAAAACTACAACTAGCATTTCATATTCTGAGGCTTCAGTAGAGTTTATGATTAAACATTCCGCCTCTCCGCTGTAGCAGCAGAGGTAAAAACAAGGCCAGAGAGCCCTTCAGAAGCTCCGATTAATTCTCCCTCCATCCTTCCACTCTCCAGACAGACGCACAAAGAGATCTATGCTGGAGCGACAAAAGGATGAGCGATGGTGCTATGGAAACAAAGAGCGTCGGCTCCATGAACCCGCTGATGTCTGTGAAGGTCTTACATGTGGAGGCTGCCCGGCGCTGACATGGAGCGCTCCTCCCTCCTGCTGGGACACTCGAACGGGTTGCTGAAGGAACGCTTTCTGAGCATGGCTTTCACCAAAATCTGGAACACACAGAAGATGCTAAATAATAACTGTGTGTACAGTGAAAAAAAACCAAAGTGAATCTCACCACAGCTGAGAGACGGGGAACAAACTTGACCGAGTTCTGGATGTCCTCCTCGGTCACCTCCACCACCGAGCAGTGCTCCTCCTCCAGAGGCAGCGGGTCTGTCCCTCCTCTGGTCACCCAAGGATCCAACTGGAACAAAATTAATGATTCAAATAATCCTCAATAAATGAGTCAACTACTCCAACACATGTGCGCAGATGAGAGCCTGCTACGAGGCGGAACAGAATCGATCACATCGATCAGTTTGATTGTTTGAATTAGCTTAGCAGCATGTTGTTGCACTGTGGCTAATATAGTAACTTATATGGCTCTGCATTGAGATGAAGCAAATTTTAGTGAGAAAAATGGATTTTGCTTACTACCTCTAGGGCCAAGACTTAAAAAGGTTTTAATCTCAATGGAAAATGTCCTGTTTTAAAAAAAAATAGCAATACTATATATATACTATAATAAGCTACCATTTATGCTCAAAATGCTCAATTTTATTACTCACTTAACATAGACAGTAAAAAATTAAGTTTAAATAGCCAAATGTATTGAAAACCAAATTGAATAAATCAATAATGTATCGATTAAACGTGTCTTAAGACTCCCACTATTCCCAATAAAAAAAATGATGCAAAAGTAAAGTAACTATTTAAGATTTATTAGTAAAATAACAAGCAGAATGAGTTGGGTTTAATGAAAAAGCGACCACTTGAAAGAATAAAACAAGTAATAAATAAGTGAAAATCACTGACAATGACTATATATGTTCCTGTTGCATTTTAAATAAACGGTAATTAAATTCCCTTTCTCAATTTTTTTATTTGTTTCGTGTCAAACTGTACATAAATGTAGCGTGCATCGCTAACACTTCGTGTCACAGGAACACAGCAGGGAACGTTATCATGCCCTGCAGCCTCACCAGTTGACTAGGCTTCTCCAGAGGGAAGCCGACATGTCACGTCCTGCCCTTTAAGAAAACCCCTTATATGTCGTCGCACTAAAATGAGTTTGAAATCTGGGCTTCAGACTTACCTTTATCTCAGGAAGCGTGATCCTGACATCTGGGTTTTTATCCAGCATCTGCAGGAGGAGAGTCTTCAGCTCTTCGCTGATCTTTGGTCTGACGATTACAAGAAAGTCAGACGCCAAAGTGATGAGATTCATCTCTTTAAATTCACTTCAATTAATCATGATTAAACACTATTCTTGAATCTATTTGAATCATGTTTTATTTCTCATGATGAAACAGATTCAATGTATATGTATGAAGGCACATATGTAGCTACTAATGACTTCATTTATTTGAGATATATATATATATGCAAGTAATGTATGGGGGTGGGGAAGATTGGGGTTCAGTGACACACACTCTGTGGAAATCGTGCGTATGGGAGTTATTGATTTTGTAAATTTCCATTAGTGTGGGCTGGTTTGATGGACGACAGACGTAGCTTCCTAAAAGCATACAGATGTCTGCAATTCCATTTGACACCGCCAGGGGAAACTGCAACAAGGCATTTTTCAATCAACAAGACCCATATTTTCATTGACCGTGAGGAGGCCTGAGCTTGTTTTGATCACACGCAGGTGACATTTACCGCGTGCCGGCTGCTCTAACAAGCAATTCATAAATCTGCAGAAGCCATTGGAGAGGGAGAAAAAAATGGAGAGGCACAGGCAGGGAACAGCGTACACAGTGACCGCATCTGTGCTCGGCTGCTGCTGTCTCTTTTAATCAAGGCTGGAGGAGGATGAAGGAGATGCACTTACTGTTCGGGGAAATCCACAGGCTTGCTCCGGATTTTATTGTGCAAAGCCAATATGTAGTCGTCAATAAAGGGGCACTGCAGGTGGTGCAGGGGAGATGTAAAAAAAAACACAAGGAAGGAACATTAAATCAGTGAAGCACAAGAGAAAACAGAGAACGCAGCATGAGTGTAAACAAGGTTTGTGTCCTTCGGAAAAGTATCATTCAACTTGCCTTTCCAAATACAAAACAGTACAGCGTGACTCCCATGGCCCAAACATCCAGCGCCTGCCACAAAAACAAGATCGAGATGAATGCATCGATGAATACACACTACAAGATCAGAGCCATTATTTTATTATTTAGACTCCAGAGTTCCCCACAAGAATCACTCTAATCATCGACTGCAGCAGAGTTTGATGATTTCATACATTCAAAGAAAGATGAATGAAAGTCTGCTGCAGAGTTTGATCTGTTCTTCAATGAGAATATAGAACTATGACAAAAGTTTCCTGAAACACAAGAAGAAAGAGTCTACTCTATATTCCAACAAAATATATGTTAGGTAAGGTAAGGTAAGGTAAGGTAAAACTTTATTGAAATTGTTTTTTTCCAATAGCCACAGAAAATACAGCAATTTATCATAAAAAATAATCAAAATAAAATAAGAATAAGAAAATAAGAACATAAAGAGAAAGAACAAGATGATACAATCTAAATCTAAAGATAAAGAACATAGATCAAAGAAAAACACCAAACACAAAGCATACAAAGACTAACATAGAACAGAACATTCAGATACATTCACTCCACTCCTGCCACCGAAAATTGTACAATTTAATAGCCCGAGGAATGAATGAGTCCTTGAGTCTATTTTTTTTGCACCTGGGAAGGAGCATTCGTGCACTCATTCTGCTTCTCTGCTCACTGATGACAGTGTTGAGAGGACGTGTCCATGATGGACAGTAGTTTGTTCAATGATCTCCTCTCAGCAACTGTCACCAGTGAGTCCAGCTTCATGCCAACCACAGAGCCAGCCCTCCCGATCAACCTGTTGACACTCCTCTTGGACACATTCCCACCCCAACACACCACAGCATAGAACCGGACACTAGCCACCACAGACTGGTAGAACATGCAGAGGAGCTTCCTGTAGATGTTAAATGATCGAAGCCTCCTCAGAAGGTACAGTCTACTCTGAACTTTCTTATACACATGGTCTGTGTTGCAGGACCAGCCCAGTTTACTGTCCAGCCACATGCCGGGGTACTTTTAGTTGTCAACTATCTCCACCTCGTCCAAATATAAAAATATCAATTATGGAAGTAAAAAAGAGAATAATACACAAAAAAAGCATTTCCCAAAATATCCCAAAAAGGCAATACATTTACTGCAGTATTCCAGCAGCATGGGGCGGTAGAGTCTTAACCACTTGGTGAGAGGTGCTCTAGAATGTGCCGAACCATCTCGAGGCACAGACAGAAACACACACCAACACACTTTCAACACTTCAGAGTCATCAATTAAACACTGCTTTTGTAATGTGGAAGAAACCCAACCCAACCAAGTAGCTGACTGATAACCAATGTAATAAATGTACCTCATTAACTATTTTTTAAATATAATTTAAAAATAAACATGTGAACAATGAATGACATAAAACATATAACAAAATTTATGATCACATTTTCCCCTCAGATAAACAACTTATTGATTTATATATTGTGTCTAAAGATGAAAGACCACCATTATATTTGAATGAAGCAAGAAAAATGTAAAACACCTAAGACAAAGTAATCAAGCTTTAAAGAACATAAAACAACTCTAAAGTAAGAGGCGACACCTGCAACACAGCTCCAAATCACAGCACGAACATCCTTCTCACACCTGGTTGGTGATTTAGTTTGTGGATGATTGCAGTTTGATAGCTTTAGGAAACAAAAACGGTTTCGTAAAATGAGCATGTAACACCAGAGGAGACAGGATCATCTGACTGAACACGAAATAACTTCCTCTCTTAATCCAAAATAATTTTTCACTTGAAAATGTTTTATCAAAAGTCTGAAAAGTACCTTCCCACTGAAACTCTTCCTCTGGTCTGAGAGCGTCTCTGGGGCCATGAAGGCCGGAGTGCCTGCAGTGCTGGACAGGAGGGCGTCATTGCCTTCAAACTGGTTGCTGACCCCGAAATCTGCAATCTTGACATGGCCGTCATCGCCCAGTAGGAGATTCGATGGCTTAATGTCCCGGTGGACGATCTTCTGATAGTGCACTGAGGATTAAAACAATGCAAATAAGAGAAAAACTAAAACTGTGACACACTTTGTTTTACAAGTATCAGTGGCTGCATGAACAAAACACTACGTTGAGTTGTTTCTTCGTAAAACGTCTCTAATATTTCTTTATCTGCACGGATATAATCTTTGAATGCCCTTACATTTGTTATTATTTATAGGTTGTTGGTTTTTTAATTCACATGTAACTGAAAACAAAACTAAAAAAGGGAAATAAACCACTGTCCTAGTGTATTTTATTGAATAGTGGCAAGAGAGAGATTGTATTGTCCCATGTATTTTTTTTGTTACTGTATTTACATTTGGTTTGTTTTAATTCAAAATATACAATCATGAAAAAAAATATTAAAGCAGCTTTGGCTGTACCAGAGACTCAAATCCACCAAAATTATAAGACACAACTAGCTAAAATTATTATTAACATGACTATATATTGAAAAGCAGGATGAAGCCTAAATGACCTTTTTTTTCATCATCTGTTGTAACTCCAATAAAACCTGAATTAAAAAGCAGAAAACCAAAAAATACTGTCAGGTCAAACAAGATAAATAATGTAAACCACTTTACTTTTCACTTGTTAAAAATAGGTTTTGTAAAAGGGGCAAATGGAAGTCGTGTAACCTCTGTTTGTCATTTTTAATTTTAAGTACACAATCTACTTGAACTCCACATTCAAGGTCGGAGCCTCAGCAAGCCAAGTGATTTCTAGATGGCGTTTGAATTTAAAAATGCACAGCTCAGCTTCTCCATTTAGTCCTCCGCTGTAGTCTTGTTGGTTCACTAAGCATAAAGGTTAGAAGTCCTTTATTTTCCAAGTCCACTCTGCTGCTGCTTCTTGCAGCCCTACTGAAAAACATCCTTTTCATATGACTTGAAAAAACAGCTTTTAATGAGATTCTGCCTTTTCCTTCTTCAAACTAAATTCATCCTGAATCCAACCACTCTCAGGTGGACAATCAAGCACTAAAGACCTTTAAACTACACAAACACTGGAGAGTATTTGCTTCAGAATCAAATTGAAGCGACATTATGCAAAGGTTCCTCTGATTAAAATACACATTTGCAAAGCAGCAGGTGACACTCACAGTACTCAATACCCAGCAGGATGTCTCTGAAGTACAGCCGGGCCTGCTCCTCTGACATGGGATTCTCTGTCGGCACTTCCATCACAGGCCTGAGGAGACAAAAGGAACATTTGAAAAAATCCATTAGTGAAGTGTTCATAACAACAAGGAGCCACTTGTCCTGTCATCTTACACCAAATCCGTGATGCCCCGTCACATAGTTACAACCAGGTGCATGTGAGAATCCAAATTAGATGATCCCAGACATTCATACTAAAGCCAGCATTCTACCATCACAATCAAACATGTTTAACGGTTGAAAAAAGGTCAAATATATTTGACCTTCAGTAAAGTAGAAAAGGTTAAAAAATCCCTTAACTTAAGTTTAATGAGAACAAAAGTGTTCAAATAAATGTCACGTCATCCCTGCATACATGGAAGATGTGAATTGAAATGTAAGTGAGATACATTCACAAAGAAATCAAGCAGGACCAGCAATAAGTCTTAGAGCAACACTGTGTACATTTAGACCAAGAATTATTACATTTTAACTTCATATTTTCAGTAATAATTGCTTTATTTTTTTAACATCATAAGTCAGTAAAACTCACTACACATTATTTAAGGATGCTCTTAACTACATAACCGCCTGGGCGTCCCGCGGTCACTCATGTGACCACCACAGCGCTGAATCATCTGTCATTTAATATTAGCACCTACAGACTTAAACTCATTTTGTAAACAAATGTGCATGAGGCCTGTGTCAGTGTGAATTTTCACAACATTTACACTTTTAGAACACCAGGGAACCAGAAAATAATCTTATGTAGTGTCACTTGTAGAATGTTTACATTTCACACACATGCCTTTGACATCCTTTGAAAGAACCACAATGCAAACACATCATGATAAATATCTATCATTTTTTATTTTAAAAAATGAAATCTAAAATGCAAGTAGGGTGCCCTTGCGCCATTGACCTCTGCACTTGATCAAATGATCTGCCAAGTTACTGGTCAATCCTTATTAAAAGAGGAAGAGGGTGTTTCCAATAGGACACAATAAATAAAAGAAAATAAATGCACGTGTAAAGAAAATAAACTCCTCCTAGATTCACAGAATCTGTCAGCTAAGATAGAAGTTTGATCTTTTGTGTTCACTCCAAGTTCACTCACAATCAGGTCACTTCATTTCCCTAAAGGGCACCTAATGTGTTGACTTAAGTGTCTTTTTGCACAAAACTCTCTTCTAATAAAGATATTTACATTATAAAATCTGATTAAGCTCTGCCCACTGAAAAGTCAGTTTCGCGCAAGTAACCACGCCCACTCTGCGGTGATTAGTCAGGAGTCAAAGTGACTAGACCACACCTTTACTGACTGCTGCCTTCACAGACCCAAACAAAATAGATCAAACATGGCACATTCTATGTTAGTACCTGAGGTCAATATATCAAATACTGTGAATTGGGTCAACATGTTTATCATTTTTGAGGCGCTTGTGTGGGAATTGCATCATGATGGAAACCAACACCCAGTACATATGCTGCAGAGAAATAAATAAAGTGAGTGACTAAAGCCAAATGTTATATCAAAGTTAAGTTTGAACTCTTCAAAGTTGGGAGAATTTAGTTTAGCTGCTGCCACTCAAATACCCAACTGTAAAATTATGATAATAAATAGTAAGTTGATATACATGTATCTCAGTATAGTCAAGTGAATTCAACATCATTTATTAGCCAAGTTAATCCTGCTATTGCAGTATAAAATCTGTGTTACATGCTCTAACCTTTTTTATTCTAGGTCCTGATGTGGATTCATCAGGTAAAGTGTATCACAGAAGACCTGGGATTTGAACCAGCGTGTCTGAATTCTTACACACTACAAAATATGTATGCCATATTTAGGGCTGATTTTAACATTACTTGTTACTTCTTCTAAAATGAAAACATACATTGGATGTGGTGTAATTAAATGTATTTTTCTTTTTTACCCGGTACCTGATTCTTCAACAAGACACATGAAAGTAACATTTTATTAGAAGAAAGTAGAAGCTGCATGTAGGTCAGACAAGTTGACAAAAAACTCTTTATTCATACTTTTGGGAAATGTAGGAATTCTAGTGAACGTCATTTGTTGGAGACCCAGGTATGTCCCCACCAGTCGCGTTAGTCTTTTGAGTTCCTCCTGCCTCTCCTTCATATCAAGACACATGTCTGGCAACAAGCTCCTCCTCGGACAACCTTTCAAGGTTTGCACTTAGGGAATCTGGGATGTTGATCCGTTTCAACTCTGCTTGAAACACAGGTTTTATCAGCTCATCAGTATCAGGAACTATAAAAAGAAAAGATAATCATTTTGATTCAGTTGAAAAAACTTTATTTTAATATCAACTTGTCTTTTTGTTCCATTAGGTTTATTCAAGTTGGTGCTTCTTTCATTTGTAAGTACCATTTCCACCCCGTCATCTCGGTCCAGGCACGAGATTACCAAATAACTAGTTTTTCTTCTTGAAAAAATGTTAGTCGTTCTACCTGTCTGCAGTCCTGATAATGAACACCTCAGTTATTAGTAAAACAGTTTCAGCCAATGAGCTACTTCATCACATGTAGGGCCGAACAAAACGACAGGGCGGACCGAAATGGTACTTACAACAGCCTCGACAGTTCCTTGACCTTTCTTGTACTTGAGAAAAATCACCCTGTACCTGCTGTACCCTCTCGAGTTGAGGCTCGAGTTCGTTGCTCTGAATTCCACTTATGGACAATGGCAGGTTCCAGTTGGTGTAGAGCATGTTCTCGTAAAGAATTGTACTCGGAGATCTCAAGGTCAGCTTTTATTACATGAGAGAAGTGTTGAAGTTTATGATTGAATGTCATAATAGAATAGAATAACCTTTTCTAGCTGGATGTATGATGTACCAGTAAAATAAATTGCTGCAGAAGTCATGATGTTGCCCAAAGGTGTCTCTGACACTTCCTGAAGTGCTGACATTCTTGACAAAGTTGTTTGAACTGCACAAATGTTTGGTCAACTTTGTAGTCTTCTGACACACAGGACAGGAGTTAAAGAAAAGATGAAAGAGCGCTCTCAAGCACTCACTGTTGTACTGTCTTTGTGAGTCTCCACGCCACTGCCATAAAAGAAAACATAAAATATTGAATATATATACACACACCATACCAGATTCATGGCACTTGAAATGTCTTACCTCAGTTGGGATGGCTCTGTCAACGTATACTGAGGATCATACATCGACTCGTGTTGCACAGAGAAAGAGCTAGAGTCTCGTCTTTGATCTTCGTCCGTCAGCATCTCCAGGCGTGTTCTCTTTGCTGATCTGAACACTGGTCGGTCCAAATTACCCCTCATTGGTGTGGAACGAAGCAAAAGCTCTGAGTCTAGCTCGCTGTGTGTACCAACACTTTTGCACTTAACTGAAGCCTGTGTTGTGTTTACAATCTGAAATTTGGAGGAAAAAAAAATGGCCATTAATACAAATACAACTGATGCACTAACACACATAACACACACCTTTTTGCAGCATATTCTCACCAACACACCTGAATTAAACATATTTTTACCCTCAATAATTTAGATCTTAGATTTTTGTAATATATATCTGTGCCATGACTTTTTATTTTTTCTACAGTGTACTTTTCTATTTTGTATTTTTCCTTAACTTGTCTCTCACATTACCATCAGCATCTGTTTCTTATACTTTCTAATAGGCTGTACAGTAAATGTGAAATAAAATTAACTAGTACAACTATAGTAACGTGAGCTCTTGAAATAAGTGACTGGAAGTTGTCTTCTGGTTGTCTCAACAACAGCTGAACTCTGCTAACATCATAAAAATAGGGTTTGCTGCTTAAAGTACACATCTCAACAACAACTGTTAAATAAAGAGGATTTTGTGTCACACTGAACATGCAGGTTTAGTGTTTAACCGCTTGGTAAATATTGTTGTAGTCAGTATAAATGAATACTACACCAAACTTTGCCGACATTACTACATTGCGCTTCACTTACTATTGTAACGGGTAATGTTTCCTCATTTGGTCCATGTAGAGACTCGGAAAAGCAGTCGTTTCACAAGCAGTCTTTCGGTGAATCCAGCGTCGAACAGAGACTTGTTGTAGTCCTCAAAGTATCGTTTAAAACCAAAAAAACTCTAATTACTAGCTTATTGCATCTTCCTTGGTTGAGTCGGTGTAGAGACCAGCATTTTTGCAACCATAAAAACACGCTTTGTGAGCCATCTTGAAGAGTCTGTTGTGTAAGTGGCTAACAGATAGCAGCGAGGCGGCGCAACAAAAGCTGGTGCAGGAGGATCAGAGCCTATTATTACATCATAATGAGCACGGTTTTCTCGTTTTTTCTCGTTCTGCGAGACTTCAGACAGGGGAGAACTCATTTGAATTCATTTCAAACCGGAGCAACGACATGATGAATGACTTGGATGCATGCATTGCATGTTGGAGAGGAAGAAATCAACATTGTCAACATGTGAATAAGTCAGGAGTCGGGTTTTCATATTAGTTGCCATTTTCCATGATTTTCTGAGACTCCTGTGTTGTTCTCTGTGTTATCTTTATATTTTAAGTATATATTTTATTGAGTTTTGTTTTGATTGTTTAAGCGCTTTGTGACCCTGGTCTGGAAAAGCCCTCTACAAATATAATTTACTTACTTACTTATATGCAAGATTGCTAAATTTCACTTTGGGAAGGGAAATGGCTGATTAAATACACTCCAAGATCACCTTTATCAATTAAATCAAATTTGTTGTTCACTAAATCCTACGATGATCATAATAGCGGGATAGTTGACAACAGCAGCGATGAGTTTTTAGAAAGAAGAATAACTGTGTTTAGATGGGTTCCATAAAATACCATGAATAACATTGAGATGAAGACATGAAGACAGATTTCCCAAACACATGATCCGGGGACTGGTGGGCAATTGCTACCGAGACGCAGAGAAAGGATTAAAGATTGTGTTTTCTCTGAAGTAATGTCCTATTACCAATCCATTAGCTACTTTTATTTTTTTCAAAAAGTAAAACGTGGTTTATGTATGCATGTACCATGACTGAAACTTAATGAAACACAAACTCTACATGGTTTCGTTTTAATGTTTCTATCTGCTGGTTGGTGCAGTGACTATAAATCTGACATTAAACTCATCTGTAGTGCAAAAAAGGTTGGCTGAGGTAGACCAGTGCGATTTTTGGTTGTCGTCAGTTTATTTAAACATCTGTACCGTTTTGTGGCATAATAATTGAACCACAAACGTAAACAAGCCAGGCGGAGTACAGTGAAGCAGTGGAAGATGTGAGCGATATTACTGGATGGTGGATATTTTTAGATGGAGATGGAGTGATTAAGAAGAGCCAGTTGATCACAAACTGGAACAGATCGAAAAGCCGATATTAATTTGGTTTTAAGGTCAAAGAAACCCATACTAATAACATAACTACAGGAAATGCATCCTTACTTTTTATCTTCTCTTTTAGATACTTTAATTATTTATTATTTTTTTAATTCATAAAAAGAAAAATTAAAAACATTTATTTCTACTTATTTAGCTTTCAAACATTGTGGCCAAGATAATTAATTATCAAATATATTCAGATTTTAACTTGCAGCAGGGATGGACACGAGGAATGAGACATGGAAGGTGACTTTGGGAAGTTGTGTAACAGACAGCTGGAATGAAACAGCTGGAAGCACCATTCTATGTTGAAATTATAAAGACAAAAGTCTCCTAAATTATGGAGATGATGATTTATATTCCACAGCTCATAGTAGTTCAGGGAGAATCAGTTCCAGCATAAAGCCTTTGAACATTTTCACAGTTGACTGCAACACCTAATAGCTGTGAAAACTCAGCGCAGTTATGGATCGCTTTAAAATCCACGAGGCAGCAAGTACCGTCACTGTGTCTGTGAGCAGTAATGAGGGAGAACATGGTGGAGGACCGAGGCAGGGATGGATGGAGGGGGGAGGAATCAATGGAGTTGTGAAAGGAGGACGGATATAGTGAGCGGATAATATTTTCCAAAGAAAAAACATTTTCTCTACTCACCCTTTACGCATCAGCTCGAACACTAAAGGAAAGAAAGAGGCATTAGAACCGATGCCAGCAGTCAGATGGTTTTACGCTCAGAAAAACTGATTGATGGAGGCCTAAAGTGAACTTGTTCTTATTAATGTGAGCCTGTAGGTGAGGCTGGGGGACAAGCTGAATAATGAATCAGTCAGAGCCACATCTGATGTTGGCTAATGTGCCAACAGCCAGAGGCCAGAAAACGAATTCAAAATGAGGGTGAAGAATAAACGGTTCTTACCCATGTGCAGGTTGTCTTCAGCAGGATCATCCAGCACCTGAAACAGTCACACATCAATGCTATTTCAAATTAGATATATCAAAAATCTTATTATTATTTTGTGTAATGTTTCTTATGATTTGGGGAGAAAATGTAAATTTTTAAGGGGTAATAAACTATATAAAAAGGAGAAGATGGTTCTAAAACAAAGAACTATAATAGGCATTTAATGCTTCTTAAGATAAATGGTAAAAATAAAGTGATAAAGTATTGTCAGAAATATGATTGGTTGTATAGTTTTACTCACTAGGGCCGCATAAATACAGTCTAAGGGCAGCATGTGACCCCCAAACCGCACTTTGGTTTAGATCAAGTATAATTTGAATGTATTTATCAGACCAGCCTCGACTTCTGCTAGTTTCTACAAACAAACATTGAGTGATTGACTCAGCGGCTCGGTTCGCAGTCATATACAGTATTGATTTTTATTCTGTAGTCAGACCTCCCAAAACTACAGCTTAAGGCAAGTTCAATTCTAGACTTTATAATAACATTGTATAATTAAATGTAAGAACAGCTCGACAATCGACCAAAATTGAAAATCAATTATTGAAGCAAAGTTGTTTTTTGAAAATGTCCTGCACAAAGAACACCGGGCCTCGTACAAGGCCTTGAAAATAATGTTGGTTGGACAGCCAATTCTCATTGATTTTACACTTCCCCATGTTTGCAAAAAGAAGACATCTCTACAATAAGTTAAAATGAACGATTTTGAAGTAGACATGCGACGTATCTTAGCGTAAAGGCTGAAACCACTTTACATTTTTGATAGTTCAGCTATTGTGCAACAAGGTCTCCTGGATCATGGACTACCTCACTAATCGACCACAGTACATCATTCTGAAGGACATCACGTCTGACACTTGGGTGTGCAGTACATGAGCACCTCAGGGGACAGTACTGGCCCCTCTCCTCTTCACCATCTACACTTCAGGCTCTGACCATTTAAAATCTGCAGGAAACTCTTCTGCATGTTCTATCAGTCTGTGGTGGCCAGTGTCTTGTTTTATGCTGTGGTATCCATCTATCTATCAGTTGTTAAAAATGTATATATAAATGTTACAGGATATTTTGAGATTTTAAACTAACATTAAATCCTATGCGTGTTCATGTGACGTGTTCAATTTAAAACTTGTAATAAAAAATAATTTGATGAATGAAATAGAAATTATGAATAAATTAATGAATAACAAATATGCATTTTACACAGTACAGAGTATGACCCTGATAATGAAGGATTGTAAGGCAGGCGGAGTGTAGCTGACATGCTGCTCTTAATTTGAAAGCCGGAAGTTTTTTTCCTACTTCTAAGTGATGTTTGGGGAATTTCCCGTGGCGTTGACACTCTAGATTAAAGTGATAAGTGCATGAATAGCGAAACCTGAACGATTATTATCTTGATCGCAGTACAATGTCAGCACTGTTGTAGTAAAATGTTGTTATGCGCTTTGTGACCCTGGTCTGTGTTTAATGATTAGTTAGAGACTCAAAGACCCGCCTTATGTTGCTTTTGATTGGATACTATTGTGCTGTACCTTCTGTGATTGGCCAAAGTTTATTATCATTAAAAGCAAACAAGAGTATTATATTGGTAAATTTTCTAATATAAATGCTTCAATTAAAAGATAAATTTGTACAAACAGACACATACTGATGAGTACAATTGAGGTCCAAGATCTATTAAAGAGACACTTGACAAAATTGACATAAAACAAATTTGAATATAGCTCTATAAGATGTCATTAGTGAGAGTCTGTTCACTAATGAAGCAGAAGATTTGCACTTTAAACACCATCAGAAGCTCATCGTGATCTGAAGACTCTGCAGCCTTGAGTGGCAAATATCCGGATTGTGTTTCGTGCAGCTGTGATCTCTACAGACTCTTTGGCGGATGACGGGAAAGGCGACTCATCCGATGATTAGACGGACAAGCAGAGTCTCATAGGAATAAGTCTCCTGACTAAATCGTCTTCGTCGTCGCTTGTGACCAGAAGAAGAAGCCTCACATGAGGCTGTCAGGAAAGCAACGGTGTCAGAGGTACACTGGAGCGACAGTGATCTGCTTCTAATTCTAAATGACATTCCTGGCAAAGTGCACACTTGATGGAGCCAGGCAGTTTTCCTCCTGACTGGCTCTGGGTGTTTAGCCCTCCATAACTCCTGCACTCGCTCCCGCCATCTGGCCAAGGCTGCATAACAACTCTGATTATATCTCAAGGGAGAAGCAGGCGTCTTAAAACGGACTCTCGCCTTACATGTACAAACGCCTCCGAGGAAGCCTGCTTCGTCCATTTTTTTCTGTTTCATAACTGACAGCCTCAGTTGTTGGAAACAGAAGAAGCTGTTAAGTGGGAGGAAGACTTGTTTTGAAGTTCCTGCAGAGCCATTGATGTATCCTCTCACTCCTCTCTGACTTTCACAGACAAGGGCGTTTTCACAAGTACCACAGGTAGATATTAAAAGTTTCTTACCTCCACTAGTTTGACGATGTTGACGTGGTCCAACTTTTTTAGGATTGCAATCTCTTGGTAGACTCTTTCCAAGGGTCCCAAGATTTTAGGCTGCTCTCCTTGGGCTGCTCTGGGTCCTCTGGGTGGTGGACGACCTGGAAATGGAAATCGCAAGTCAATTATTATTAGCATTAGTATTCACTTTGAAAACCCCCAGTTGTGCCAATTTATACTGTAAACACATTCTGACATTAACAATGTTTTTTAATTAAGAAAACATGTAAAGAAAACTTTTTAAGTACAGAAAGTCTTTCAATTTCATACAATATGTTGTTTTTATTCTTGTATTACATTATATTTTTTTCAATTTTACTCTACCTGTAGATTCATCTAAATATGTTATTTATATATTAGGGTTCAAATGTCCTAATCGCGTTTTCCTTTATGATTTCTTAACATATTTAAATTGACCATTAGTCTTCTTGGTTTTAAATGTCAAGTTTTCACTTCATGCCTAATCATGACTGTAGCGATGTTCCGTGTGCAGTCATGACATTTTGTAAATAAAAACAAGATGTCGCTTCAGTTTCTTTGTAAAATAAACTTTATAAAGATGATGATTGACAAGAACAAAGTTTAGTGAGCGAGACTTACGTGGAAAGCCACACTGCTTCATTAGTTTCTTCTTGGAGAAAACTTTCATGGCCTAAAAAAAATGAGAGCATTTAAAGGTTAGTTATGATTTTCTTGCATTGCTTGTGACCAGCAGGACTTAAACAGTGAATAATTAAATCAGTGTTTAGAGCAGTCGCACCCTGAACATCCTTTAATACAGCATAACACTTTGTTTTACTGATAATACAATCTCTATATTATTGCGCAATATAAAACATTTTTTGTTTTATATTCATGTTATTTTTTCAGGTTCTTACAGTATTTAGTGTTCAGGTCATTTTACTTGTTTGTGGTAAATAACTAATTTCTCAGAATTTATCGATCTGTCTAGTAAACAAAAAGACCATTTTATTTTCTAACATTTTTAGGAAGCGTGATGATGAACAGATGAGCAATGCAAATTCAAGAACTTCCTCCTTTGCTTACTGTGCATGTTGCAGGAGCCAATACTACCTCCGCAACCATGACTCTCTCCTGCTCTTCAAATCACAACTCAAAACCCACCTGTTCCGCATTGCATAGCCCTCTTAACCCTTTCATCCAGTATTACCACCTTTTTTAACAGTGTTGTTTTATGCTCCAGCTCCTGCTTTATTCTATTGTAAGTAATTAAGTGAGTAATAGTTACTTGTAAAGTATTGTTTCATTTCATTGTTTGTATCTGTGAAGTGACCTTTTTAAAAGCCCTTTTATATAAAATGTATTATTATTACTGTTACTATTAAGCTCATCAGAATATGACTAGTAATGATATAGTTTTTAAATGCTAAAACAAGATAAAATATTTTACATTTCTCAGGATGAGTAAAAAAATACTTAACTAATGGTTTTTCATTTTAAAACATATTTCCGCTTGTTGAAATGTGCGGATAACTACAATAAATTATATTTTACAAACTGTTAAAAAATACATTATTTTGGTCCCATTCTGAAGGGTAAATATTTATCTTTGATATGTCTTGAATGCATCCCAATGTCCGTCATGGCAACCACCAGACGAAAAGTGTTACTCCCTGAGGTGATAGAAGCAGTTTACACAACAAACAAGATCCTCCCTGAAGACCCACTTTTCACTCAGTGAACGTCGTAAAAACACCTTCGACCATCAATCAATGTTTTAGACTTTTCAATCAGCAAGAACCACCAAAAAAATCCTTATAAGCCACAGCGGAATGACACTTGTGGCTTTCAATAGTTGGTGTTCAGATCCAGATTTGTCACATGATTTCATGTCTGACGCCAATTCATGAATCCGTCATACATGCCATGCAATACTCCAATACATGAATTAAATCATTATTTATAAATTCAGCTTCCACATATTTGTTCTAATGCCTGGTGACATCTGGGAAGCTTGAAAATAAAGCAAATTACACTTGCCTTGTTGTAAGTGCCAATCAAAGTGTGAACATGGCACTCGGCCAACACGTGAAAGCACCGCTAACATATGTGGAAATGAAGAGACCCTGGTTTATACGCTTGAAAGCAACACTCGAACGCAACACTTGTTATGATGATGATGATGCACATTTGCACTCAAGCGATCAAGTGTGAAAATAAACAAATTACCAACCACAACACAAATGCTTGCCAGATGCAATTCTCACTCGTGCTGGAGTGCATAAAAATAACCACAATAAAATGGCTACATTAATAATCTCATGCTTCTGCTTTGATAAATTCCCCAATTTTTCAGTCTTTCCGTTAAAAAAACACATAAAACTCCATCTTTAATTAAATAATCTTCCAAAAATCAGATTAGATTTTCATGAACAGATAATAATCAATGTATATGTGTCTTTTATGATGACTTTGTAAATAAAATATTCTTATATAAAAAAAAGAATTCCTTCATTAATATTACACAACTAAAGGAAGCAGAACCTCAACCACTTTACAAAAGATCTCTGATCTGGTAAACATTGAAGGCCTTGGAGGATCAAATAAGCCAACCAAAGGGGGGACGATCTGAGCCAACAAAGGGGCCCGTTTTCTTCACACCTATGTGAGATGTTATCCTTTGATTACTGCTATTCAAGAAATAATTTCCATCTACGCGCTGTGGAAATGGCTCATTCTCTGGAAGCACAAGCTCAATCTTGCCTTCAGTTCAGTGTCCTCTGTGTCATTTCTGTTCAAAGGGACTGATGATGAGGTTTGTTCACATTTTAATGGATCATCTTGCCAGTTGAAGGTGTTAAAGGTAGAGAAATAAATGTTGTAGTTTGGAGGACACTCGGGTGAAGTTGATATGTTGAATAACAATAAATAACGCTACTGCAATTTTATGTGATATCAATTATTTTATTATTCCTTTTTATTATAAAATGAGGTTTTAGGTTCTCTGTAATCAGAAGTTCATGATAAATAAGGGCTGAACCATTTTTGTTGTTTACCAATTTTGCGATTTAATTCAGTATAACATTTTTTTTTGGGGGAGGTGGAGGGGGGTAATTATATCGTAGCCTGTATGTCATTGCGGAGAATTGTTGTGAAATAAAAGTAATAGAAACTGAGACTCATCAGAGAGGTAACATTTTTGCAATCTTCTATTTTCCAATTTAATTGAGCCTGTCGAATTGTAGCCACAGTTTTATGTTCTTAGCTGACAGGAGTGGCACCAGGGGTGGTCTGCTGCTGCTGTAGCCCATCTGCCTCAAGGTTAGACGTGTTGTTCAGAGATAATCTTCCGCATACCTCGGTTGTATCGAGTGGTTATTTGAGTTACTGTTGCCTTTCTATCAGCTGGAACCGGTTTGGCCATTCTCCTCTCACCTCTGGCATCAACAAGGCATTTTCACCTAAAGCAGACTGACTGGATATTTTTTTTTCTTTTTCGGACCATTCTCTGTAAACCCTAGAGATGGTTGCGCGTGAAAATCCCAGTAGATCAGCAGTTTCGGAAATACTCCAACAACTATTCCACGTTAAAAGTCACTCAAATCACCTTTCTTCCCCATTTTGATGCTCTGTTTGAACAGCAGCAGATCGCCTTGAGGATGTCTACATGCCTAAATGCATTGAGTTGCTGGCATGTGGATTGATTTGAAATTTGTGTTAACAAGCAGTTGGACAGGTGTGCCTAATAAAGTGGCCAGTGAGTGTATATCTTTCATTTGAGTGCAATTGGCGTCATGGCTACACCATTGAAATATGTAAACATGTTACTTTGCACTTTAAAACATAAAACAAAGAAAAGAAAAACCCTGCAAAAGGTGCTTAATCTCTGTCCGCTTTTATTTTTGCTGCCACCTACTACTGTGGCGTGATTGTAAGCATTTCTTTTTTTCTCTCATTGGTCATCTAAACATGGTGGTAGTTATTGGACATAGTTGGGATTCATGGAACAACGTAGTGCGCCTTCTTTTCCTCGACACATATACAAATGGTGATGTATGCATTGATTATGTTTTTTCATATTCTTAAATAATCATTCAAAAGTACTTGTACTCTCCCTTTGAATCCAAATGTGTCAATGAAGTAAAGAGGCCGGTGAAAAGATTGAAAATAGGGACCCCCAAATCACACACACACACACAAAAAAAAAAATCAATACAGCGGTGATTCTGTCTAGACAGTGGAGGTCGAGGGGCTGGATGAAATTTAAAAGAATAATGGCAGCGAGGATCAGATGAGAGAGCAGGATGAACGACATTCATCCTTTAAAACTCCCATCAAAGTAAACACTGGAACAATAAATCACATTTTATAATAATTTCTGTAGATATTTTCAGCTTGCGTTTCAGGTACATACGGACTCACATAGTGCTTGTCCTCGTCCTCATTGTAGGCAAGTTTGACCACACCGTAGGAGCCCTGCGAATCACATGACACAGACGATGCATCGGTAACAGGAAAACAAATAGTTATGTCGATAACAGATGGCAGAGCAAACAATGTTTTAAAAGCAGCACTTTTATTCCAACACATTTGTCTTCTTCAGCTTCCCACACACGCTCTGGCTCTGGATGTACCATGTGGTGCGGTGCTGTCTATTCATTTTCTTTGTCCGCGTTTGACACACAAAAGAGGCTATTTCGACTCAGTATATACTTGTCACTGCACTATATACTGTTATGAAATACTTGAGGTTAAAGGTCATTAGCAGATAATACAGCAGATGTATTGCTTTGTGAAGAAATGAAAAAAGAGGTTATTTAAGTCAAGGGCAAATAATATTGATTTGAGTGTCTCTTAAATCGTTCTTGGACCTCCATTGTACTCATCAGTAAGTGTCTGTTTGTACAAAACTCTTTTCATTTAAACATGTATGTGCTTAATCCCCATCCACTAAAAATGCATTGTTTTTCTGGAGCTGAAATCTTGTTTACCATAACCACGGCCACTCTGCTGTGATTGGTCAATAATGAAGGTTTGTCACAGCGCATCATCAATCCCAGAAGTCTCTACCTCCAAGGGAATTATTGTATAAACAAAGCTGGATGTCATTACAGCTGACTGGAAGAGTGAAGCCATTATTATGTCATAATTGACTCTCGTAACCTCTCATTTGCCAAGATTTTTATAAAGTAATTACCGGAGCATCATAATAATGAGGGAAGAGGAGAGTTCAACATTTCAAAGTAAAGGGAGTAGTTGTTTTACATTATGACCTTTAAGGCTAATAGACAATTCTCAATAAAGAGCAATGTCAAAAATTGATCCATGAAACTTTGTAAAACCAAATATCTTAAAAACTTTTTATCTATGCATTAAACTTAAGGTTTGAATCCAAGTAGATTAATTTAAATGTTGATGTATTAGTTATTTTAGACAAGTAACATTATTGACAATTCCAACAAGAGTAACACTATTTTAAACTCTTGCGACCATAACTCCTGACATATATTGGCGCCTTTTGTGATCGAGTTTGTTGCATTTCATATTCAATGGTCGTTAAAAAGAAACCACCACAGTTAATGTAATACAAAACAAGTAATGTTAACATATACCTCACCTTTCCAATCTCACTCTTCAGCTTGTACTGATTTAACTGGATACAGTCCTGCAGGAGAAACACACAAGAGCGTCGAGAAGCATCAATAACAACATCATCACGGCTGTCACAGCACTTCCATCATCAACCAGGAAATAGAAACAAGCAGTGCTTTCAGTGTCAGGTGGCAGTTGGGTAAAAAAAAAGTCATGTCACTGTCTGGAGTTCATGTTTACTGTCTGCTTGTCCATTACACAGCCACTGCCTCGATGGCTGATTAGCAGTTCCATAGCAACCAGCGCCACATTGTTAAGTCAGTCGCGGAAATGGATGGAGAAAGAGGCACAAATACAAAGATCAGCATAAATCAAATGTCAGATACAAGAGGATTAACAGCCTGATGTGGCAAGAGTACACAGCCACACCAGAAGAGACTAAAAGCGTTGCACATTCTCACCGTTCACAAATGTCCTTTACTCATCACCAAGTCTTTTTTCTTTTTTAAAATCTATTCATACGGAAGATTGCATAATACAACGCCTATGCCTTTTGATCTGCTCCTGTGCCACTGTGGGTATGAGGAGAACACAGTGGGCAGGAATCTTCACCAACATCTCTTGCACAAAATGACCAAAGAAAAAGAAGAAAATAGGGCAACGGCGGATAAAAGGGGAAGTCAAACGAGGGGAAGTCAAAGAGAAGAGCTGTAGGAGGGATTGTGCAAAGGACCAGAGTTGGGTGCAGTTTCCTGGCACTCGCTCAGAGAACACAGCGCTGCAGTTAATACTCTGTCAGAGCGGATGGATAAAAGACGGCCAAATGCATCACCGCCCGCCTGCACACACGGAGAGCTTTTACCCACAATCACAAGGACTCCTTCCAAATATTTACAGTCCTTGTCCATCTCTCTGCGTCTGCTTCTGTGCAGCAACGGATCACATGCTCAACTATTTTTAATGTACACGACACACCTGATAAATATTAGTGCGGAAGGAAACGGATCTGCGTCATTTGAAAGGTCAGCACAAATCAGAGAGTCTTCAAATGGACTGCGAGACATATTTAAGGAATAAAACTGAGTCAGAGACACTTTTCACTGTGTGGATGTTAAATGACAATCATTTAATAGATTGATTGGTAGATCATAGATTTATCAAGAATTTTAATAGTTATTATATTAATAGTATTTATAATAAATATATATCTATAAAAAAAACAGTACGCTGGTTTTAAATATCTATTTAAAGGTGGTATTCCTGGATTTTGTTATATTTAGAAATAATAATGACTTACTTATATTCTTCCAAATTCCCTTCAAACCATACATGCAAACAACTAGTTAAATCATACAGAAAAAGAAAAAGAAAAGGTGTGAATATAGAAATAAAGAAAATAATTTCAAGGATTGCTAGTGAATAAAACAAGAGGCAGAAATCATTTTTTCCATGACTATATACATAAAAAGGCCTGACTTTATCAGGAGCTCAAGGAGCCTCCGGTGTACCCTGGCAGTCGGCACAGACCGCAAACAACCACGTCAGCTGGAATTAAAATCAGAAGCTGTCAGCACAAGGCTAATGTTCTTTTAGAAATGCTGCACTTTCCAACTTTATTGTTCCATCAAACTTTAGAGTGGAAGTTTAGCATTTCCTTCATGGTTCATTGAGGATTGTCTTTTCATTTTCGAGTGAAAGAGGACATGCTGCAAATCTCTCGGGTCTTAGCCATATCTGCAACTGTTCCACTTCCCGAAAATCTTTTCTAGTGATCGGTCTGAGGTGGAAACAGTTGGTATAATCGTGAGTCGTTTGTATTCCACAGCGAGCTCATTCTTCCAAATGTGTTTGTGGCATATTAAATCTGCAGTTTTGCATTTACTACTGGAATACTTCTGCAGTTTGTATTAAGCCAAGATCCCTAACTGAAGGGTTTTTCCTTCATGGATTTCCTGTTATGTTACTGGGTTTGTTGGACACACAAGCTGTGATCAATTAAGATCAATCTTTAAGTCTCGTAAGCGTTGCAGTTCTCTCATTACTCTCACCATCCGACAGCCAGTTCTACCCCCAAAATTCAAGGCTTTTCAGATGAAAGCCAAAAAGAGCTCCGATTAATTATTAATAACTTTGAATATTCCTCAGGACTATAAAAACCACAGACAACAAACTGAGGGTCTGTTACAGTACGCACTTCACAAATATCAATTAAACCGACATTTAATTTGATCAGCTGAAATCAAGAAAAAGGGGTTTACCTGCGAGTCAGATATGGACACACGTTTCGACTCCACAGTGGGTCTGCGAACCATCCGAGGTGAGGTCTGTGAACAGTTCCCCCCCGTGCATGACGACACACAGGTGCCCCTTTCCTGCAACGACAACTTCCTCCCGGACAGGTTAGGCCGGACAGGATGGATGCGTTTGGGTTGCGCCCCGGCCTGCTGCCCTCCTCCATTCTTCATCCCGTTGGCTGCGGGACCACTGGTGTCTCTAGTGGTCAAGCCAGACATGGCGTCTTCGAGACCACTCATCTGTTCGCCAGGAGGCTCCAGAGGCTCTTGCGAGGCGTCGCTGCTCATGGCCATGGTAGTTTGGTGTGCCACAGGAGGATTTAGGGTTGTCCACCACAAGCATCAATGTGACGTGACCCGGCCAAAGACTAGCATTTGTGGCGCATCATCAGCAAACCTGCAAACATTGAGAGTCAGTTAGGCCAGAGTTGATCCATTTTCTTAAAGATGGCCAATATTTGGGTAAAATGCTGGGTTCTGTTCTTGGCCCAATCCTATTTACTATATGCTTCTTTTAAGCAACTCGATCAAAATCACTCTAAAAACTTTTATCGTTATGCTGATGATATTCAATTGTACGTGTGATGAATAAAGCCATATGAAAGTAATCAGGTAACACAAATACAATCCTGTATTACAGATTTCAAGTCCTGGATGACCCAAAACGTCATTTTACGGAACCCAGATAAAACGAAAAGGTACTCATAGTTAGTCTAAAACATCTTTGAAATTCCCCATCTAATGATAAAACCTTTCATAATGGACGTGCTCCTACTTCACCTCTGTTAAGAATCTTACTTTGATCAGAATAATTTAACTCACACATGACACAAATCTCAAGGACGTCTTACTTTCACCTTCGTAACATTTCAGAAATCAGGCATTTTCTTCCTTTGGATGTCGCTGAGCCGACACACATCACAGATCTAATCCAAACATGTCAGCCTTCTAGGATGTTATGATCCTTAAATTCTCTCCCAGCCAGTCATAGCAGCAGGCCGTCGACACCGAGTCAGGTTCTGCTTAAGGTTTCTGCCTTCTGAAGGGTTTTTTTTTTCTTTGCGACTGCAATTCACTCATTGTTGATTCGCTGGAATCCATTTTTTCTTTTCTCAAATCTAATCCTTCTTTAACTGGAAAGTGTCCTGAGATAACTTTGTTTTCACACACATAAAACTGTCCTTTTCCTGTGAAGACAAATATTAAAAGTAATAATTACTTCAATGTTGTTTCGATCATGTAGCTGTTGTGTGTGACCATTTAAAAGGATCCAAATGACGATCACTGAAGCATCCTGGAGAGATATTTGAAAGGCTTCCGTTCTCAAAGGAAAACACATCGGACCAGAGAGACATCATTTCCAGAAATGGAAACACAAAAATAGGTCATGAATTCGGTCTTCTTGTGTGAGGTCATTCCATGAAATTGTGTAACATTTGAAGGCACTTCCCCATTTCATGTCTGTGCCTAAAGCAGTGGCAGACTGTTGATGATGCAAATATCAAAGTGTTGTAGTCAGCCAGATCGTTTCATTCTGCAGACGGAGGAAGACAGATATGCAAAGTGAGTGCAGCCATCTGAGGACAATTGCACTTTAATCCCAGATTTAACAACCAGATTTAGAGAGAACATGAGCCATGAAAGGATGCATCATTACAAAAGTATTTATATATAAGCCTAGAAAAAGTAATTCATGATTCCAATTTGGCAATTTTTTATGCGGAACTATGTTTATCTTGCTGCAAATGGAATAGATGGAGTGGATTTAAACATTGACATTCACCATCAATCCTCACTCTAGCAGGCAGCACCTGTTTTTTCATGCTGAAAACACAGACGGATACATATTTTTAATCATTAAGCAATGACTAATGCATGTGTCAGACTTTCACCTAGAACAAAAAGAGTAGCACATATTCATCTTCATATACTATTTTTCTGTCTAGAGAAAGCCTTAGTACACATCGTTTTCATCCCTTCAAACAGTTCTTTTTTAGAAAATTAGTAGAGTGGATTGAAAAGGCTAGCTGTAACTCACTTGACACGAACAAACTGTCATATTTCAGCAAAACCACTCCAACGTGTCATTATCCGTCTCTTCAAAGCAAATCCCAACACCTCGCCACATCACTCCAAAACGCTGAAAGAGTATTCATGATGGCTTTCTCCACAATTATTTAAATATTAAAACACATTTGAGGTTTTAGACATAAAATTATATTTTCAAATGTAGTTGTTGCTTACATTTGGAGTGTGTGTATACTTCCTCAACTGACTCGTTCCCTCATTAATTTAATGCAGTGTTATAATTTATCTGTTCCAAATAATAACTATGACCAAAAAAGAAATGTTTTCGTGTGTGTTCAAGCACAGTCTACTACACCAGAATCAAAGTCAGGAAACTACAAAGTTTTTTCTTGGAATTGGACAAGATGTATGAAAGACTAATCAAACCTGCTCTTTTGTTTGTTTGCATGTTTTCTTCACAAGCAAGTTTTTGTTTGCAGTCACAGGTGACTTTCCTTTTTTGCAGAAGCACAAACATTCTCAGTTCGCCCAAAAACAATCCTACAAGAACAACAAGTTCTGTAAATGTATTTAAGTCTCAGGGTTAACAGCTTTAGAAGCAACATTGTTTGGATTTTTCTTATCTTATCCTACCAGAGTAGAATTTAGGTTTAATCCACACAGATTCCAAACGTCACTCTCCAGCGTCAGTACCACCCGTCATTTAAGAGATTATGTGCTGTTGCTTTTTAAAATACAAATCAATGAGCCACAGTTTCCACTTGAAATAATATCCAGTCTGGAGTCTTTGCATTTTCAAGGTTTAAAAATGTGAGTCAGTTTCCTTGTAACATTATGAATGCTTCAAAGAAGTATATGCCTTCAAATCATATATAAATCAAATCAACTTGGCAACCATTTTCACCTGATATTCTTAAACAATAATCAAGGATCACACAAAGTTCTCTATCCTCAGGAGGGCAGACATTTTTAGGTTTCTTTCCCATTATCGCACTGTAAGGAATTCAGTGGATTCGTTCAGAACAACCTCCAGCTCAGTAAATATCACATTCAGTGCATTTAAATGTTGAAACTAGTTCCCCAGACTCCATTAGTATCACACTTTCACGCCACACCTACATTTATCAAACGGTTTTGTGTGCACTTAAATCATTCATCTGAATGTGTGATCAAGATTCAACATTTATTGTCATTATTCTTGCAAGAAACGAATGAAAGTCGAAACACCATTAGATGAATGGATGCTTTCAATACGTTCATCACACGGCAGCACCAGCAACCCTCAACCACTTGAAATGTTGCAATTTCATCATCATTAAAACATAGGCAGACAAATAATGAGGTGTCGACTTTAATATATGCATATGAAAATTAAGTGTTTCCCAAAAGTGACAGTTCTTGTTGAGCTGATGGAACACAGTTGCTGCAGAGTTAATTAACGCAGAAGTGATTGAAGTTCACCCGGCAAGCCAGGGAATCCATTTGGTGACATTAGCAAAGCACTTTAACTCATTACTCATCTTCTATTTGTCCTTTCCATCATTCTGCAGCGTGGCAAGAGCAAACAAGTGTGAAATACTAACAAGCACTTCTGTTTACAGCCAGGAAATGCAAGAGACTGGATTCACAACAACAAAAAGTCCAAGAGAAGTTAAAGAAATCACGAGGCAGTCAAACTTTAACTCGTATAGATGGTCTTCGGAGTGAGAGGAGCCGCCTGTTAAGACAACACTTCAGCAGGGCTGTGTTACGAGAAACAGCAGAATAACAACGATTCCCCCATACATAAAGATTCCACCATTATTTATATAAAACTATGACGCGCAACGACAGGAGAATCGTACCGATCACACATACACAACATATCAACCTTAATAAAAACTGTTTAGGCAACACTTAATATAGGGAGGAAATATCAATCAATATTATCAGATTAAGTATTAAGAGAAGGAAACTAAGATCTAGGATAAGTCTACCAAATCTCAAGAAAAATTAAGAGGATTTGTCAACAAAGATTAAAATAAGTCCACCAAAGGTATATGTAAGCTTAAACAATTTAGTCCATTAAAAATCTTAATCGGCTCGGCTCCACGAATAAGTCGTTTTTTTTTTTACATCTGTATCCAAATATATCAGTTCCTCTTCAGCCATGGGTCATATTTTTAAATATTTTGTGCCACCAACACAGTGCTTATCCAACCTCAGGACACAACAGGAACAAGTCCATTAACTCCAAGTGTTGCTTATCCAAACAAAGGACACGTGCATGTCACTTTGCGTAAAGCCCGCTAGCCAATCTACTCATTAAAGAGAGCCGACTGGTTTGCGCATCAGTCTCTATTCGCTTAAAGGGCAGGAACGCCAGCCATCTTGATTCTGCAGGCCTACCGAGTGATTGATGACATCACAGGCCTGCTGAAACATGATTGGATAAATCCTCCCAATACATTTGATATTTGACACGCCAAACACCATAATAACATGGATATAATATGCGTAACACACAATATACATTTGCTTTCCCCGAGTATGTTGGGGCCAGCAGAGAATCCTTTGCTGGGTCCACCACTGCAGGGACACCATTACAGCTCTGCTCTCAATCCCTAATTTAGTCATTATGACAAAGGCTAACGCACGATTTGTCCTTCTCCTCTTCATCTGGAAGTGCTTAACCATCTTTTATTAGCACTTAGTGTCTCTCACTCGACTGTTATCAAACCTGACATCATCTCCTGGTAATTGCAAGTGTGTGTGGAAAAAGATAATCAGTTATTTATATTCTGTATTAGGATGTTAATTGTTTTCACAGCTTCCATATTAGGAATTCATCTGAAACGTCATTCTGGTTCCACAAGTTAAATTTCTCATTCAGAGATAACGTTCATGGGCAGTGTGGATACTCTTGTAAAACAGTAACATGTATATTTCATGGGCAGAACTTAAGGATAAGACAGGAGCATGAAGTTTTAAAACAGCCTTTAAAAAAAAAAAAAGATCTCCCAACCCTTGGTTATATTGTAATAATTCACAATATGCTGGTTTTCAGTTCCAAGTCCTGGTCTTAGCTTGATCTAAACTTTGATCTTTGAAGACATTATCAAATCATAGCCGTTTCACTGATTTTCAAGCAGATATCGGATGAAATACTGTTGAAAAACTACTCAACTTCAACAAAATGTCTGGTAGATGTGTGGCCGCTGACCTTTATACATTAAACGGAAGAGACGGATAAAGAATACATACTTGAGTTCATCCGACTCTGGTGATTTTACACTGCTGGTCCTGACATTTGTTTACTGTGATCCCAATTATTATAATCCCTTTTGCAAATAATGTCAAACGAATGTGTAATTTGTTAAAAAGACAAAGTTCTGTCAAGGACAACAAGCAGCTTTAATCTCTAGCAGAAAAAGAGAAGCTATTGTTATATATTCTTAGATATTGGATAAGAATATGATTGTGTGACGATACTTTACAGAGACTTATGACGCGTTAAATATTTTAAGAATCTGTCTCGTGTTAAGAATGCACTGATTAGTGAGCTGCCTTCTCTGCATAACTGTCATGTTAATAGAAGTCTGAGGTTATGCAAGTTTGAATATAACGTATATTACCATTTAAATCACCCAAAACCATATTAGATATTTATTGAACCAATTAATGATCCAAAAACCGCATTACCTTCACCAGCACTTTAAATTCAATCTAGTGTTAAAATAGCTTTGAAAAAACAACGCACTGATACTTCTGTGCTTGAACATTAATTAATTTACTGTTGAAAGCAAAATATAGTCTAATTAGTATATTTTACTTTAGCCGACTTAACTTCACAATTCACAATGAAATCATATTAATTATCTGACGTCATGTCATTTCATCCTACATGTGCTCAGTACCAAAGATTTTCTTTTTCCTCTGAGCTTTTTTTTCCCCATTTTAATTTTATTACATTTTGCACACGTACATCAGAATATCACATAAAAATGTATAGAGCATGAACCCTATTGACAAACATTCTTTCAGAATTGTATATATTTGCAACTACATTATAAATATTTGAACATTCAAAATAATAATAAAATCAAACAGAACCAGACACACACCGAATATATATATATACACATCCATATTTATTACTGGGTATAAGGAAGCCATTTTCCCTAGTCTCTATCCAATGTTGTTTTAATATATATTTATAAGTGAGTTATTCCATTATCTATATGGTTTCAACAATGCCTTCAGCTGTAGTAGGTTTTCACAAACTCAAAAACAAAGTAAAGACATTCTTTGCTACAGATTTTCACCCAATATTAAAGGTCTTTTTTGACAAATCCTTTAGAATCTCCAAAAAACATGGTGAAGCATGCAAGATGTTGGGATATAAGATCCCTTGTTATTATTTTGTATACATTATTCCAGACGGGTTGTATCGTGTTTTTGTTTTCTGAACCATATGTATGGCTCAATATACAGTCGGTACCAATCCCAAAGCAATGCAAAAAACCCTGAGTCATGCTAGCATTTCCCCTCAATCTTTGTCTTGCCCGAGACATGAGCACAATTAATAATTCACAAACTCATTTATGAATCATCCACAGCAGTTCAGTTGTAACAGAGAGTGTACAATGAAATCTTTGACCGTTCAAAATCAAATATTCATCAAGTAAGGTCACACATACGAATAAGTTGTGCAAATACAAGTGGCTGCCATTTACTCAGTTAAACCAATTAACCCGCCGCAACATTTATATTGATGTTCTGCTGTAAATAACGTGAACGTCTAAGCTTCATAAACAAATGTCACAGCGTTGCCTGTTTAACCCCCGAACATTGTTCTTCCAGAGCTCTTTTATACATACAGAAATGAAAATAATGTTATTTTGGCTGCTCGTTTTCTTCAATGTAATGTTAGTTTCAAGGTCTGTTACAACTAAAATTAATATCCATTTGGACAAATATAATGACAAAAAGAAAAATGGCCCATAATAGTTTAATTATCCCTTGTGTTGTCTGGGTCAAGGTGAACGACCTCTGTCGCTGCATAAACTGTACATTTCTGGAAGCCAGAGAAAGTGCTTGAATATCTGTAAAGTATTGTGACAAAGAATATTGCATTATTTCTGTATTTTTATTTCATTCCATGTTCTTTTCTGTGGATTATTCATATGATGCACACAAGAATCAATGCATTACTGATTAATTGATAAACATGGTTTCTGGTTATCAAGACTGCCTGTATCATTTGTCCACATGACGGTAGACAAGAGGGAAGGAAATTCAAATCTTAGCCAGACTAGACCTTCTTGAAAGTCATCATGGTCTACCTTAGAGCTCATTAAGTTTGGAGAGGTGGAAGAATCAGAATCGCTGGTCTCGGATGATAAATGATGAAAGTCAGAATTCTTGCATCCACACACCTGCAGACTCTCATGCATCAGGATTAGGAGACACATTATCCACACAAACACACAAGAGCTTCCCACCCTTGTGCCTCATGTTGTGGTCACACACCGTGATTACGCCTCATCATCTCAGCCTGACTGAGTCTCATTCACACAAAGGCTCTCAAGGGCTTTTGGAAGCAGGAGCAGAGTAATCCGGCGTCTGCACAGATCACAGTCGGCTGGACAAAAAAGAAAGTTGATTAGTGTACTGGGGTGGAGGGGGAGGAGGGGAGAAAGCGACAGATGTCGGATTGAAACTCTTCAGCCGGGATTAAAAACATATTTGATCTGGAAAATGTCCATTGGGTCTTTTAAATCTATCCCCGAGTGTATCTGTCCTTAATTTTGTGAGGGCATCCAAACATGGCTAAAAATCCCAAATATCAACAACTTAAAATCAAATAAGATAAAAGATGTGTATGTACCACAACCAACTCAGACAAATCTGTGATGACAATGAAAACAAGAGATTAAGGAATATTTTGCACTAAAGGACTCCAGGTTTAGGACCGGATCTGGTCCAACAATCATTTTATGTAATCTTGGAGAGCTGAAATTTAAATCAAATCAGGATTTCTTTCTGGTGAGCAGGAATAATGTCTGCGACAATCATCCTGAGACTTGTAAAAGTACAAACATTTAAAGCCAAGAACAGTTAATACGAAAAAAAGACAACGTTTTTTAGATTTGTACCTCAAAGACAAAGACCAGGGATTCCACATGAAATTTTCCTGAGAAAAATAAAAATGTAAAAATATTGCATTTTGTTGTTAATGCGGCGTTGGTCACCAGCCCATTATCAATGTCAACCTTAAACCGATTCCATGTTAAGACTCCCTACCTCTACTTCTTGGACACAACCAATATTGATATTTCAGTCAAAAGTTTTCACATACCCCCGATAGGACCTGCTTTCCATTTCTATAGTCCAACCTATCGTTGCCTTTAAGCCTACCAGGGTTCTCATTCCCTCCTTATGGATAGGGATGTTGCAGTAACTGGTAAAAATTGTGACTGTGGTAAAATTGCATTGGTTTTAGTTACTGTTGCCTTTTTCAATAAACCGTGTTTGATTATATTGCCCGAGATTTGTAGCAGTGTTTATGTTGTCTTCTTGGACTCAATAAATAGTGATTGTTTTTTGCAAATATTGCAACAATTTTTAAACTTAGTGCTGCCAACATAATAAATGTACAGGAATTTCAACAATTGTCTGGTTCTCCAATGCATTTCCTTTATGTTACAAGTTCCAAGAAATGTCTCTTTCCATAAATAACAGAGACACACGCTGTATCTTGGCAATTATGGTGTAATATCAGATGACCTTTTACCATCATGTGCATCTTTTTCCTATCAAGTAGTTGAAATGAAAGGCTCATTGTTAACTCATGTGGTTGCAACAAGAAAATAAATACAAGTTAACAATAAAAGTAAATAATGTGTGCCTGTGCTGCAACTTCGGTCCAGTAGACTGGCTAATCCAAGAACACTTTGATTTAATCACCAGATTAGCATCCGACTGGTGGAGATGCAACTATCCAAATCCTTAAACCTGTTAACCTCCACTGGCCCTGATGTTCAGGGGGGAAAACTCACCCACTTTTAAAAGGTGATCGATGGGACAATAAGAAGGTATAAAGTACAAGTAAGAAAGTAAAGAAACCGTATCGAAGGAAAGCCTACCTGACCGTGTTGCAAACCCGGGTTAATCCCAATATAATTCCAACCAGTTAACGGTTCTTCTAAAACTTGTACAAAACAACTGCAGGCTGGGATTAAGACAATCCATTTAGGGGGGGGGGGGTTCTGTTTACATATCAGCTCCACCCTCTTATGTTCCTGCAACGCTCCGAGTTAATCGTCTATTTATAGAAGACGGTAGTAGTTCTTGGCGGAGGTGCTGCAGTGAAAGTCGCAGGCCTAGACAGTAAAGCTGCCAATATCGCATGCTGGATATCTGCAGAGATGTGAGCCAGCACAGGGATTATAGGGAGGAAGCTCAAATGAAAATCCAGCAATTTGTACTTTACTTTACAAACTCCAGTATGCCTGAGGGAGTGGCAGATTTACCAGTGATGTCCCGTCCTTTGACTACCGGCACAACCTTGAGACGTTTGTGTTTGAGACCCCTTAATATGTTATGTTGAAACACTGGGTAACAACTTTCATTTGTAGTCATCCACAAAGGACTCAATAAAGCTTTTATGATGCTCACTTTAACCTACTGACCGGCAGTTCAGTACAGAATGTGCAATGATTGAAGTATAAAACTGATAAGGGATAATAATAATGAAGTGATATGGATGCTCAGTGAATATAATTGGTCACTCATTTGAATTACATCACAGCAAATCAATGTGACAGCAGAGTTAATGATTCAACTTGATTTTTTGATGACACCAAATTTAATAATACAAATTCAAATGTCCTATTTGAAAAGCACAACAGTGATGCTAAAAAATTCTGGTATTATTTTGCATAAAGGAAGATGACAGTAAAAAGATGAATGATGGGATGTATCAATTACGATATAGTGGCAATTATATGCTAAGTTGCTATATATTGTGAGACACATTTTTATTATTGCCCGACTACATTACTTGGATTTACAGATAATGCCCGACTCTTGACGAAGTCGTAACCACTTTCACTTATTTTGAAAGCAAAATATATCAGAGGGAGGGATGGATGGATGGATGGATGGATGGATGGATGGATGGATGGATGGATGGATGGATGGATGGATGGATGGATGGATGGATGGATGGATGGATGGATGGATGGATGGATGGATGGATGGATGGATGGATGGATGGATGGATGGATGGATGGATGGATGGATGGATGGATGGATGGATGGATGGATGGATGGATGGATGGATGGATGGATGGATGGATGGATGGATGGATGGATGGATGGATGGATGGATGGATGGATGGATGGATGGATGGATGGATGGATGGATGGATGGATGGATGGATGGATGGATGGATGGATGGATGGATGGATGGATGGATGGATGGATGGATGGATGGATGGATGGATGGATGGATGGATGGATGGATGGATGGATGGATGGATGGATGGATGGATGGATGGATGGATGGATGGATGGATGGATGGATGGATGGATGGATGGATGGATGGATGGATGGATGGATGGATGGATGGATGGATGGATGGATGGATGGATGGATGGATGGATGGATGGATGGATGGATGGATGGATGGATGGATGGATGGATGGATGGATGGATGGATGGATGGATGGATGGATGGATGGATGGATGGATGGATGGATGGATGGATGGATGGATGGATGGATGGATGGATGGATGGATGGATGGATGGATGGATGGATGGATGGATGGATGGATGGATGGATGGATGGATGGATGGATGGATGGATGGATGGATGGATGGATGGATGGATGGATGGATGGATGGATGGATGGATGGATGGATGGATGGATGGATGGATGGATGGATGGATGGATGGATGGATGGATGGATGGATGGATGGATGGATGGATGGATGGATGGATGGATGGATGGATGGATGGATGGATGGATGGATGGATGGATGGATGGATGGATGGATGGATGGATGGATGGATGGATGGATGGATGGATGGATGGATGGATGGATGGATGGATGGATGGATGGATGGATGGATGGATGGATGGATGGATGGATGGATGGATGGATGGATGGATGGATGGATGGATGGATGGATGGATGGATGGATGGATGGATGGATGGATGGATGGATGGATGGATGGATGGATGGATGGATGGATGGATGGATGGATGGATGGATGGATGGATGGATGGATGGATGGATGGATGGATGGATGGATGGATGGATGGATGGATGGATGGATGGACAACAATCCCAAGATGTCACTAAAATGCAGTGTCCCCTAAAATAGTTACGAAATGATGTGTTGCCAATCATGAGCGGAATACAACGCATCAACTTGTATCGTAAACTGCATTTAGTGGATCGTGATCCGAATATACATATTGAATCGTATTGTGAAATTAGTGTATCGCAATTAAATTATTTTCCAGAATTTTCCAGCCCTGATCACTAGAAAAAAAGTAGAGCAGCGGGTATTTTGATGTAAAAGTGAGCTCTATAGACGCATCATATAATTGTGAGGATGGGCAAACATCACACCTTCTTCTCACTACTTTAAATCCCCACTTCTCACATAGTGTCTGCTCACCTTTGAGAGAAAACAAACTGCAAATCGTGTCGCCAGAATGACCTGCAGCCAAAACAGAGATGAAAAGATTACATAAAAATGTCTCATCTAGGTCAAACGTGGTTTTTACCCGATGTGCTCACAGAAAACAAGATTCGGAAGCAGCACTGGTGATTTAAAAAGAAAAAAAAAAGAAAGAGAACCTGCATTGTCTTATTTAAGCTAACTGACAGAAGGGAAGCAAAATACTTTTGTACCATTAATATAAGATACAATGTGAACTCACTGTTCAAGTTAAATTGCTTCTACAATTAAGGAAATGAATAAATTACCTTTTTAAAAAAAAAAATGCATTTAGATTATCAATGACATCTGATAGTATGTAGCAGGGCTGGTGCCAAAAATAGGCTCAAATATATAATGGCCAGGAATCTGAATCCTGATATAGCCATCGAGCCACATTACGACGCAAGACACGTCGATCAGAGCGAGGAACTCCCAGAATCCCTTTCTGCGCCCTCATCGCACCAATAGCAGAGCAGCTGCTAATCTTGCCTCGTAGCATTTCCAGACATAAAAGCAAAATGCTAATTCTTCTGCCAGCTTATCAGTTTTAAACAGGTTTATAAATACAAAAGCAACGGTTGAGGAAGACAGTAACAAGAATACGAGGACAAATGTCCTTTTTTTCAGAAAGGTCACAGATGGATGAAAAGTAGCCAGTGACAGACAAGGCAAATGTAGTCGTCAAATAGTTTATAAAATAACACCCACATGTAAAACCTGTGCAGACAATAAACTAAATCGACGTAGAAATGATCGCAATTATTATTGATCATCATTCCGTTTACGTTCAAGAACAAGAAGGGGGAAAAAAATGCATTTTATTCATACGTTTGATGAATTTCACCGTCTCCAAGATAACAAGCATCTTCCTCTGGTGCTTGGGCTCATTGCAAGAACCCCCTGAACCTTTTGTAAGCAGAGTAACAGACTATGTGAAGCGGCCATCATTGATGGTACAGGTAGCTTCATGTACAGTAGAGATTTCAACAAAGTTCACAAAGAACTTCTCCAAAAATCTTAACTAAACAGAAAAAGAAGACAATAAATGGGGGAGTTTAAATTGGTGAAGCAGAAGCCTTTTACTGAAGTGGTGTAATTAAGAATCAAATGTAATTTAATGTCAATCTGTAAGCTGGTTAGTTACTGTAGCCTACCCGCTTAAATTTAAGAAATGCTCAAGGATACTAGGTAGAAAAATGTTTGCACATTTATTGACAACATTTTTGGTCACAGTGCTGCAGATGTTTTATGCTTCACTCGAAGCAAAAGGTGAAGCTTCTTCAGGAGAAATGTAAGGCTGTCTCAAGCTTGGAGCTCCTCTGGCTCACATCAATAATGTTGGCAGTAGCATTGAGCGGGTTTTTCTCTGCAGCCCAGAGCCACTTACAGGGAGAAATATAGATGCAGGAGTCCTGGGAGGCTGCCGAGTCGGCTCATTTCTGAGATGTGGTTTTCTCTCTGAAAGGCACCGGTACGTGAGCTGGGAGATTTCATGGGAGGCTTCTGTTATTGAGGCACACTTTTAGGTCCAGCAAGACATGCATGTAAAGAAGGAGGTCAGCGGAGATGTGGCTGCAGACATTTAGGTAAAAGTTAGAGTGGACAAAACTAAAGGAAATTCAGAACCAGCCCGTCAACAACCAAATACGCTGCCTGTAAAACTGTCAGCGCGGAAAAAAAGCCCATGTCTGATTCATGACCTGTCAAAGCAGAGCAATGGAGGGAGTGGAAGCTGAATTTGACTAATTTGAAATAGATAGAAAATATATATACATATAATATACATATAGAACTAAAGTAAAGTATGCAAGCTCTTTCTAGAGCATAATAATTAATAGATATTGAATAAAACTCACACATAATAGTAATCAACTTGATAAGCAAAATGCATGCCAAAAATAACGATCACGATAGTGGAGTTCTATAAGAACATATCTTAATGTCACAACAATATACGCTATATATTTTTTAAATGTGCTTTTTTGGTCAAGTATTTTTATTGGAAACGTTTACAGAATTAGCAAAGCGAGTCACATGACTTACAACGAAACCCTGACATAACTGAAAGATCTAGTGTATACATAAATCCCATCACTGTTTTGGAAAATTGAAGAACCTCAAATAAGAATCTAGAGTGCTCTAAATAAGGAAGGCGACTTGCAGCCTTTCTGAGTGGAGTTTGTATGATCTCCCCGTGATGGCCAGGTTCACTCCGGGCACTCTGGTTTCCTCCCACGGTCCAAAAATATACAGGTTAATTGGGAACTTGGGGAAAATTTTCTCTAGTTACGAGTGAATGGTTGTCTTTGTGTGCCCTGCGACAGCATCTTCTGTATTGCTGCTTTTCACGCTTTTTCTCACCAGCTATGAAATGATTGCTATATAATGAGGCACAAGATGTGGCCATGAATTTGAATTGCCGAGTGTCTCTCACTTCATAGCTCATGCTTGTGTGGGAAGTTGAAAACTGATTCGTTTTTTTTTTTTTTTTTCCTCAGAACTAATCACAGAAACAGGTGTGATTGTGCGATCAAACTGCCAAATGCAACCATTGTACTCAGCAAACAGGGCTGTGAGTGTTTGTTGTTTATACCCACATGAGCTCAGAGGGCAGAACATCCAGGTTCTGGACGGATAAACCTCTGAGGTAGAAGCCCACACACGCATGCACAACATGGACTTCGATACACAACGATTATTTGCGTCGTCTCTGCTAGATGCAGCTCCTAACACCGGATATCTGGACCCACAGCACATTATTCAAAAAAAAAAAAAATCAAGCCAGTCGCAGAGGTGCAGGTTCCCAGTGGGAGTCTTTCGTAATGAGGATGAGCAAGAGCGCCATCGACGAAGGCTAACACTTTGTCAAGTTTAACTGGAAGATCTGAGCAGCTCCAGACAGATCAAATGCAGATGCAGCTCACCGTGGAGGAAGAGGTTTGGACTAACTAGCTAGCAAACATATTTCCATTGATCCACAGGACACATATATAGAATATGTCTACTGTCTGTCGGGTGTACTTTGCCTGCTGTACCTGAAGTGAGCACTTGTGTGCAAATGTAGATGTGTACGTCTTCAAGTGTGATCTCGATTTATGCTCCTCGCTTTCTGTGACAGCCGCAGGGCTGCTCATGCATTATGTATGTACAGACAGTAGCTTCTCTATGTGATCAGCATTCTGGAACGTGCATCATGTATAGGGAGGTTAGGAAATATTAGTATGGCAATATTCTTTTCAGAATACTGTATCGATATTTGACAGCACTTTATCAATTTTTTAATTGAAAAAACTGAATGAAATATAATTTTGTAAAATAAATAAATGCATTCACTGCATTTTCTATTGCAATTAAAACTCTGGCCGTTAGATGGTATTTGTCAGTACGTCCTCCACAGCCGAATGAACAACAAAATCCTGCAAGTTCTGGGGGATGACTTAGGGCGAGAGGATACAGTCGACTTCAGACTCTTTAAAGCTGATATTTGGACATGTTTTTGTGTCAAAACAAACGAAAGCATTTATTAATTTTCTGATGCGGTCTGTAAATTCTGCAATACCACTTATATATCTCACACTTTATATATATAAATATATATCGTATTGTTGTTGCACCTGTATCGTATCGCCAAATTCTTGCCAATACACACCTCATATCATGTATGAAGTTAGATCCTCATGGCTATGATGCGATAACGCATGTCTGACTTTAAAAAAATTAAATGGAATTTATTTTTTTTACTCCTGATTGGTAGTAAATACTTTTTTTCAGAATTGTCTAGCTTTAATTACTTGTGTTGATCAATGCATGAGCTAGTTGTAATGTCAGAAATAGAGTGTGGCTTTCCCAAACAAATACCTCCATCAAAGTTTAAAACTTGAATTCAAGTGCCTAATAATCAGATATGATCCCCCATCAATATTTTCATTGATAATAATAATATGCAACAGAATACAAACATGGTCCCTGGTGCTATAGCAAACCGAGACGATTTGAATAAAAATTAAAAGGCAACAGGTCATTTTGTGGAGCCATATAAAAAGATAAGTTACATTATTTAATTTGTAATTTGACAAATCCTTTACTGCAACTAGAATCACACATTGATTTTCATGTGAAGTGTGCATAAGCTATGGTTAAATTCTTCTCTGTTGTAACACAAAAACCTGTCAGACATTCAAGAGCTTTTCACATTGGAATCCGCAGAGCTGAGTGTCCTCACGCCTCACTCACTTACACATCATCGTACACTTCACTCCGCAATGACACTAGGGAAGCCATTTACACCGCTTTACTATGAAAACTTATAGTCGCAAAAAAAAAAATATAGTGACATTTATTTAATTCCAGACTGATTTTACCATTCATAAGCGAGCAGCTGTAGAGTCAGAGGTGATTAACTCCTGTCAGCTTCATTCCACTGATTTCCCAGAGGTGCCGAAGAAACCCTGAGGTATGGAAATGTCCTCCTTTCATTTAGCCGGGTCACAGCTCTGTCGCCGCTGAACGAGTGGAACAGCGTCACTTAGAGCTATGATATAGAACGGCAAACATGCTCATCAATTACAACGATCAGAGAAGCCAGGTGGACACCAGAAGCTCCAGGAAAAACTAACGATACGAGTCGAACCAGGCAGTCGATTACATGACCAACTCTCACCTATGATGTCTATTTAATCTATCATATCTACTCAAAAGCAATTATTACAAATACACAAATCAAAGATACACCCTACATACATACATATCTTGATTCAGGTAATAGAGATTTGTCTAGATCAGGGGTGGGCAATTAAATTTCTTCAAGGGCCACATTCAATTCTGTGAATGTTGAAAGGGGCCGTCGAGAAAAAGAAAGACGAGAAAATCCCTAAAAAAAAAAAAAAGGACAAGCGTCATTAGGCCGTGACATTTATTAAGCTTAATAAGCTGCAATTTTATTCTTGTATGAGTTTTTTTCAAAACATTTCTTCAACTAACTCTAAATATTTTGAGGGATTAATATATACTCAAAAAAGTATACACAAAAAGGAGGGAAAAGGTAAATAAGTGTTGTAAATGAATAATAAATACAAAAATCACTTTAAAATGCATTAGAACAATTTATACATGATCATACTTTGACATTACAAGGGCCGCATAAATACAGTCAAAGGGCCACATGTGGCCCCCGGGACGCACTTTGCCCAGGTCTGGTCTAGATTATATGTTTTGGCCATTTCCCCCAATAACAGATGTTGTTTTTTTGGTGCGATTTAACAAGAGTCTGACTGACGGCTGTTATATTTTAAGAAAAGACTATCATTTCAAATCAGGCAGATGTGTAGAAATTGGAAAAGCAACAGTTATTTCTCAAAGTAGAACCTAAAAATCAACAAGTAAAGGTGAGAAAACAGCTTAATAATTCAGCTTTTGGCAACAGTCGGGTGGAATACAGATGGACATGAATGTGAGTCAAGAAAGCAGACTTCAGGAGGGGTGTCTACAGTTGCTCAGGGGGGAAAAGGGAAGTAAAACATGACCTCTTTTGGTATTTTTAAATAGGTTCCTAATTTTCTACAGCTTGATTCAGGTCATTAAAAAAAAAAGGAACCACTTGGACCAGATGATGACAAACAAGTTGCGTTCAAAGTAAATCGTTGAAAACATGCGGAGTAATTTATAATAATTTATATAATTATATATTATATATAAGTTTATGAAGAGATGGAAAATGTTCACACACATGGTCATGCTCACATATGGTAAGAGTGTGTTAAGGTGTGTTCTTGTTTTCAAGAGTGTGTGTACAACAAGGAGCAGTCGTGTGTGACATTCAGGGACACACTGCAGGTGCTGAGGCGGCGGGACAGCAGAGTCTACACAGCACTGGAGCAAGCGTCCATTTTCACTTACTTCAGTGTCCTCTAAAATACTACACAGGCCGAGGCGAAGCGAGGTAAAGTTTCACCTACCAGGGCGATGGGTTCGGGGCTCCAGGAAAAAACCCCGCCAGCAGCGGCTGACAGCCGGGGGTCCAGTCCTCCAGCTGGTGTCTCTGGATCAGACAGACTCGACTATGACAGTAGTTCCGCCTCTGAGCCGCGAGTCTCGACCGTCTTCCGGAAGAAACAACGGTCCTCTCCTCTCCGCATCCCCCACTGAGAGCCGGGGCGAGGGCTGGGTGTGGACGGTCCGCTGCCGGCTCAGGAGCGGCTTCCCCGGGTGTGTTCGCGGCGGCGCCTGCTTTGTCTGAACGACAACCATAACTTTTATTCCACCGGCAGACCCCCCCCCCTCTCACCCGCCCCCTCTAGGTCCTAGCACCCGCCCTGTTCCTCCTGCGCCCATAATCCCCACTCCCAAAAATAATAATATATATTTTTTAAATACATTAAATCAATAAGGACACTCTCACGTTAATTCAATTACCATTAACGCATTTTATTTAATATTTTCAGCGTTATTTTAATCGGAAGTTAAAGGAGCTCGTTGGCGCCCCAAGTGGTCACCCGGGTCAGTCGCAGATGAGCACGCGGTGCTCCCTCATTGTGGGGGTACCACTCCGTTTAACTGCTGACTCCGCAGTAACACACCGAGCATGTTGTCGGAAATGAATTCATCAGAAACAATTAAACAGCGAGATTAGGAGCTGGAGCTGGAGAGGACCGTGACGTCTACTTATGAATGATGAGAGCTGCTCTTCAGCGTCAGGTGGGTTGATGGATGGAGGATGGACTGATGGACAGGTTGGATGGATGTATTAAAATGCAAAGAAAAACGGATGAGTGAATTAATTGAAGGGCAGATGAACACGTGCAAAAATATGAATGAATGAATAAATAGTGTAGAATGGATGGATGAACAATAACTAAAAGGACAGGTAAATGGATAATTCATATTTAGTGATGAAGGCTGATCTACACGCTCGAAAGATGTATTAAAGAATGAATAGTTAAGTTAAAAAGACAGGAAGGTATAGGCCGATGGTTGGAGGAGGAGGAAGAAGGCCAATGAAGAATGGGTGGACATGTAGGTAAACAGATTAATTCAAGAATGGTCACCGATAGATGGATGATAAATTGATGTCCAGATAGATGGATGGACTGATGAAAAAAAAGAAAAAGAAAGAAGGATGAGTGAATTATTTGATGGACAGGTTTCATTGGATGAATTGATTAATCGATAAATGGGTAAACAGACAGCTGAAGACGAAAGATGGATACATTAATAAATAGGTAAGTAAAAAGTATGAAGATAGATGGATGAAAAAAAACAAAGAAAGAGAGCTGAGTGAATTAATTGATGGACTGGTTCGATGGATGAATAGATTGATGGATCAACAGGTAGATAGAGAGCTGAAGAACAAATACAAAGGTTGGATAGTTGAAGGAAACACATGAAGGTAGACCAGTGGTTGTGAAATGGAGGGACAAGAAGGTCGATTGATAGAGGGATGAACACCAACAAATTAAATTAGGATAGAAACAGGGACAGATGATGTCATTAATGGATTGGATGGATGGATGAAAGTATGAACTGACGGATGGAAGAGCATGTGGATGGATGGATTGAAGGAAAGTAGGAGGCGGGATAAAAGGATGAATTTATGAATGATTGTCAGAAGGACAGGTAATGGATGAATGGAAGACGAGAAAGAAGGCATGGGAAGGTTTGATGAAGGATGGAGGGTTGAATGGATGGATGGATTGAAGTAGTGCTGGTATTAGTTGAAGTAATGCATCTCTTCTGACTGCATGCTTGGAAATAAGGGTCAGGTACCAGTTGTTCTCTCTCTCCTTGAGGCCTGGGGGAAAGTTCAACTGTACTTCCTTTAGTTTCTTGGCAACAGACTCGGGGCTCGCACTAACCAAGCCCCAAAGTCACGGCGAGATGAGAACCAGACTGTCTTTTCCCCGCAGTCGTCCCCTCCTCACAAACACTTGAAACTGTTCCCAGCATTTTGTGTCCGGAGGCATTTTCCGCGTCCTCATAAAAACCGAGCGAGAGGTCTCGGCTCGTTCTTGCATGAGTCACGGACACTGCCAAGTGCTGCGTGTATAACATGACCTCATTTGATAGGAATATATTTATCCACATGTACTCTTTGTATTTAATGTGCAAATTCTAAGTGGATATCTTTGTGTAAATAAGGAATATGTATATATATATATATTGGTGTAAATATATTACAGTTGTATCAGGGGGCTCTTGAGGTGTATGTAAGGAAGACGAATTCCAAGATTCTGAACCATTCTCCGTTAGAATCTGGTGAATGCAACCAGAATTGATGGTGACTGGACCGAGCGCTTGAACTTCGGGAATTTCCGAATAATCTGTAATTTTGTTAACCTTGTATCTTGATTTTTGCAATTGTACTTGAGGTCTTGCATGACCAATTTTTTAAAATAATTTTTACCTTAAATAAATTCACTCTTTTGAAGTGAAAAACCTGCATATAAAAAGATCTTAAGATGCTTCTTAAAGAAGTCAGTAGAATTCATCAAATGCAGAGAGAGAGGAAGATTGTTCCAAAGCTTAGGAGCAACAGCTTGGAAGGATTTCTCTCCTCTGGTCCTGAACCGTGTGCGAGGAACCATCAGTAGATTTTGATCCACAGACCTCAGAGCCCGAGCTGGGGTGTAAGGGTGGATCAGATCATTGATGTAAGGAGGAGTCTGACCATGAATAGCTCTGAAAGTAAGAACCAGAATTTTAAAGTTGATAATGAAAGCCAGTGAAGAGTTTTAAGAATCGGGGAAATGTGAGTTCTTCTACTAGAGCAGGTCAGAATTGTCGCTGCAGATTTTTGTGTTAACTGCAGGCGAGACAGCTCCTTCTTGTTAAGACACGAAAATAAACTATTACAATAGTCCAAACGAGAAGACACAAACGCATGGAACTTTCCTACGTGTTGACGGTGACATCAAGTCTCCTTTCGTGACTTCCTGTGAAACACGCTCGTGCTGATCTCGACACGAAGCATCCTCTGAGGCTCAGGATGGAAAACTTTAATGAGATGTTATTTTCCTCGCAACCCCTGGGATTCCTGACTTAGATCCACCAGGTCCCAGCTGAGCGCGTGTCCTTCGTGAGCGCGTGTGGAAGGATAATACGTGAGGCTAAAATTGATTAGTAGGTGTTGTGAGCAGACGCTGTCATTTCCTTCAAAATGTGAGATTAAACAATACATTATTCAGCGTCAAGCTGACGCATGCATACAGAAGTTAAATACTGCCCCCTGCTGTTTACAGTTATTCAGTGCAACACACACCATGCTGCCAATTCATGTTTTTAAATGGTGTTAGGGGTTTAATTAATGTGAAAAAACAAATGGTGTTTCAAATGTTGTAGTTTATTATTGGGTGTAAAAAAGTAATAGGATTTCTTTTAAGAGAACCATTGACAATGATAGCCAGTCTCTTTTATTCAACTAGGTAGGTAGAACTTTATTGATCCCTCAGGAGATCTCCTTCGGGAAATTGTTTTTTTTTCCAAATTATCCACAGCAAATACAGCAATTTCTCATAAAAAAATAATCAAAATAAAATAAGAACAAGAACTATGCGTGTGTTTGTCTTTTTCTGTGTATACCAGTGGAATTACCAATGTTATCATCACCAATGGATCAGTCTCTCGCCTCCTTCTCGCTTCCTAGCTATGTTTCTGACATTTACTGTTAATGCATTTGCCTTTTATTGTTGTTTTAAGATTCAATAACGTTAATAATATTGACTGTTAAATGTACAGCTGTTTGCAATTAATAGGGCAATATTGTAATTTTGTTTATTTGATGCTTTAATGATTATTAATGATTTCTATGTGTTTATAACCCCACTTTTGTACTGGGTTCATGTGCAGTAGTATGTGGATTTTGTTGATATATTTATCATAACTTGATTTTTTCTATTATCATTATTTTTACTAAATTTAGTTTGTATTAATATATATATATATATATATATATATATATATACATATAAATAAATAAATAAACTTTCCTTTGAGGATTATTATTATTATATATTTGTGTGTGTGGTTCACTTTCAGGTCGGGACGGAGGCAATTTGTGACCTGTGTGGAGTTTGTATCACATGTTCACCCTGTGTTGCGTGGGTTTACTCTGGGCATTCTGGTTTCCTCCCACAGTCCAAAAAGATAGAGGTTGATTGGGAATTTAGGGACATTTTCAGTAAGTATGAGTGTGTGTGAATGGTTCTGTGTGTGGTTTGTGTGCCCTGCAGAATGTGTGCGCACGTGTACTGCATTTCCTAATGTACGGTGTTTGCAAGTTTAATCTTTTTGTCTACTGCAGTGTCAACTTAAAGTGGAAAGAATAAAAGGCGCCTCATTCATATTATAGGTTGTATTTTATGTGATCATCTTCAAATGAATACCCTTCTAACATGAGGTTGGTGGAATGATGGTGCGAAAAAAAAGAGTCTTTGGATAAATAACAAGATAAATAATCTTTATTTCCACATCATTTTCATTTATAAAATTATGTGTCCACGATATTAACAAGGCAATACAGAGAGTCTTTTGAATTTCTCAGAGGTGCAGCTCAGGCTCCAGAGACCCCGGGCGGGTGGAATCAGGACCAAAACTCTTGATCGTCGCGAGTCTCTGAAGCCTGAATCCACACCAAGCCCTTCAATGTAAAACTTCATAACCCAGGATTCACCAGCACCTCAGTGTAAACCAGCTCGTTCACAACCGCTTTCCCAGAAGACTGAAATGATTAGATTATCTTTTTCTTAAGACTTGAAAACATCACATTGGCTCCCTACAGTAGAAGACAAAACCCAGCTGCAACAGAAGGAACTAGTCAAGCAAAGAAACCTTAAACACCGTGAGCTCAGAAGAAGAAATTCTTGTCGTTGGTTATTTCATCAATGGCGGTTACAAAATTAAATACTTTACACAACGAGGTTATATTACAGTAACATGGTTCCCTTAACCGTCATTGTCTGTACAGAGTTCTCAGTAGTAAATGACAGCACGTTTACAAAGACCAGCAACAGCTTCAATATTTCTACTCTTTTATTATTTAGTAATGATAAATTTGACTCTTTTTTTTTTTTTTTCAACAGGAATCAATGTAACCAATATAGGACTATTGTAAGTACTGTAATAACACTTTTATTTCATGGTCCTATTTAACAACTATGTGATGTTTCATTCTATAAATTAGATCCAGATACAACAGGAAAGTGAACTTCACTACTGTTGACTTGAACTCATCATTGATTTAAACAGAGCTCAAATGTAGACACTCGTAACCTGAGCCTTACACGAAACCGACAATCAAGACTCTCCATTTTACAGTCAAAAAAATATGAACTAAGAAGTGGGTTCAGTCAAATACATTGTAAATGTAGTCACATCGTGAGTTAGCAGAAGCGGAGCAGGAGCTGAAAGTGGTGTGTCTGGACGGGTTCAAATTAAGGGCGAGCAGGATCACATTCTTGACCACATGTACGATGTGGAGGTGCGGCTGGCTGTTAAGGCAAACATGGCGGTTAATGGATCAACACAAGAAACCAAAACAGAGTTCCTTTGGGACATGAACTGACAAATATTCTTTGTGAATTTGATCAAAAAATGGGAACCAACAGATGCATAATAATGACGACTTCTCTTGTGATATTTTGGTCTTCACATGGTTTAAATAATTTTGCTTCGTTCATTTACACATTTATGTTCACATGGATTGGTGAGCCGACCTCAGATCCTTAAGCGAAATAAAAGCAACTTAAAGCTAGTCACACCCTAATAAGAGCAAAAGCCCCCCCGCCCCACTACGTGAGAAAGAAAGATGCAGTAGGACGATGTGCACAGAAAAAGTTAAGGCGAGAGAGCAGCCGCGTGATGAAAGTGGCCAGAATTTTGAAAACAGATAATGTGAAAGACTGAAGTCAGAGAAGCACCCTGAAAAAAATCTTCTTCATCTCCACATCGACCCACCCGGCTTCTCTAATCCTCTGTTCAAAATATGGGGTGTTCCTCGCCCCCCTCCCCGGCTGTACAGACACTGCAGCACTGTACCGTCAAAAGAAGATCAGCTATATATTTAAAAAGCAGAGCTTTATCTTGAGTTTGCATCTGCGTGGTAAATGGACATCACTCACTCACACACGCACACGCACATAGTGCTCTATTGTTTACTCCGCTCCTCTCACCGGTAGCTCACTCTAGTGGTGGTATTTGGGACATGCAGGAGGGCGAGTGAGGACAGAGATTTGTGTTGAGGAGGGATGTGTTCTCGACGATGGTGAAGGGAGGTCTTATTGCAGCTGCCGCGTCCTCATGTATTTTTTCTCCTCCTCCCCTGTTGGAGACAAGAGGAAGTGTCACGTCAATGTCACAATCCGAGGGGGGGGAGGGAAAAGGGGGAGGACGAGGAGGTCAGAGGGAGAGTACCTTTCCACACGGGGGAGATTACAGTTTAGGCTGCATTAGAGATGCAGGAGAGAAAACAGAGCCATGAGAAGACATGAGGACAGCTCTCGGAGGGGATGACAAACCTTCGAGATGGTTTCTGGAGATGTATTTCAGCGCCTCATCCAGGAAGATGACGGGGATAGAAATCTTCAGAACCACGATCCACTGGGACCAGCGCAGAGCTGTCACCTGGAAGATCAGCTGCAGGATGAGAAGAAGAAAGAAAAATAATGAGAAACTAAAGAGACGGCAGATGGCACTGGCACTCACTTATAGAGTTTTGCTGCAGGAATCAATCTCGTGTGAGCTGCAGCCGAAGCAAAAACCCATTTATTTTCTCTGAACCACATCATCAGTTATTTTCAAACGGGGCCATTTAAAAAAGGGCTGGTTTTTAACTAGTGTTAGAACAGTGGAACTGCAGGCTTTTGGAATCAACATTGCCATATGCTGCATGAAAGACTCTTGTCGAGTCAGTTTATCTCTTAACTAACTTCAAAAGTCTCTTTTTCTCCGAGATTTCTTCCTATTTTATTATTTCACATTTAAATACTGTGTCTTATTATATATACACACATTCATTTTCTATTTTCATTTTTTCCTGTATTGTTGTCGATTCCTTTTGTAATAGTTTTACATATAATGTACACCCCCAACCCACCTTTGGAGAACATGCTTCTTTTATCTAATGTTACTCATAGTTTGAATTATTAATGTGAAAAATTTTATTGTGAAAAAGTTAATATTTCAATGATTTGAATCACTATTTCATCAGCAAACATCATGGTCCATTAATAACCTCTATATACCTCTAACTATAAAAAACAGTCCGTCTTCATGTCCTGTACAACACTCACATACTTCTTCTTGCATGAAGCAAGACTCCCCGGTCTACTAGGAATTTACTATAGTTGACATTTTGTATAGACGTCAAAGCTTTTTCTTAAATATTTACATTATATAGAACCTCTTATTTACAATTGCTTTCATTTCACCTCCTAATTATTACTGTGATATATTGTTTTGTAATGCAAGTGTCATTCTTATCTCATGACTTCGCAATATCTGCACTTTTCTTCATTAAACATATCAAAGTTATTAGTTTAAATATAAAGGCAAAAGTATAACTTCTATGCTCATAACTGAAATGAATGATAAATGCTGTAATATATAACGTGTGTGCGTGTCTCACCGGCAGCGGCTCCACATAGAGGATGAGGAAGTGCAGCGACATGGAGAGGATCATTGCACCCAGTAGCCAAATATTGACCCAGGGAGGCATCCTGAGCAGAGACTGGTTCTCTGACAAACTAGCGACGACAAAGATTCATCCATCAGAATAGGCAGCAAATGTCAGCGCACAACTTCACACTGGAGACCAACTTCTTCTATCCGAGAGGAACACGAGACGTGTGCCCGACACATTTATGTGATCATATTTCATGCAACTGCATTCCCTTTTATGGTTGCCATGGTGAGCACATTTCACTTCAATGATGCTCTGCGGACTTCTTTAATGTGGCGCCTCAATAACTCACCGCTGCTTGGTTTACTAACGCTGACATGGTGTTTGTTTCCGTTGGAAACTGTCCACAGAATCAAGAAATACTCACTTTTTACCTTAAAAGGCAAATTAAAGAACTTGTGATATTTTAATGAAAAGCCTGTTTCACTAATGACCATTGGAGGGCGCTATAGACTATTATAATCATTGTGATGATGCTGGCGAGCTAATCTCCGTTCTATTCTGTAACTCTAGCTCTGTTTGATGAAGATCTCTCACCTGTTGAGAGCGTTTAACATCTCGATCGTGACCAGCACTGACAGTGCCATGGTGGTGGGGAACCGGGACTCAAAGACCTCACAGTCGATCCCCTCGAACATTGGGTTGTCCTCGGTGCACTGCATGAAGTGTCTCTGGGAATGACATTCCATTATCACAGTCATTCAGGAATAGATAAGAAAACGAGGCTAGCGTTAAAAGAAAAACATCAACTCACCAGCTGATGGAAAGTCACTTGTGGTCCTTCGTCATCGAACAGGTACCACCAGGTGGCGGCACTGACCGTCCCAAGACCAACGTATCCTGATGAAAAAAACACGATGAATTCACTCAGAATGTTGATTTTTATCTGTATTATACAACACAAAATATGACGGACCTCCGATGGCCAGGTATCTGAAGAAAAGCCATCCAGATATGAGGGGTTCTTTAGGGTTGCGTGGAGGTTTGTCCATGATGTCCAGGTCGGGAGGGTTGAAGCCCAGTGCGGTGGCCGGCAGGCCATCCGTGACCAGATTCACCCACAGCAGTTGGACCGGGATCAGAGCCTCGGGCAGACCCAGGATGGCTGTCAGGAAAATGCTGCAGGCGTTTTTTTTAGAATGAGTCAGTGGGTTAACAAGGGACAGGAAGGAGTAGACGGCGAGACTCTCACCAGACTACTTCTCCGACGTTGGAGGAGATGAGGTATCGGATGAACTGCTTCATGTTGTTGTAGATGGCTCTCCCTTCTTCCACTGCAGCCACGATGGTGGAGAAGTTGTCATCCGACAGAACCATTTCCGACGCGGACTTGGCCACCGCGGTGCCGGAGCCCATAGCGATGCCGATCTCGGCTTTCTTCAGGGCCGGAGCGTCGTTCACACCATCTCCGGTCTATGTCGAAAATTGAGATTTTTCAGTCACACAGCTGGACTCTCATCCACTGAAGTGGAAGCCTTGACATTTTTTGAACGGAGCATCGTTCCGTACAAGGAAAGAACGGCATCTTACACATAACTAGACACATTCTTTGGACACCAAGTTCCATAAAAGGTGACAATAAGTCTCTTGAACCAAGGACACATCAGCAATTAGTTTTCTTGGAAATCAGAGTTCAGTAATGACATGTTCCCGTCACTGTAGTGAATAGTCTTACAATATAATAGTTCTATCGCTTCTTCACTCCCGTCTAGGGGATCAAACCCTCCACTGAAACGCTCCTCTCATGGAGGCAGCCGCGCGAGGCCAGGATGACAGCCTTAGATGCAAGAGTTGACAGTAAAACATGTCGTAATCATTCAGAAAAGCAGTCGTCACGACCAGAGGGTGGATTCTCCACAGCTATAGTTGTGACTAACTTGCATGCAGGGAGCTCTCCATCATTAACTCAAACATTTATATATTTTAACACGCGATTAATTAACGATTCTTTAAACGTATTGATGATGTGGTCATAAAGGGATTCCAACAGCTAGCAAATCACATTTCATTTCAAACTACTACATTTTGATCTCATATTATTTCTACTTGTATATTTATAATTTATAATAAAATAAATAGTTGTTTAGAAAGTACTCAAATATATCATACATAATTTTGAAATAAACCTGATTTCCTTACAACTTTAATTATAAAATGTCTCTTGGCTCATTAACCTTGAGTTAAACTTTAAGTTTCACGAGTGTCAATGTTTCTATCGTGAGCCAGACTCCTCACCATGGCAGTGACCTCATCGAACGACTGCAAGAACCCGACGATCTTGGACTTGTGAGCCGGCTCCACGCGGGCGAAGCAGCGAGCCCGTTTCACTGCGTCCCTCTGAGCCTCCGGCGAGAGGTCATCGAACTCCCGGCCCGTGTAGGCCTTCCCCGCCACGTTCTCCTCCTCGCTGAAGATGCCGATGCGTCTGCAGATGGCCACGGCCGTACCCTTGTTGTCTCCCGTGATCATGATCACACGGATGCCTGCCTCGCTGCACAGTTGGATGGACCCGATCACCTCCTTCCTGGGAGGGTCCAGCATCCCGACGCAGCCCACAAAGGTGAGGCCCAACTGAGGAGAAGACAAACGTTTTACTTAACGTAACCATATTTAATTTTCTTCATTTATCACATGATATTTAGAGAACATCATATTCATAGAGCCCTAGTTAAGAAAATCTGGACCCAAGAATCTGAAAGGGAAAATGTTATAAAAATATATTTATATATTTACAGAAAAACAATAAACACAATAAAGACAATACAAAAACTTACAAAAAACAAAACAATTAGGACTTAAAAATTAAAAGTATCCAAAAACCTATTCTAAAAAAGCAGAAAGAAATACTAACTAAATAAATTAAACTAAAAAAAAAGAAAATGATTAGCAGATTGGTAAAATTAAATTAATTAAAAAAACTACACAAAAAATAAATAACAATTGAAAATAAATAAGAAACTAAATAATAACTTGAAAATAAAACTAAAATGTCTTAAAAACTAAAAGGTTTTTTATGAGTGGTAAAATGTTTATTTAATTTAAAACTTAATATAAACACAAATATAAACATTGTCAATTGTTTAAAAAAGACTACATAAAAAGTCAGGGTTCCAAAAAACACACCTCATTTACAAGCACATTCATGAACCAGAGGATAATTCTTAAATCCAAAGTTCCTACCTCATATTCTATAAACTTTTTGGAATCCTCCAAGTCCATCGAGTTTTTGTTAGGGGGGGAGTCGTGGGTCGCCAGGGCCAGGCAGCGAAGCGTGTCCCTGCCAGTTCCCCACTCTCGGATCTTGGACAGGAGCTGCTCTCTGAGGGAAGGCGTCAAGGACACTTTGCTGGTGCCCACTCGCAGGTACATGCACCTCTCGATCACGCTCTCTGGCGCTCCCTGTGGTACAATTCAGACATGAGACTCAAGCAGCAGAGATCCAGCCGCCTAAACATGATGGTGTGAGTCGTCCTCGCCTTGACAAACATCTTGCTGGGAGAGTGGGGTTTGACGGGTGTGCAGTAGACGGACATGGACTTGCGGTCTCGAGAGAACTCGAGTGTGAAATCCTTCTTCATCAAGTGCTTAATTACCTGGACAGTTGAAAGAACAGCGACTGAGTTGTAGCAGAAACAGACCCAGAGAGTCACATTGACACAGCAGCAATAAGCTTATTGTTCATGGCAATTCAGATCAGTTTGAAAGAAAACAGAAACACTTTTAAGCACAGAGTAAGTGGTTTTATCAGCTAATCGATTGGTTTTTCATGTTGCAAATATGAATAAAATAAGCAGGACTTGTAGAGCTCGACTCCGAAACATATAATCTCACTTGTTTGTGCAACTAATGGCAGTCTTAACATTGTGGAGGGCGTTCGGAATCACACCCAGTTGTCAAACACTAAGATGCTTTAAAGCTCCACACTTACATGGAAGAGCTTGGTTACTCATTTTTTATTGCATTAGATTAACTAATAAATATATAATTAATAATTGTAAAAATGCAAAAAATGGCTTACATAGTAATTAATAAACACACACAGAAATGGAAATGAAGAGGGTTTATAGCTTTGGGTGAACTTTGTAACGTTCTTAACTTCTTGTGATTAAATGGACATTAAAAGGGAAAGATGGTTTTTCCCCACTCTGATCTCACCGAGTTGCAGGCGCCGGCCCGTTCCACCTTGGTGAGTCCTGACAGGTCAGTATCGAAGACGTTCATCTTCTCCACCAGCGTGGTCAGAGCCGTCTCCGTGGCTTCACCCACCTTCTCATAAACACCTTTGGCCTGAGAGAAGAAGTCGATGACTCAGAGAACATGGTGTGACACGATATCATAGGAAGGTGTCAAATTACAAAACACATTAAATTGAGTCAGGCTTACAGCTAAAATGTTCCAGGTTTAAATCTGGTAGACTCTACATCTTGTCCTCTTGTTTAACAATAGCAGAAAGAAAAATAATAATTAATTTAAAAAAATTGATTTTTGTCACAACTTTTAATCCTCTGTGAGCTACTACATGCATGATATATAGTATATAAATTAAATTGAAATATACGTAAATAGAATTGACTTCCTGTAGCCTTGAACAGTTATTAGACTTTTATTAAAATATATATTTTAGATGGTAAAATTAGATTTGATATTTTTCCGGATAGTTAAAAATGCATGTTTAGTTTAAAGTAGTTAAAAAGTAGAAATAGTTTCAGGATCAAAGTGTGAGACACTAACAAGTTTTTTAAGCCATTAAAATTTGACCATAGTGACCAATTGTAGATTCAGACGTGGTCGAGGTGAGGATTTTGAAGATACTGAGCATAAAAAACTTAATGGATAATGAGTGTATTGTAAGGACCATGTGAGGAACTTTAAGAAGGCTGTATCTTGGAGATGGAGATAACAAGGAGCAGAAGTGAACCAGCGAGGTTCTTGACTGTGGTTCTTGAGAATTAGATAATCGGGACGATTTAAGGTGAAGAAGGCTGTTAAAGAGTATTAAAATCATAAGAGGGTTTTCAGAGCCTCCTCCACACGCATTGAGTCACGCTTGTGAAGTACTTTAGGTGGTGGAGGAGTAATAAGACAAGTATCCATTTCAAATCTTCACATGCTTTGCCTTCTTTTGAGGCTCAGCTTTGGTCTAAAGTACACAGGGTTTATGTTAAATGCATGAAAAGGTGTGCCGTGAAGACGAGAATAGAAGCACTTCTCTGCAACAAGTGCGTTACCATGATACCATGGTGATGACAGCGAGGTGAGAAAAGCAACTACAACTAGCAGAGCGGGTGATTCATGGGAATAAAATTAGCACAGCAGCTGAAGTTATCTAACTTTTTGATGCGCTAGCATCTAGATTCAATGTTTTTGTTTTGTTTTTCATTCTTAGTACCAAGTAATGGCAAGGGGGAGACCAAAGTTAAGGTTTGAAGTGACCCTTTCCAATAAAAAAGGTACATTCATTTGTTGGAAAAGTAAAAGAAAACATGATGTGGTTTGTGTTACTTTAATATATAATTGCTTTTCACTGTTATATATAAGGTAAAGTAAGGTAAGGTAAAACTTAATTGATCCCTCAGGAGGTCTTCTTTGGGAAATTGTTTTTTCCAATAGCCACATAAAATACAGCAATTTTTCATAAAAAATAAATCAAAATAAAATAAGAACGAGAACAAAGAGAAATAAAGAGAAGATGATACAATCTAAGTCTAAAGATAAAGATAAAGAACATAGATCAAAGAAAAATAACAAAGACAAAGGATACAAAGACTAACATAGAACAGAACATCCAGATACTTTCACTCCACTCCTGCCCCCGAACTCAGAATTGTACAATTGAATAGCCCGAGGAATGAATGAGTCCTTGAGTCTATTTGTTTTGCACCTGGGATGGAGCATTCGTGCACTCATTCTGCTTCTCTATATTTATCTATCTTCTTATATATAACTAAACTAAATGAAAACATTAAAATGAAATGAGGAAAATAAATAAAATAAAATTATACATATAATACACTTAATACAATACTAATAAAAGAGAGATTTGCTGCAGTGTTAGCAGTATAGCTAATGCTAGGTAATGCTAGCTACAGCAAAGCTAAATCTAGTGTTTCTGACCTAAAACCTGGACTACATGAAGTCTTTTGGTAGGTGAAGCTTATTTCTGTAGTAGGCTGAATGTTAAATGAAGTTTAATTTATCTCAGTTGTACTTATAAGTGTTGGTTTGCACCTCATTGTAGTCCAGCGACGAGTCGTTGCAGAGGGAACAGACTGTAGCCAACTCAAGAAGTCCATCGTAGTTTCCACACTGGACTGGTTTGTCGCCTCTGAATCTGTTTGGGAATTCACAAAAACACTTATAATTGAAAGAGTAGGTAAATGACAATATTTTACATTTATTTTGCGGGAAGCAGCTCTGATCGCATGACAACAGTGGAACTCTTCCCAGGAGGAGCTGCAACGGTTGCTAGCAAAGCTCCCACACACAAACCCACACTCTGGTGTTATGAAATCCACGGATCCCGCAGAATCACTCGCGGCTCCACTCAAAGATGAACCATCATCCACCTACGTTCATCAAAAGGTAAACATGGCTGGGAGACTTCTGACGGCCGTGACACTCACACTTGTCCTTCAGGAGCGTATGTGGAGCCAGTGATGGAGAACTCGTGGAGGAGGCAGGTTGAGTCCACCACCCGGTCCGCTACGAACATCTAGATGAGGAAGACGACAGGGAGAAGGATTTGAGATGAGGAAAAAAACACAAAAAAAAAATTGTTTACTTGTACTGTAAAATTCAAAGGTGTATACGTTTTTTTGAAACTTTTTGAAAAAACCTGCAGCAAAGCTCAGTTTTTAAATGTTGAAGACCGATTTTATTTTTGCACTGTCAGCAGTACTTTTTTTGTGGCGTCAGCAAGTGAAAGCAGCGAACAGAAAAAACACATCATCACAGTTACATTTCATTTCTTATTAGAAAATCTGTGGTCAGACCAGACCAAGACAAGTTTGTGTCCGTGCGTCTCTTAAAAATCCTAAAAGTCGCTTTGCTCGACAGTTAATACTATTTATGTATCATTTGAAATCTTCAGTTATTTTGTTACGGCTGTTTAATATAACTTAGAGACAAACACAGGAGTCCCAGAAAATATGGAAAAGCCTGCACAAATAAAAACATCTTAAGATGAGTCAGTAGAACTAGAATTTTAAAATTGATCCTGAAAGAAACTGTCAGCCAGTGAGGAGATTTAAGGATCGGAGAAATGTGAGTTCTCCTACTACAGTGGGTCAGAATTCTTGCTGCAGAGTTTTGTATCAACTGCAGGCGAGACAGATCCTTCTTGTTAAGACATGAAAATAAACTGTTACAATACTCTAAATGAGAAGACACATACTCATGGATTATAAGCTCCAGATCGTGTTGTGACATCATTTTCCTGAGATTTTTCTCAGTTGAAAGAAACAGTTTATGGTCAGTTTTCTGCAGTGTTGAACTAGAGACATGTCTTTGTCAAATTCAACACCCACGTTTTTCAGGCTTAGTTTGACAGACTGACCTAAGTCACCAAAGGACTGACTCAACCCTGGACTGACAGAGTTTCAAACACATGGACAAAAATAAAAGCTTGTTAGCAAATGATGCATCTTGACAACCGTAATCCTCGGTATTTAACCTATAACATGAACACAGAGTCAATGTATTACTCAACAGGCATTTAGCCCACAACACAACCATTGGTTGACAGAAAAAGTATTTCATTGTACATTTTTGATAGTTTACAGCTAAAAAGGGATCTGTTGTTTTTACTTGACGCATCAAGCATTTTTAATATGTGTGAGTGAGGCTCTCTCTAGGAAATGCTAGGTTACATTTTCCAAGCTTTTCCTCTGATTTGATGACAAACTACTGAAAGGATTCTGATCAAACCCGTTTCAAATGTTATTTGTAGTATCATTTGTGTTTTAATGGGAAATCATTGTGGCTTTAAACTGACAATAGGAGGCATTTCTTAAACTCTTTTTTATTTTTTTTAAGAATTAAGATAATTTTTTTTATGATAATTTAAAAACATTTCTTGTAATAACTAGATGCTAAATTAGACTCTTGTCACTAAAATAAGGCAAGACCAGGCACTGCATTAGTCTCTTGACTATATCTTTATAAATGGTTGGGCTGGCAACTTAAACAGAGTTAAAAATGTATTTAATCTAAAGCTACATTTTTAAGGATTTGATATCAGGTTTGTCATATTTTCAGCTGGATGTCAAGAGAAGAAGCTCCTCTATATACATTATAATGAAGGTACCAGCAGTCAGTTAAGTATTTAAGAAGAAAGCAAATTGATTTAGCACTAAAATAACATATTGGATCAGCTGAATAAATTCTGTCTGCTAGAAAATTTCACGTTTCATTGATCTTTGTCAAACAAACTTAATGAGATTCTTCTCCGTTGCTTTCGTTGGTGATCTCGCTAAAGTCTTTCCAGGCTGCGTCGCCGCCGTTCCTCGGCTGGACAGCCTAATAAATTCCAGGAGGTACGGAGTGTGCAGAGACAGCAGCTAACAGGGAATATAATAAGACTGTTCCTTCTGTGGTCAGAGTCTCATCTGATGTGGTCTCCAAGGAAACAAGCACAGTGTGATCTTGGACGAGCGACACAAGTTTGAAATCGTCAATGAATCATAGCATGAAAAGGCAAAAGCTTTGCTGGATCCTAAAGGAGAACATTTCATGAGAAGCAGCATCCAACTGAGCAAACACTGATGTCAAACAACAACTTTAAAAGTCATGCAGCAGGTAATCAAACGATAAACTAGAAAATGAGAAAGTATACATAATAAAAAAAATGTCGAAGATAGACTTTCAAATATTCTTGTTGGAGGGAACCTCCTGTTGCACCTCCAGGGAATAATCCAGGTTTATTGATGACTCATCGCAGAGGCAGGGGAGTCCACATGCGTTTGATCTCGATAATGTGAGGTTTGTGTGTCACTGGGATTCACTTCAAGTCGTGCAATTGTTTGTACTTTCCAGGGGATAATTGACAAGAGCTCTGAAGTAGAAATATAGTAAAAATAATCACCAGGTCATGACTCCAAGTCTACAGTGTGAGAAACTTAAATTTCTCTCACAAGCAACACAACATGACATTTACCTTCTGTTCACGAGCAGGAAAGAACACACAAGGAGTGTGAGAGCTGGGTGTGGCCTCACATGCGGCTGCTGATAAGATCTTTCACTTTTTGTCATCCAAAGTTTTATACACACATCATTATTTCAGAGTAAACAACTCGAGTGTTTGCTCACTAAAATACATATTACGCTCACGTCCAAACGGCTCCAGGCGTTACACTCAAGGTCGTGCTTGTACTTGTCAGGATCTCAACCAGCAGTCAGAAATAAAGACGGTTTCATGGAAGAGCAACTGGCATCTGGATGTACGACATTGTACACCAATTAATCTTTCATATTTAGAACGAATTGTTGCTTGTTTATTCTCTTCATGGAAAAATGTTTGTTTTTAGTTAACCGTTGCGTTTTCTCTGGGTCAAGGTGACCCGAAGACAAATGTGCTTGTGGTATCCCTTGTCATTCACCTGGACCCAGAGACAACACAAGGGTTAACTTTGATGTACAGTTGAGATATCGACAAAATATTTAATATATTTTTCTTAGTTTTGTTTACCGAGTTTGGTGTTAAACTATATATGTAAACAAGTTATTATTATTATTATTATTAATACTAATATTAACTTACAAACAAGGACATTATTGCAAATATAAATAAAATGGTATTTTAATAATAATATATATTTAAGGAACTACAAAAGAAAACATACAATTATTATTTATTTGACAAGAAAAAAAATGGAGATTCTAATATTAACATTGGGTTTTTCAAAATAAATACGTTCATAAATATTAGGAGAAAGGAAACGGAGAGGGTTAAAATGGGCATTGTAAAAAATATTGTATCCGATTAACAATTTTAGTTACAAAAAAATAAAAAATAAAATGCAAACCAAAGAGGGTTCATTATAGAATTTTTTTTAAAATTGTTAACATTTATAAATACATGAAAACAGAGTTTGAAAAACATAAAACCCTTTTTTTTGTTTTGCTTAAATCATTTTTTTTAAATCCATACATGATAGTTATTCACCACCATGACAGTAGTGTCATTCCATTACACAGAAGCGACGGAACTTTCTGACTCACCCTGCAGACAGACATCTGGTTGGTGGTGAGGGTCCCGGTCTTGTCCGAGCAGATCACAGACGTGCAGCCGAGGGTCTCCACCGAGGGCAGGCTGCGGACGATGGCGTTCTTCTTGGCCATGCGCCGAGTGCCCAGAGCCAGACAGGTGGTGATGACCGCGGGGAGCCCCTCGGGGATGGCGGCCACAGCCAGCGCCACGGCTATCTTGAAATAGTAGATCGCCCCTCGGACCCAAGAGCCGCCGTGGACGGGGTCCCCGAAGTGGCCGATGTTTATGACCCAAACCGCCACGCAGACCATGGAGATGACCTTGGAGAGCTGCTGGCCGAACTCGTCCAGCTTCTGCTGGAGCGGCGTCTTCTCCTGCTCGGTGCACACCATCTGGTTACGGATCTTACCGATCTCGGTGCTCACGCCGGTGGCCACGACCACGCCGATGGCTCGACCTGCAGCTATGTTGGTGCCCTGGTGCGTGAAAAAGGAAGACTTGTTGATTTAGATAACAAGTTATTTCAAGTGGAAAAGAGTCTGTAAGAGCTTACAGAAAACAGCATGTTCTTCTTATCTTGATTCACGGCTCTCGGGTCGGGAACCGGGTCCGTGTGTTTGATGACAGACACAGACTCGCCTGAATGAAATCATTATCACATGTTTATCTGAATGTGTAGATTATTGAGCGTTATCGTGATACCTGTCAGGATGGACTGGTCCACACGCAGAGTGGTGGACTTGATGGACGTCAACCTGATATCAGCGGGAACCTTGTCACCAACTAAAAACGGAGTCAGAGATGAATATTTAGGGAGTTTTAAGGCATCTTCAAAAACATGGCTTGCAGTATTTCAGTACACAGCATTTTATATTTCTGTTGGAATTATACAAACAAAATAATAAATAAACATTTTATCCCATCAAGTCTAAAATATTGTATTTACTGTTTAACAAATCTTTAATGAGAATTTAAAAGCTTTAAACATAATGAATTAGAGAAACATATTTACAAATCAAATATGTTTAGATCTTCTAATAATAATAATAATAATAATTTCTAGTGTTTCTCTGATGTACTTAATCCTTCTAAAAATAACTTGCTGTTTTTTGACACTTTTAAGTGTACTGGAAGTAAGTAAGTCCAGTTTTCTAGACCAGGGTCACAAAGCGCTTAAACAATCAAAACAATACCCAATAAAATATATACTTAAAAGGTAACACCGAGACAAACACAGGAGTCTCAGAAAATCAGGGAAAAGCCTGCACGAATACACGAGAGAAAGATTGAGGCCAACAGAAGATTGATGTGATTCAAAAACAAAGAAGATAACAAATGGCTGTCGTGGCCTGAGTTGAGTCTTCACAGAATATCTTGGTAACTCTCCCAATTTAAACCTAAAGCAAACCAATTCCGCTGCAGCTTTATAAACTTTCTCTCGGGTGGCATAAAATCAAAATAGAATCCAATTAAAAGAACAACAAAATCATAAATAAGATTTTATAGCCAGGGTTGAATACCTTTCGTATAAAATCCATTTGTCAGCGTTGAAAAATGGTTTCAGAATCAGACTGATTCTATATTCTTGACTGACGCGTCACCACCTCGTGTCTCATTAATGTCAAGACACTATGGTCAGCCTTCATGGCATCACAAGAATCAACAAACATTTTCTCTGATTCCACTCAGTTGCCATTTTCCCAGATTACAAGAATAAGAACAACACACAACTCGCGGTTCTAATGTTTTCGACAACGGTGTGTTGTTTGAAGGAGGAACATGTATGTGTGTGTGTGTGTGTGTGTGCGTGGGAGACGATCGGAGCCTCCGTGTTCACAGCAGCAGGACTTGCTAAGGGCAGAAAACAGAAGCGTTTCAAACGCCCACACTCAACCTCCGATCCCTGGTCACACCTCCACTTCCCTACTACAGAAACTCAGAACAAAGAACCTGTAAGAAGTCTCCCACGTTTAAAAAGCAAAACAAATGAAAATGTCCTCAAATTAATGTCACATTTACAAACCAACCCAATAGTAAACATGTCAGTAGCCATTGAAAACTAAGATTTCTAAGTCCAACAGAGACCAGTAGACATTTTAAAAGTGTTAAAGTATAGATAAGCACATAAAACTTTGGATTATTCATTTAGAAATGGAAAATTATCAAATATAAGGAGATATTTTAAATATTGAACTAAAAGTAAAACAGAAAATTAAATGGTTTTAATTTAACTTTTGGAATGCCGTTATACATAATACTTTATATTTTAAACATACAAATGAAACCTTCTATATAAATACCAAATTAGACAATGTTAACGTAAAACTTATAGGAGCAGAAAAAGTCCATTAAAAAAAAAAACCCATTTTAAACTATATCACAGGATTGAAACATCAATAAAGGAAAATAAGAAATGTGAATAATAGAAAACCATAGATTCAACCATTATTTCCCTTTTTCCATCTTGTGTTCTTAGACATCCTTTTAATATGAATTGCCATGAATAGAAACCACCATCAAAGGATTGAAATATCGAGACACTTCTTCAGTACCGATGAAGTAACGTCGATGAAAATCCATAAAAAGAACCTGGAAATGAGCTCAGGGGTGAACAAGCGCTCAGCTGATCCGTGTTTTGGTGAAACAAGGGAAAGTCTTGCATAATAAACTGCATGTGCAGGAAGCACTTTTGCCAGAGTAATGATGAGCATGCAGATTTCCATCACTTCAACACCAATATAAAACATGACCACTTCACTCCTCCTAATGATCCAGGGAAAGTTCCAGTGGAAATGCAGATAAAACCGAAGTCATTACCAAAAATGGTTTCAACAAAAAACCTTGGAGAAGTCACACAGGGGCCGGTGGCGGAAATTTGGTTATATATATTTATTTTCTGTCTTTTTCTTGAATAAACTTGTCCTTTTCCGTAACCTTGCTACAGCATCCAGTTCCCATGGAAGAAATGCACCGAGGTGGAAAGGAGGGAAATACAATCAAGGCTAAATTTGATTCTTGTTGTGTTTTTCAGACAGACTCCATGTGCTTGCAGAGCGATGACAGATATTAATTTGGGGAGAGAAGAGCCGGCTGCATGTGTCCACTGCTGTTTGCTGTTGTTTAAAGCTGCTTAGCAACAAAATCACACGAGACAGCGACTAAAACATGATCTACGACTGCAGGCCCGGCAATAATGGGGAAACGACAGCAAAGTTTTTGATGCTTTTCCAAAGAGAAAAGTTTCATTTATCCAGGTGGTTCCTTAAAAAGAAAATATCTGCGCACTAATGATAAGGGACGATACATAATGCTGGACTCTGTGTCAGACGACAATGACAAAATGCTCTAAAAATTGAACAAACAAGTAGTTCAATGAAAAGGATTCTGGGGGAAAAGAGACTCAGGAACACACCGCAGAAAATAATATGGACAGGAGGATGGTTAAAAAACATTTTGATTCAGGGTTGGCAAATTAAAGTTTGAGTTGCATCAAAGGCTTCACCTGATGTCAGGGAGGATTTAAAACAATATTTTTGTTTTCCAACCAACATGAATGTGAGCTCTAATCTAGTCACTAAAGCAAAGATGTGTGACCTGGGTTAATATTTAGAAGAACAAATCGTGATCGAGCATGTGAGACTTGGAATATTTATATTTGCTTTTGTATCCGTTTCTGCTTCATCCAGTATCGCAGGGGCGGCCCAGGCTTTTACCTCTCGAGCTACATCACCCAGCTCTTCCGGGGGAAACCAAAGTATTCCAAGGCCAGCGTGACCTTGATACCACGATGCCAACTTTAGCTGCAAATACCTTAAGTCGTTCTATAATAGATGATGTTTACCAATAAAGAACGGTAAAAGGTCATCGTTAGAACAAGTAAGCTTTCACTATGAAACCAAAGTCATACTTCCATTAAGATGAAAACCCATTTGGAGCAACAACAGACCTGAACTCTGAAACCTGAACAGAGCGTCCTCCACGACCCTGTGAACTTTTGACACTATGAAGAAATAAAAACTCCAGTTGTCTTGGTGATGCTGTTGGTGTTGACGGTGACTTTGGTAATGGTGCGATGGGAGGTTGTGTGCTGCCATCTGAGCACTTGTGTGGGCCTGTCGGAGTCTAGATATGCGCCGTGATGGACGCCGGCTGCAACAAGCCCAAATTCCTCCATGCTATCAATCCCAGTAATCAGACAAGTTGTGCAGAAACATGTTGTCCTGACAAATTAGATCATTATCAAGTGATGGTTTCAGCTCTTGTGGAACTGAGTTAAAAAAAGGAAAATAATTGTCGAAGAGAAAAGATTAAACTGATTATTCATATCTTGACCACAGCTCACACACTCTGGCCTTCACAGATGTTTAAGAACCCAAGGCAGACCGGTTCTATTTTTAGACTTGCTCACACATAGGTGAGTCTACCATGGGGGGGAAGGAGGGGGGGCGGTTGTGGGTTCTTGCATGTACATGAGTGAAGGGCTGTCAAACATCCAGCCCAGGTGGTCAGACTGAGAGCATGGAAAGCCGAGGAAAGAGGGACGGCCATGGAAAAATGGAACTGGGACCAAAATACGAGGGGTGACCGCAGCCACTTACACTGAACCACACGAGCCCGGCAGAAACAGACACAACCGGAGAGAGGCCTGGCACCTGACCATCCAGAGAAAACACTCTTATGTAACCCTGGCGGTGATATTCCACTCGCCATTCCAGACTCATGAATGGGTGTGAAGACTGTTGCTCGCTGCGCCAACGTTGATCTAACGTGGTTAAGAGAGGGAGGGTGAGGTTTACCTGCCACCTCCACGACGTCCCCGGGTACGATTTCTCTGGCCTTGATCCTCTGAACCGTATTCCGGTTCATGCGGTAAACCTTTCCCATCTCCGGTTCGTACTCCTTCAGAGCCTCGATGGCGTTCTCAGCGTTACGTTCCTGTCAAGAGATTTAACCGTTATTGTCTGATGATTTCACTTATTTTTTTGTAGGGTAGTTTATGAGCCACAGCTGTAATATAGAGATTTATACAATAAAACTTAACCCAGGTTGCATCATTTTAAACTTTCCAGTGCAAGACAAACACAGTGGGATTATAACTCCACGCCCAGCAACACTTTTAATGGAGGATCTAGACAATAATCCCACTATAATACAGACGTTTATTTCATGTCTAGAACAATAAAACACGTTCATATTAACGCCTACGGTTAATTTTAATGGAATCTATTTAAAGTTGGTATATTTAGGAAACCTCTGAAATAAACTACATTTAATAATATTCAGAAAACAGACATGAATATATAGAAGATGTGTTATTTTGTACAGGTCTAATGCAAGACTTTTACAAAACATGGTTTGTGTTGCTGAGGATTTCTATAATGCAGTATCAAAGTTTTCGTTTAATGTTGGAGACAAGCTGACATCAGTGTCACTTCAACAAAGTTTACCACAAATGTACACAGTAAATATTAAACAAATATGATCTAAAAAACCTGGTGAACCAGTTGAGGCCTTAACTATACTTGACTGCAAGTGTACAAATATAAGTGAGTTAATATTTTCAAATAAGCAAACAGGGTCTTGTTTACACCATTTACATAATATTTGTGCGATTATGTATGACGAGGACTGGCGTTCAATGCTAGGGAAAGAAGACCAGATGATGCATTTGACGGCTACTCTATATTCATCTATATTCAAATATGACCAACATGTTGACGCCTCAGGTTGGATCCACAGTAGCTGCTCCGAAGTCCAAATCTAGAGTTGAACTCAAGACTCACTTAAAATTCTATGTGACGTGGTTATGGTCTTTTCGGTAGTAAAATAATAGTAATGCTTATGGTTATTGTTTACGCTTGTTTTATGTTTTTAAATGTCACATTTATTAATTTTAAAGACCAATTTAATTTAATAATAAATACTTATTATAGCAGTATTCATCGAAAATATCACATGAATTATACCTTAATAAATAAACTCCTATAAATGATACCACAATATACTGATTACTAGAAAATCTAGGCGAATAAAGTGTGTTGAAATTAAACTAAAAGAAACTAATTTTTCAAATAGAATTTATCTTAAAGGAGCAGAAAGTCTGGACTTTCTCTAAAAAGACTGTACTCTTGGAACGTGAGCCAGGATGGTTTTATAAAGCCGTGGTTTGTTTGGATCCAACTAATCCACTGAAGACGGTTCCATTGCAATGTCCCGTTTTAAGACATTCAGATGTCAGAACACGCAGCAGATGATGAACTTTGTTGGAGGTGAACTTGTTTATGCAGCAGCAGGTCGACATGATAAATGACATTGTGTTCGTTTACATCCTCTACTGGATGTCTGTGTGTATAAAATTAACCCAAAGACACACACGGGATGATGGCTCACCTGCCAGACCCCGATGACAGCGTTGGCGATGAGGATGAGAAGAATAACAATGGGCTCCACAAAGGCGGTGGTCGTCTCCTCCCCCTCCTCAAACAGTGCCAACACCTAAGTTGACATACGGGAGAAATAATCTTAGCAGACGAGCTAACATAACACACACAGCTTGGACAGCAGTCGGTAACACAAGTGAACCTTGACGTATGTATGGGGACCATCAACGTATAA